>NC_140992.1:46384317-46863898 GCF_052327205.1 Somniosus microcephalus | reverse complement strand
CCCACACCCCCACACCCCCTTCCCCCCTTCCCCCCCACTTCCCCCCCACACCCCCTTCCCCCACCCACACACCCCCCTTCACCCCCACACCCCCTTCCCCCCTTCCCCCCACACCCCCTTCCCCCTTCCCCCCACACCCCCTTCCCCCCACACCCCCTTCCCCCCCACACCCCCTTCTCCCCCCCCACACACCCCCACACCCCCTTCCCCCCCACACCCCCTTACCCCCCACACCCCCCTCCCACCTCCCACTTCCCTCCCCCACCCCCCCTTCCCCCACCCACCCCTTTCTCCCCCACCCCTCCCATCCCATCCCACCCCACCCACCCCTTCTCCCCCCCCACCCACCCCACCCTTCTACCCCCCACCCACCCCACCCTTCTACCCCCCACCACCCCACCCTTCTCCCCCAACAGACCCCACCCTTCTCCCCCCCACCCACCCCACCCTTCTCCCCCCCCCACCCACCCCACCCTGC
Organism: Somniosus microcephalus; assembly: GCF_052327205.1. NCBI lineage: Eukaryota > Metazoa > Chordata > Chondrichthyes > Squaliformes > Somniosidae > Somniosus > Somniosus microcephalus. Next base: position 46,863,420 of record NC_140992.1, on the reverse strand, counting down.
TCCCCCCCACCCGCCCCACCCTTCTCCCCCCCACCCGCCCCACCCTTCTCCCCCCCCACCCCGCCCCACCCTTCTCCCCCCCCACCCGCCCCACCCTTCTCCCCCCCACCCACCCCAATCTTCTCCCCCCCACCCACCCCACCCTTCTCCCCCACCCACCCATTTCTCCCCCACCCCTTGCTCCCCCACCCCTTGCTCCCCCACCCCTTGCTCCCCCACCTCTTTCCCCTTTCTCTCCTCCCCTCTCTGTCTCTCTCTCTCCCTCCCTCTGTCTCTGTCTCCCTCTCTCTCACTCTCATTCCCTCTCTCCCTCCTTTGCTTTCCCTCTCTCTCCTTCCCTCTCTCTCTCTCCTTCCCTCTCTCTCTCCTTCCCTCTCTCTCTCTCCTTCCCTCTCTCTCTCCTTCCCTCTCTCTCTCTCCTTCCTTCTCTCTCTCTCCTTCCCTCTCTCTCTCTCCTTCCCTCTCTCTCTCCTTCAATCTCTCTCCTTCCCTCTCTCTCTCTTTCCTTCCTTCTCTCCTTCCCTCGCTCTCTTCTCCCCCCGTCTCTCTCTTCCCCCCGTCGCTCTCTCTCTTCCCCCCGTCGCTCTCTCTCTTCCCCCCGTCGCTCTCTCTCCCCCCGTCGCTCTCTCTCTTCCCCCCAGTCGCTCTCTCTTCCCCCCCAGTCGCTCTCTCTTTCCCCCCAGTTGCTCTCTCTCTTCCCCCCAGTCGCTCTCTCTCTTCCCCCCCAGTCGCTCTCTCTCTTCCCCCCCAGTCGCTCTCTCTCTACCCCCCCAGTCGCTCTCTCTCTTCCCCCCCAGTCGCTCTCTCTCTTTCCCCCCAGTCGCTCTCTCTCTTCCCCCCGTCACTCTCTCTCTTCACCCCCGTCGCTCTCTCTCCCCCCCGTCGCTCTCTCTCTTCCCTCCCAGTCGCTCTCTCTCTTCCCCCCCAGTTGCTCTCTCTCTTCCCCCCAGTCGCTCTCTCTCTTCCCCCCCGTCGCTCTCTCTCTTCCCCCCCAGTCACTCTCTCTCTCTTCCCCCAGTCGCTCTCTCTCTCTCTTCCCACCCAGTCGCTCTCTCTCTCTTCCCCCAGTCGCTCTCTCTCTCTCTTCCCCCCTGTCGCTCTCTCTCTTCCCCCCGTCACTCTCTCTCTTCACCCCCGTCGCTCTCTCTCCCCCCCGTCGCTCTCTCTCTTCCCTCCCAGTCGCTCTCTCTCTTCCCCCCCAGTTGCTCTCTCTCTTCCCCCCAGTCGCTCTCTCTCTTCCCCCCCGTCGCTCTCTCTCTTCCCCCCCAGTCACTCTCTCTCTTCCCCCCCAGTCGCTCTCTCTCTTCCCCCCAGTCGCTCTCTCTCTTCCCCCCGTCGCTCTCTCTCTTCCCCCACAGTCGCTCTCTCTCTTCCCCCCCCAGTCGCTCTCTCTCTTCCCCCCCCAGTCGCTCTCTCTCTTCCCCCCCCAGTCGCTCTCTCTCTTCCCCCCCCAGTCGCTCTCTCTCTTCCCCCCAGTCGCTCTCTCTCTTCCCCCCCAGTCGCTCTCTCTCTTCCCCCCAGTCGCTCTCTCTCTTCCCCCCAGTCGCTCTCTCTCTTCCCCTCCAGTCGCTCTCTCTCTTCCCCCCCAGTCGCCCTCTCTCTTCCCCCCCAGTCACTCTCTCTCTTCCCCCCCAGTCGCTCTCTCTCTTCCCCCCCAGTCGCTCTCTCTCTTCCCCCCCAGTCGCTCTCTCTCTTCCCCCCAGTCGCTCTCTCTCTTCCCCCCCAGTCGCTCGCTCTCTTCCCCCCCAGTTGCTCCCTCTCTTCCCCCCAGTCGCTCTCTCTCTTCCCCCCCGTCGCTCTCTCTCTTCCCCCCCAGTCGCTCTCTCTCTTCCCCCCCAGTCGCTCTCTCTCTTCCCCCCCAGTCGCTCTCTCTCTTCCCCCCAGTCGCTCTCTCTCTTCCCCCCCAGTCGCTCTCTCTCTTCCCCCCAGTCGCTCTCTCTCTTCCCCCCCCAGTCGCTCTCTCTCTTCCCCCCCGTCGCTCTCTCTCTTCCCCCCAGTCGCTCTCTCTCTTCCCCCCAGTCGCTCTCTCTCTTCCCCCCAGTCGCTCTCTCTCTTCCCCCCAGTCGTTCTCTCTCTTCCCCCCAGCCGCTCTCTCTCTTCCCCCCAGTCGCTCTCTCTCTTCCCCCCAGTTGCTCTCTCTCTTCCCCCTAGTCGCTCTCTCTCTTCCTCCCAGTCACTCTCTCTCTTCCCCCCAGTCGCTCTCTCTCTCTCTTCCACCAACAACATGCCCTCAAAAGACCCTCGGCACCGCCGGGCACTTCAGCTAGTATAGTATAAAGTGAGCAAAGATAATGTAAGGGCCTAAACCAATAAATCCCCAAGGATAAATCGTATATACAGAACAGAATAAGTGAGACTGTAAATTAAATCTGCAAAATGCTGATGGTCACTGTCATGTTTCAGGATTTTTGACAATTTACCTGGGAGGAATTTGGGTAATTTATATCAAGATGTTGTTATTAAGTTGAACTCAGCACATCTGGGGTTAAATGTGCAGAACACACATTTTTAGGAATGAGAATTAAATCCAAACAACCAGCTAGAGAAGAAGTGCTTCCCACATACCATATCAATTTGAGACAATAGAGGTTTGTTATATAATAGGTTAGAATTGCATGTTTTATGTGAGCCCAGGAAGGAATAGTTGCCAGGGAAGCCCACACTTAGCAGAGCAGCAGCCAGTTTGATTGGGGAGACCAAACGCAGATTGGGTGACCGCTTTGCGGAACACCTCCGTTCAGTCCGTAAGGGTGACCCCGAGCTTCCGGTCACCTGTCATTTTAATTCACCGCTCCATTCCCACTCGGACCTCACCGTCCTTGGCCTCTTGTATTGTTCCACGGAAGCTCAACGTAAACTCGATGAACAGCAACTCATCCTCTGATTAGGCACTTTGCAGCCTTCCAGACTCAATATCGAGTTCAACAATTTCAGATCATAACCTCGGCCCCTATTACTTTTTACTTATAATTTTTTCCACCTCTTTGTTGTGGGGCCTCCTTTCCCCCCCCCCCCCCCCCCTTTCCTTTTGTTTCTCTCTCTCACCTGGCAGCTGTCTCTTACCCTGCCAGTACACTTCACACCTAATCTCAGCTGCCTTTGTCTCCACAGGCCTATTACCATCTCATCTGGCTTCGAATACCTTTTATTGTCTCTTTTTCTCCTTTTGTTCGATCGCAGTCTTGCCTTCGATCTATTTTCTTTTTCCAGTTTTGAAGAAGGGTTTCGACCCGAAACGTCAACTCAAATTTCTCTCCACGGATGTTGCCTGACCTGCTGAGTTTTTCCAGCATTTTCTGTTGTGTTTGGAAGCTCAAGTGGCCAATCCCTGGACATGGAGGGTTAAGAGAGGGCCGCGATCCATCCTTTAGCTTCTTGTCCAGTTAAGAAAGGACAATTTGGAGAAATCTAGTGTGGAAGCTAGATAGTGAGAAAGAACCCAGTCCTTAAGGTTGGTGGTGACTAGTTTCAGAGATTTGCTAGTCAGGAATCTGAATTTAGGCTGCTAACAGGGGATGTGTGGTATGTTTTGTACTTTTCTATCTTACGAGGAGCATGATGAAATAAATTGAAATTCACTGTTCATTCTGTTCATTCATATATTACATGTAAAACATTAAATCAGCTTGTTAGCTTACAATTGACCTCATCTCACTGGAGTGTTTATCAGTCTGCCTTTCAGAAAGCAAGAGAAGTGCAGTGAGGACATGTGCGAGATTACAATATCCAGTTCACACAATACAACAACAACAATGTGTATTTATCTAGTGCCTTTAACGTAGTAAAACATCCCAAGGTGCTTCACTGGAGTATTATAAGACAAAAAAATAAAGAAGCATTTCACTCTTACAATCCTGGTCAGGTTATCATATGACTAGATCTTGGGCAGTAAAGGTAAACACCTGATCATAGGCGACATGGGGTCTGCTTATGGAAGAGACCAGTGATGCTACATTTAAGGCACCACAAGGATAATATTTAGTACAAATGTGAAAGTTGCAACAGTTGTCAGGAGGGAGTCAATGAATACCCGGGACATCCCACTGCATTGGAAACAAGCCAACGTGGTACCTATTTTCATAAAAGTCAACAAAACAAACTTGACTAACTACAAATTCATTTGTCTTACATTGATAATGGACAAAATAATAGAGGATTATTAGGAACAAATTTGAGGATTACCTATTTGAAAATAATCTGGATAATTGATAACCAACACAAATTTAGAAGGAGGTGTTCCTGCCTGACTAACCACCTTGACTCTTCTGATGAAGTACTGGAAATAGAGCGACTGCATATGTTTATTACAAACATCTATTACGAGCAACAAGAATAGAAAATATTGTTGCTAAAAATGCAGCACATCATTTAAAAAGCTAAATTGAAGAATGAAACACCACAAATTTAGGTAGATTAAAAAGGGCATGTAGGATGCAGTAGTTTCTTATTCACAATGTCTAAATAAATGTGCTGTTCAATTCACATGATAGAAATACAGTAAGAGAAGCAGATCTAGTCTGTTTGGATGCTATCTGCAGATCAGTGTTCACAAGTCATAATAACTGCCATGTGACAAGGACATCAACAAGAATGTTTAAACCAAGAAGGTGATTTTGCATGCATTTTTACCTCAATGCTTTTTATGCAGACCAACTAATATAAAGGTTATGTTTTACATCAGTGAGACTTCACCAACCTTTTTCCTCTTTGCCTTGTTCTGCCTTCACTACAGTACATCGAAGGGTTTCACCTATAATCTAAACTACTTGACCTTTATCATTAATTCATCCTCTTCAAACACACCATATAGTAACTGAAGAGGGGTTAATGGCAGCTAAGCTCAGTCTGTTGTGTATCTGAAGGTTTAACTTTCTATGAACTCACTGGACCTAAAGCTTACTTTCATTTCTAAAGCCACCAACCAGTAGCAAACAGATGACTGTTTTGCTGTAATCAAATACCTCTGAAGCTATTTGTATTATCAACAAAAGGGTACTGTCAAAAGTTGAATGAGTTCCATAAGGGCACTTGTACAGAATATTAACTGTGTGTAGAAGTGACAACTCATGGTCAAAAATTACAAACTGAACTTTGATAAAAGTGTTCTTTTGCATTCATTTAACCTCCTCTTGGGAGCATACCCTAAGATATCCGTGTTAAATGACATTCTTGTAGGAGATCTTAAGTCCAAGCTATAGTCTGAATTGCTTTTCAACACCTTCAGAAGTATGCCCTGAATTTTTATCAATGTTTGACTGAAGTACTCATGAAGAAGGGGGCAATACACTTCTAAAACTGTTAAGTGATGAAGGAAAGTTAACCTTAACTTAACATCAGCCAGAAAAGTGTTACAGAATAACCCAGTGAGGGTATTAATATGGGCAAAGTAAGAAAGGCAGCAGTTGTAGTGGATATGGCAATGGTGGAGTTGTTTTTGGCTGCAATAACAGCTCTGTTTGCCTGTTATTACAAAAAAGCAACAATGCCTATCATTATCAAATTCATTTGATGTAAAAGGAGCACAGCCTTTGTGCAAAAGAGGTTGGCAAATGTTTTTCCATTTGTTTGCAAACACATGGCATGATGAGGTGAATTACCTTGAAATCATTAGGTCAGTTGCAGTATCATTATTGCGTGAACAATGCTCTTTTTCCTTCTCAAAAAAGGTTTGTCAAACATTTTTCCATGAAGATCCTGTGCCATTAACATTCGGGGCAGGATGTTGCCGGTGTTGTAAATATAACTGTGACTAATACAGAAAGAAAAGCCCCAATTTTAACTCTGGGCAGGAATTGGGCAAACTGTCCTGACCTCGGCAGTGAGACTCCCAGGAGATGTTAACTCCTGAGCATCATCTGCATGCCCCCAGTTGGTTGTCCAACCAAAACCAGCAGGAAGCGGCATCTGGTTGATGGGCGGGAGCACAATGCTGGCCGGCAGGTGGCTCAAAGATTAAAGATCGCTCCCCGCCATTCAGTTAAGCCACGGGGAGGAGGTTTCGGGAGGATCTAAACTTTCCTTGTGGTGCCCTCCCAACACCTCCTCCCTGCCACTTACCTGAATGACGCTTTTTTATACATAGAACATACGGCACAGAAACAGGCTATTCGGCCTAACCAGTCCATACCGGCGTTTATGCTCCACTCGAGCTTCCTTTTCCTCATCTAACTCTATCAGCATAACAGCAATAACAACAACTTGTATTTATATAGCGCCTTTAACGTAGTAAAACGTCCCAAGGCGCTTCTCAGGAGTATTATAAGACAAAAAAATTTGACACCGAGCCAAATAAGGAGAAATTAGGGCAGGTGACCAAAAGCTTGGTCAAAGAGGTAGTTTTTAAGGAGCGTCCTAAAGGAGGAAAGAGAGGTAGAGAGGCGGAGAGGTTTAGGCAGGGAATTCCAGAGCTTAGGGCCTAGGCAGCTGAAGGTACGGCCACCAATGGTTGAGCGATTCTAATCAGGGATGCTCAAGAGGGCAGAATTAGAGGAGTGCAGATATCTCAGGGGGTTGTGGGGCTGGAGGAGATTACAGAGACCATGGAGGGATTTGAAAACAAGGATGAGAATTTTGAAATCGAGGCGTTGCTTAACCGGGAGCCAATGTAGGTCAGCGAGCACAGGGGTGATGGATGAACGGGACTTGGTGTGAGTTAGGACACGGGCGGCAGACTGTGGGAGGCCAGCCAGGAGTGCATTAGAATAGTCAAGTCTAGAGGTAACAATGGCATGGATGAGGGTTTCAGCAGCGGATGAGGTGAAGCAAGGGTGGAGATGGGTGATGTTACAGAGGTGGAAATAGGCGGTCTTAATTATGCCGTGGATATGTAGGCGGAAGCTCATTTCAGGGTCAAATATGACACCAAGGTTGCGAACAGTGTGGTTCAGCCTCAGACAGATGTTAGGGAGAGGGATGGAGTCAATGGCTAGGGAACGGAATTTGTGGCGTGACCAAAAACAAAGGCTTCAGTCTTCCCAATATTTAATTGGAGAAAATTTTTGCTCATCCAGGACTGGATGTTGGACAAGCAGTCTGACAATTTAGAGACCGTGGAGGGGTCGAGAGAAGTGGTGGTGAGGTAGAACTGGGTGTCATCAGCGTACGTGTGGAAACTGGGGCTGTGTTTTCAGATGATGTCACCAAGGGTGTAGATGAGAAATAGGAGGGGGCCAAGGATAGATCTTTGGGGGACACCAGAGGTAACGATGTGGGAGCAGAAATATAAGCCATTGCAAGTGATTCTCTGGCTATGATTACATAGATAAGAATGGAACCAGGCGAGTGCAGCCCCACCCAACAGTACGATGGTGGAGAGGCATTGGAGAAGGATGGAGTGGTCAACCGTGTCAAAGGCTGCAGACAAGTCAAGAAGGATGAGGAGGGAGAGTTTACCTTTGTCACAGTCACAACGGATGTCATTTGTGACTTTGATGAGAGCCGCTTCGGTACTGTGGCAAGGGCGGAAACCGGATTGGAGAGATTCAAACATGGAGTTGCCTCTATTCCCTTCTCTCTCATGTGCTTGTCTAGCCTCCTCTTAAATGCATCTATACTATTCGCTTCAACCACTCCCTGTGGTAGCGAGTTCCACATTCTCACCATTCTCTGGGTAAAGAAGTTTCTTTGACTTGCAAATAACCCAATACAGGGAATTGGGCAGATAGGGTTAAAATCACCCATAAAGTTACATATAAAAATAAATTTCTATGGTCATTGATACAGGAGAAACTGACCTATTACACAGTAATTTTAACTGCACAAAGGGACATGAGTAAGTACATCTGCTATTTAGACAAATGTATTACATGTGCCTTTGTACAGCTGAAAGACCCATACAATACAGACATCCACCTATTCTTTTACAAATGTATATTTTTGATGCTCATCAAGAGAAGATATCAGTGCAGACATCACGTTTTCACTCTTAGCAGACACAGCATAGTCTTACATAGAATAAAGCTCTGCCCAACACTACACCGAAACACCAACCATCCTTCTGGCTTGTATTATAAGTATAAGCGAGAGCATCAGTTTAGTGCTGACTTCTACTGAATTTGGAATTCTGTGCAGCTTTGTGTTCCCCAGGAACTGGTTTAGCATTGCTTAAATTAGGTTCACATAGGACTCTTACAGCTCACAAAAAATTTGACTAAACTACATTTGAACCCAAGCCTCAGTGCTGAAAACAGCACTGAGCTATTCCACTTCCCCATTACAAAGAATCTTAGACAATACATTAAACAACAACAACTTCCATTTATACAGCGCCTTTAACGTATTATAATGTCCCAAGGCACTTCACAGAAGTGTTGTCAAACAAAATTTGAGACTGAGTCACATAAAGAGATAATAAAACAGGTGACCGAAAGCTTGGTCAATGAAATAGATTTTAAGGAGTGTCTTAAAAGGAGAAAAAAGTAGAGGCAGAGAGATTTAGGGCGGGAATTCCAGAGCTTAGAGCCTAGGCAGCTGATGGCACAGCCACTGATGGTGGAGCGAAGAAAATCGGGGATGCATAAGAGGCCAAAATTGGAGGACTGCAGAGTTAATTTTTTTTTCAAAATACCGCACATACGCGGTTTTCCCTATTGAATAGCCGGCGAGCTGACTGCGCAGGAGGTCCTCTCAGCTCCACATTCAGGTGAATATGTTTTGAAATCTTAACTTGTTAGTTGCGGCCTGCAGCGGCCCCTTTAAGGTTGCATGTAGACCTAGTTTTCCTGAATCCTTATTTGAATATGCATAGGGCCTAATGCCTGTTTCAGGCGTGGGCATTGCACGCCACTTTATTGACCTTTACCAATATGGCGGGCGGCGCACTTCCAGCTTGTAATGAGCATGCACTTTCTGCCTGCCATATTGGAGGATATAGGGGGCTTTTAGGTGCCTGAAATATAGGCGCTGAACAACCAGATTTCTAGGCCTTTAATATGTCCAACGCTGATGCCCAAAAATCTCTGAATGCTCATACATATTACAGGAACAGGTGTAATAGCATCAACAATATTGAAGGGTAAAATAGAGATTTGCAACAAACTATTTTGTAAAATATACATATCACCTCCAATATTTACATGAGGATGTTAATTTTCTTTTATTATTCGTTCATGGGATGTTGGCGTCACCTTAAGGCCAGCATTTATTGCCCATCCCTAGTTGCCCTTGAGACGGTTGTGGTGAGCCGATGGTGGTGGTGAGCCACCTTCTTGAACTGCTGCAGTCCGTGTGGTGAAGGTACTCCCACAGTGCTGTTAGGGAGGGAGTTCCAGGAGTTTGACCCAGTGACGATGAAGGCACGGCGATATACTTCCAAGTCAGGATGGTGTGTGACTTGGAGGGGAACTTGGAGGTGGGGATGTTCCCCTGCGCCTGCTGCCCTTGTCCTTCTAGGTGGTAGAGGTCACGGGTTTGGGAGATGCTGCCGAAGAAGCCTTGGCGAGTTGCTACAGTGCATCTTGTAGATGGTACACATTGCAGCCACAGTGCGCCAGTGGTGGAGGGAGTGAATGTTTAAGGTAGTGGATGGGGTGCCAATCAAGCGGGCTGCTTTGTCTTGAATGGTGTCGAGCTTTTTGAATGGTGTTGGAGCTGCACTCATCCAGGCAAGTGGAGTGTATTCCATCACACTCCTGACTTGTGCCTTGTAGATGGTAGAAAGGCTTTGGGGAGTAAGGAGGTGAGACACTCGCTGTAGAATACACAGCCTCTGACCTGCTCTTGTTGCCACAGTATTTATGTGGCTGGTCCAGTTAAGTTTCTGATCAATGGTGACCCCCCAGGATATTGATGGTGGGGGATTCGGCGATGGTAATGCCATTCAATGTCAAGGGGTGGTGATTAGAAGCTTGCTTGTTGGAGATAGTCATTGCCTGGCTCTTGTGTGGTGCGAATGTTGCCTGCCACTTATCAGCCCAAGCCTGAATGTCGTCCAAGTCTTGCTGTATGCGGGCATGGACTGCTTCATTATCTGAGGAGTTGCAAATGGCACTGAACACTGTGCAGTCATCAGCGAACATCCCCACTTCTGACCTTATGATGGAGGGAAGGCCATTGATGAAACAGCTGAAGATGGTTGGGGCCAGGACACTGCCCTGAGGAACTCCTGCAGCAATGTCCTGGGGCTGTGATGATTGACCTCCAACCACCACAACTATCTTCCTTTGTGCTAAATATGACTCCAGCCAGTGGAGAGTTTTCCCCCCCGATTCCCATTGACTTCAGTTTTACTAAGGCTCCTTGATGCCACACTCAGTCAAATGCTGTCTTGATGTCAAGGGCAGTCACTCTCACCTCACCTCTGGAATTCAGCTCTTTTGTCCATGTATGGACCAAGGCTGTAATGAGGTCTGGAGCCAAGTGGTCCTGGCGGAACCCAAACTGGGCATCAGTGAGCAGGTTGTTGGTGAGTAAGTGCTGCTTGATAGCACTGTCGATGACACCTCCCATCAATTTGCTGATGATTGAGAGTAGACTGATGGGGTGGTAATTGACTAGATTGGATTTGTCCTGCTTTTTGTGGACAGGACATACCCAGGCAGTTTTCCACATTGTGGGATAGATGCCAGGGTTATAGCTGTACTGGAACAACTTGGCTAGAGGCACGGCTAGTTCTGGAGCACAAGTCTTCAGCATGACAGCCATGATGTTGTTGGGGCCCACAGCCTTTGCTATATCCAGTGTGCTCAGTCATTTCTTGATAACACGTGGAGTGAATCGAATTGGCTGAAGACTGGCTTCTGTGGTGGTGGGGACCTCAGGAGGAGGCCGCTATGGATCATCCACTCGGCACTTCTGGATGAAGATGGTTGCAAACGCATCAGCTTTCTCTTTTGCACTCATGTGCTAGGCTCCGCCATCATTGAGGATGGGGATATTCATGGAGCCTCCTCCTCCCCTTAGTTGTTTAATTGTCCACCTCCATTCATGACTGGATGTGGCAGGACTGCAGAGCTTTGATCTGATCTGTTGATTGTGGGATCGCTTAGCTCTTTCTATAGCATGCTGCTTCCGCTTTTTAGCATGCATGTAATCCTGATTTGCAGCTTCCCCAGGTTGGCGCCTCATTTTTAGGTACGCCTGGTGCTGCTCCTGACACTCCTTATTGAACCATTGAATATGTCATATGCTCAGTTTCTGTGAACTGACTGAAAGGAACGTTCTCACAAATTTAGCTGATTTTGGTCCTTTAAAATTAAAATGATAGCAGGCCAAATATATAGTTGATTACTGTTGCCAGGTGATATATATAGTTTATATATATTTTAAAAAACTTGCATGTATTTTAAGGCCATTGTATCATGATTAAATGAGAAAATTAACCTTATAATTAGGGAGTTCAACACCAATTTTTGATTGCTGGTTTACAAATCAGAATAATCATCATTGCCATTCTTGCCTGTTCAAATTTTAGAATAACCTTTTCACCCTCTGAGATAAATGAAAATTGGATTTAGAAAAAATATAATGCAACCAACGTCTTCATGAATAACAGAATGTTAATGATTCTCACTTTGAGTATGAAATGGATTCACTTTAGAAGTGAGCTCCTGACTGTTAATTTAACATTTTGTGGTTAAATTTGAATCCTCCAGCGATGTAAACATATGAGAGTAGAACTACCGATCGACAAAGTTTACATGAAAATAAGTAACATGCCCGAACAACATTGCTGTGTCCGCTATCTTTGTGCAAGTGTTAACCCATTCATGTGTTAGCAATTCATATCTAGCCCAATCAAATGATCTTGGGTTTTCCTTACCTGTATCCTAAGTTTTGCACCAATCCCGTTCACCCCTGTACTCGCTAACCTACATTGGCTCCCGGTCCAGCAACACCTCAGTTTTAAAATTCTCAACCTTGTTTTCAAATCCTTCCATGGCGTCGCCCCTCCCTATAACCTTCTCCACCCCTCTATCCCTCCAAGATCTCTGCGCTCCTCCAATTCTAGCCTCTTGTGCATGCCTGGTTTGAATTTCTCCAGCGTTGGCAACCGTGCTTTCAGCTGCCTAGGCCCTAAGCTCTGGAATTCCCTCCCTAAACTTCTCCGCCTCTCCAGCTGTCTCTCCTCCTTCAAACCTACCTCTTTGCCCAAGATTTGATCACCTGTCCTAATGTCTCATGTGGCTTGGTGTCAAATTTTGTTTGATAACGTTCCTGTGAAGCGCCTTGGGACGTTTTCTGACTTTAAAGCAATAAATAAATGCAAATTTTTGTTGTTGTTACTTCCAAATGGCACTCCCTCCAGAACGACTGGCAAGATGGAATCAACTGCACGAAACAAACTTAAGTGACAATTACCTTTGGGATCCATGTCGTACGGCCAACTGGCAATTGTCCTCCATCCAACACAAAATTTACAGACTGATCATCAACATCCCCTCCAATTTTTCAAATTAATTTTCTTTCTCTCTTTTATGGTATTCACTGGGAAATGGTATGTGGTGCGCACATAATTCCCTGACTAGGAGCATGAAATATAATTCTAGCCTCTGCCAATGCTGGTCTTGTTGGCTACCTCAAATTTACTCTCCATCACTCTAAAGGAACTTGTCTGGATGTTGCCTCAGACGATATCGTTGAGTCAAACACTAGCTGTGTGCGAAATTAAGAGGGTACAGTCCTATAACACCATGATAAAGTGTTAGAGCACCAATATATGATGCCACAGGTGTCCTGTATAAATACAAATGCTTCCACAATTATTGCTGATTAGTCATTCAGAGAGTGCAGCAGCATCTCAGCACAATAGAAAAAGATATTTTCTATTTCTATTTCTTTTCAATTTCCTTTCCAAAATATGATGAATTAATAAATGTTCTACATATTAAAAAAGAACTTCTGCCATCATACAAATTATTTGAAGTTCAAAGGGTTAAGTTTCTATCTAAGGTATATGTTGAAATTCAATCACTGTCTTGATATCACCACTCTATGTATAGTTGGAATGAAAGGGTTAAACTGGAAGTCGATAATATTTCCTGCAGCTGCTTGGGAACCTCGCCTGTGTGTTTCTCATGAAGTTCTATTTACCACAGGGTTTGGTTTAGAGAATGGATTTTATTCAGAAGGTGGCTCATCTGTTTGTTTCCCAGGAGTGTCCTCCTCAACAGGTACAAATGACTTGTTGTTCCCCTGTCCTGTCTGCCTCCTTGGCGACTGATAGACGAGAACTGTTCCCCATGCAATGAGACTCTAAGTGATCTGGGTCGAGTTAGCAGCAGGTTTGCGGTGGGCGGTGGAGGGGGGTGGGCGGGGGTGGTGTTTACTGCAGAATAAAATTACTCTTCTCCTCGGAGATCTTTCAAGCTGAAACTTTTAAAATAAAGAAGCTAACTTTCCTCGATGGACGGTGGTCACAGGGAGGCTGAAACTATAACTTAATTTGGTTTCTCCACTTTCTGCATGTAAATTTCCTGTTTACAAATGACACCTCTTTGCTCAGGTGTATCAGTTTCACTTCCCCGCAGAAAGAAAAACTGGGCTCTGTAACTAACTGGCTATGTTGAAAGTCTAGCTTGGTGCTGACAGATAAATGCGCTAATTTTCTTCTAGGGCTGTCTTTGCCCTGTACAGTGAACCTGTTTCCAATGACTGCTTCAGAGGACCCTATAATCTGTCCAAAAGATGATGTCAAGTACTACAAGGGCCTCTGCAAGCACTGCTGGTAACGTTTTGGCGATTGAGTTACAAGGCTGCTTTTGAATGAGGTTACTTTAGCTTGGGCCTGGCTGGGAAATGAGCTTCATGAACTGTTCCACCAACACAAGCTGCGCTCCTTGCCAGAACTGACAACTTCCATTCTTGCAGCGAAATAGATCTAGCCCCAAGCTGAGAAGTTCTTAAACTTACTGAAGATGTAATATTCTTATTCGCATTCCAAAATAAAGGTATTGTGGCAAAGCCACCAAGGGACTCCTGTATAACTGCCTTTAACAGAGTGCTACAACACCTAGGTTGGTTTACTGTATGTAAATAGCCCGTTCTGGGTAAGTCCCAGAACCAGCGCGATGACGTCATCACGTGGGTCACGTGACGTCCCGAACAGCGGGAAACGTGATGACGTCATGCCGTCAGACTGGGAGGTTCCCAGTTCAGACCTCGTGAAGCCAGCATTAAGAAAAGACCTGTTGATTGTTTCTCTTGCATGCCATTGTTTGTTCTCTAGTTTACATTAAACTTTGTTTTATTATCGGACTGACTCGACCTCAGTACTTCAGTTAGGGATCTGTCGATTCCTACATTGGTGACCCCGAAGCTTCGCGGACGATTTTTGCGGAGGACGCTCAGAACAAAACGATGGATGTTAACGCAGCGACCTTGAAGCGCCCTCAATTTCGGGAACAACAGGCGGCCTCCTGGTTCGTCCAAGCGGAGGCTCAGTTCCAGCTTCGGAACACCGTGCTGGATCAGACCCGTTACGTTTACGTGGTCTCCGCACTGGACAGCTCAACGGCTTCGAGGATCATCAGTCCGCTGGAGACCCCGCCCGTAGATAACAAGTATGATATGATTAAGGCGCGACTAATGCAGGTTTTCGGCCTCACGAAAGCGGAGCGCGCGCGACGTTTACTCACACTGCCCGGGTTAGGCAACGCCAAGCCATCTGAGTTGATGAGCCAGATGCTCACGCTCCTCGGTTCTGAGCTGCAGTGTTTTCTGTTTCGGGAACTGTTCCTGAGCCAGCTCCCCGAGCAGGTGCAAGCAGCCCTCGCCAGGTTGGAGGCTACGGACGGTGTAGCGCTCGCGGCCGAAGCCGACACCATTTATGCGGTGATGCAGCAGAACTGCGCCACCTCGAAGCGTCCCGCCCCGAAGAACCCCGCCTCAGCGCCTCCACCATCCGGTATCTGCTACTACCACGCCCATTTCGGTCCAAAAGCCAGATGGTGCCGTCCTCCATGTAGTTTCGTGCCAAATGCACCGAGAAAGCAACAGCACCGACTGCGTGAACAGAAGAACGACCCTGAGGTTGGTTTCGCGTCTACGATGGTGGTTGGAGATTCCGGGAAGTTATTGTATATCACCGACTCCATTTCGGGCTGGCGGTTTTTGTGCGACACGGGCGCTCAGTGCAGCATCCTCCCCGCTTCGCTCCTCGACGTCAGAGCAGGGAGGCGCGGTTCTCCACTCCAGGCCGACAACGGCAGTGCTATTCGTACGTTCGGGAAGCGGCGGATCCAGGTGTGTTTTGGTGGGCAACAATGGGAGTTTATAACCGCCAAAATCGCACAGGCAATCCTCGGTGCTGACTTCTTCTGTACCAATGGCTTATTGGTTGATTTACGAAATCGCCGTCTGATTCACGCCGCCATCCCATGTTTTCAGGGTTCAGGCGCACCTCACACGGGTTCCTGCACCGTGCTGGCGCCCGACGACTTCACCCGCCTTCTCGGGGAATTTCCAGATCTCACTCGGCCCACCTTCTCGGCGACGATTGCTAAACATGGTGTAGAACACCACATCGCAACGACCGGCCCCCCGGTTTATGCCCGGGCTCGACGGCTGGAGCCCAGTAAACTCGAGGCCGCGAAGGCGGAGTTCGCCACCATGGAGCGACTGGGAATCGTTCACCGGTCAGATAGTCCCTGGTCTTCGCCGCTTCATATCGTTCCTAAGCCCGGCGGTGGTTGGCGGCCCTGCAGCGATTATCGGCGCCTCAATGAGGTCACAACTCCCGACTGGTACCCTATACCGTACATCCAAGATTTCTCCGCACATTTGGCTGGCAATTCGTTTTTTTCCAAAATCGACCTCGTCCGGGGGTACCATCAAGTGCCCGTCCACCCCCAGGACATCCAGAAGACGGCGGTCATTACCCCTTTCGGGCTTTTCGAATTCCTCCGAATGCCATTCGGACTCAAAAATGCGGCGCCTTATGGATTCGGTGCTGCGGGATCTCAAGTTTCTGTCTGTGTATCTCGATGACATCCTGGTCGCCAGTACTTTGAAAGAGGAACATCTCAAACACCTGCGCCTCCTTTTTCACCGCCTCCATCAGCATGGCCTCATAATTAACCCGAACAAATGTCAATTCGGACTGCGGCAGATCGACTTTTTGGGCCACCGCATCACTGCGGCAGGAGCACTGCCGCTTCGGTCGAATGTGGCAGCCATTGCTGCTTTCCCGCGCCCGCAATCCGTTAAAGCGCTCCAGGAGTTCCTTGGTATGGTAAATTTTTACCATCGGTTCATTCCCCGGGCCGCGCAGCTGATGCGGCCGCTCTACGAGGCACTCAGAGGGAAGCCGGGGAAGGAACCTGTGGCCTGGACACCGGAGATGGATTGCGCCTTTGTGGACACGAAGGATGCTCTCGCAAACGCAATGATGTTGGCGCACCCGCTGCCTGGCGCCACCATCGCGCTTACGACTGACGCTTCAGACTACGCTATAGGCGCCATGCAGGAGCAATGGGTCGACGGGACGTGGCAACCGCTGGCGTTTTTTAGTCGCCAATTGCGTCATAACGAGCGTAGCTACAGCACGTTCGACAGGGAGTTGTTGGCGTTGTTTCTGGCCATCCGCCATTTTCATTTTCTATTCACCGCGTTTGTGGATCACAAGCCCCTGACATTTGCCATGGCCAAGACGGCTGAGCCGTGGTCAGCTCAACAGCAACGACAGCTCACCTTTATTTCCGAGTTCACCACCGACATCCGGCACGTGGCCGGCAAGGACAACGTGGTCGCCGATTGCCTCTCGCGTGCGGCTGTCCAGGCTGCCCAGCTGGGACTCGATTATTCACTCATGGCTGCTGACCAAGCGGCCGATCCGGAAACGCAAGCTTTCCGCACCGACTCCTCCTGCCTTCAGCCAGTGGATGTGCTTTTCCACTCGGCTGGCACCTCCCTGCTTTGCGACGTCTCCTTGAGGGACCCCCACCTGATCGTTCCGCTGTCCTGGCGTAGGAACGTTTTCGATGCCATTCACGGGCTTGCGCACCCTGGCGTGAGGGCTTCACAAAAATTACTGGCGTCCAAGTTCGTCTGGAGAGGAATGCGAAAAGATGTCCGTGACTGGGCCAACACCTGCGTCGTGTGCCAGCGGGCTAAGGTGCAGCGGCACGTCAAAGCTCCCGTCGCCGTTTTCGAATTACCGGAGCGGCGTTTCGATCACGTCCATGTCGACCTCGTTGGCTCACTACCGCCGTCACAAGGTTTTACACATCTTTTGACTATAGTCGACCGTACCACCAGGTGGCCGGAGGCCATTCCTTTGACGTCCACCACCTCCGCGGATGTTGCCCGGGCTTTTCTTTCATCCTGGGTTGCACGTTTCGGCGTTCCGTCTGATATTTCGTCGGATCGCGGGCCGCAATTCTCGTCTGCTTTGTGGAACGTCCTAGCCTTGGGTTTGGGCACCAAGCTCCATCGGACCACGGCTTACCATCCGCAGGCCAATGGATTATGTGAGCGTTTTCATCGGTCCTTGAAGGCGTCACTGCGGGCTAGCCTCCAGGGGACCGCATGGATGGACAAGCTGCCTTGGGTGATGCTTGGGTTATGCACAGCGCCTAAAGAGGACCTGCAGGCATCGGCCGCCGAACTGGTTTATGGCCAACCGCTCCGGGTGCCTGGCGAGTTTCTTCCGTCACCAACGCGTCCTTGGTCGGCGGCCGAACAACTGGAGGCTCACCGGGACGCAGCTCAATCTTTTCGGCCCATTCCGACGCCACATCACGGGTTGCCCACGTCACACGTTCCACCGGAGCTTATGCGGGCTAAATTCGTTTTTGTCAGGCATGACGCCCTCCGTAGTCCTCTCACGCCTCCATATACAGGCCCTTTCCAGGTACTGCAGGCGGGCGCCAAGAGTTTTTAGTGGACGTCGGGGGCAAGCCTGACCACATTTCCGTGGACCGCCTTAAGGCCGCACACCTGGACCTCGAGTGACTGGTCGAGGCAGCGCAACCACCGCGTCGTGAGCGGCCGCCCGTGGCTGCCACGCCTGACCAGACTGTTCCGCAGACCAGCTCATCGTCTACCCAGCCCATTCCTCTCCGGGAATATCGGAGTCGTTCGAACAGGCTTGTCCGACCTCCTCTGCGATTGACTTTTGAGGTTAAAGACACTTCTGGGGGGGCGCATGTGGCAAAGCCACCAAGGGACTCCTGTATAACTGTATAACTGCCTTTAACAGAGTGTTACAACACCTAGGTTGGTTTACTGTATGTAAATAACCCGTTCTGGGTAAGTCCCAGAACCAGCGCGATGACGTCATCACGTGGGTCACGTGACATCCCGAACGGCGGGAAATGTGATGATGTCATGACGTCAGACTGGGAGGTTCCCAGTTCAGACCTCGTGAAGCCAGCATTAAGAAAAGACCTGTTGATTGTTTCTCCTACATGCCATTGTTTGTTCTCTAGTTTACATTAAACTTCGTTTTATTATCGGACTGACTCGACCTCAGTACTTCAGTTAGGGATCTGTCGATTCCTACAGTATCAGTAATAACATGGAGTACTGAAAGTGTTTCCAGTTTTGAAATACTGCAAAACTGAGGTGCTATATACTACTGATCAAGGATACTGTAAAAATTGCTTGGTGTAATCATTCTTGGGAACTTCCAATTTGATCACGTATCAGAGGAAAAAAACAACTGCTCCCACAAATAAAAACAAAAGGTGGAGTGATTGTGTGGAGCAATGGATTAAACATTGGCCTTTCACCTCTTGGGCTTGGGTTTGATTCCATCCCAGACTAATTGGATTAAAGTCTCTTCTTTATGTTTGCTATAAGACTCCCTAAATGAAACTAAGTTGGGCAGTTTCAATCTACTTCCTGTTGCATAAGAGTCCTCCGCACAATACTGCCCACAATCTGGCAATAAATTCGTAGCCTTCCTCCAACCAGCCAAGAGTGACTGGTACTGGAAAATTCACACAGGTACAGTAGGGGTTGCTCTTCTAAGGCTTATGGGGTAAGGCACATCATTTACAATAAATTTAATTTGTTCAAAACAAATGTGCAGCTTACTTGTTAGATCAGCTGGTAAAGGTGGTGAGTAGCTGAGCTCTACAGTTCAGGAATCTCTGGCCATTTTTGAGTTAGCTGCTTGTTATAATCTACACATTCATCCAACTGCCTTGCTCAAATCAGAGAATCTGCCTGAAGCCTTTGAAACAGATAGTCTGGCCAGGGAGAAAAAGAAACCAGTACAAGAATATTGCTTATATCATAGTTTACAGCGGCAGCCTCAAACTATTGGCCCAGATTTTCCTGGGGACTTGCGCCATTGTAATGGTGCAGCAACGTCATAAAGACTCTTGAGCAGTGCAAAAGGAAGAGGAAATGATAGAATAAATGACTTACGCCATTACTTATGCCGCGCCATATTTTCCTGGGACTTTTGTGCTACTCTGTGTTACCATCGCCGAAAATAGTTAGAAGGTAATTATCATAACTCCGTCCCCCCATTAAAATCAATGGCAAATGCAATTTCGCTAGATTAATGGCAGTTTTCTCGCCGCTGCCATTTAGACTTAATAATAATGGCGCTGGTGGCCTAGCAGCGGTGTGATTTATTGCTCCTGGATTGGTTCATTTAAACACATCTCCAATACTTGCATGATTATAGTGTCAACTAGCAAACCATTGTATTGGCTTACCCAATCATCAGCTTTAACAACAGTAGTTGGTCCGGAAGCATTGCATCTGTGGCTAAAAAACAGGCTCAGCGCACCCGTGGAATCTCCATACTCAAATTCCACACAGAACAAAGTGGTCTAAATAGAAGCAATGCCGACGTTTGGATTTATTTACTCATCCACTGAGAAGAGATCGGCCTGGTGGGAATAGCACTTTGGATGAGTGCCATTCTTTGGCTTCGCATAAAGCCAGTCTTCAATGTCTTTAAATTGCCACCCAGTTTCGAATTAATTTTGAATCGCTGGAAAAAATTGTCCTCGCCGCTTCTGATTCACTGCCATGCGATACGTGCTTTGTTCTAATTAGAAATGCAGGAAACTATGGAGGAAGTTATCGACAGCGAGACCGGCGCGCCAGACGGTGAAATGTACGGTGTGCGTCGCTGATCTTGCTGTTGCAGGAAAATCTGGGCCAATTATTTTCTATTATCATTCACACTCTTGTTCAGGCATGACGGTTTCTCGTGAGGAAAGCAAGATAAACAAATCATATAACACAAGTATAACTAACGGCACTTGTCCCATTCACCTGTATACTTGTATCTAAAGTCATCTATATTTGCACAACACATCCACCTTTGTATCATGCACACTAGGGCTGAGTTGTGCGATATTAAATAATTGTTTTAAATGTTATGTTAGACCGACTTTCCTATTCAGCTCTTTTTTCCTCTACCTCCTCACCACCAGCACCCACCACCCCCCCCCACCCCCCACCACCTGACACCCACTGTTACACCTGGTCTCAACCGGCATAATGAAAGCACCATGAGAAGGGATCATGTGGGCCCACAAGTATTTTGAAAATATTGAGTATCAGATTGCCTTTGCATAAGTTTATCCGAACTGGTGGAAGAGAGCTGTGGACTTGAAAATAATTTCGAAGTTTGAATGTACAGTACCTTGCAGGGCAAAATCACCTTCGTGAAAAATCAAAATGGTCCAAAAAAATCAATTCCTACAGTTCAGTATTTCTGAAATGCAAACCTTACTGGTGCAAACATCCCTGGTCTTTTCCATTAATATAGCTACCATATTCATATGTTGGGGCATAAGGGACTGGCTTTAAAAATGTTAATGAATCCTTATTAAGTCTGCTTGAATGCAATAGGAAAAACTCACATCCTATTAACATATACTTCCACACTAGGGAGCTTGCTGCCACTTGGCCCCCTTACAAATGCCACTCATCTGAAAGGAGTTAGATACTTTACAAATAAGCCAACGTGAACATGGCTCCCTTATAACTGACTTCCGCTTGAAAGGAGTCAGGCATTTTACAAGAAAGCCAGACCAGACAAGATCTTCAGGTAGAATTGAGCTAATTGTATAGGTAGCACTACATCCATACAAACCAAATATTGCATATGCCACTCACATAAAACTGAGACAGTATTTCAAGAAAATATGCAGGTTTTGACACAAGAATATAATTACTGGCGAGTCCTGTGCCTCCCTTTCACCAGCTTTGGACAGGATGCCGCATCTGGGACAACCCAGGCTCATTTTAGTAGTGATAGCATCTAATTAGCATTAGCCACAGCATAAGTGCGTGGCTGGGCACTCACGTAAACAGACAGACTTGCTGATGTCAGTCTTGGAGTTAACTGTTGTCAATTTTTGCTTAAAATAAATAAATATAAAGGTTTTGCATAGCTGGTTCATAATCATCTGGACTAAAGATTAAATAAACAGCTGATAAACTTAACACATGAATTTTGCTTTGTTTTTGCTCCTGTGTTTATTTTTCCCATCTCCTTCTAGGCCACCCTGGTGCTCCATACCATTCCCAAACAGAGAGAGCTGGCAGCTAACCTACTCCCAGGTTCTGCCAATAGAATTCTTGAGCCAGCCTCCAGGGAAGTGCTTGACAACAGCGCGAGTGGCTTGTTCACTGAATTTCCCTGCATATCTTCTACCTACTGTCTCTCTCGATGCCACACATATAGCAGGGACTGACTGTGCAGGAAAATCACAGGAGTAAAACCTCAACCCATCATTTTGTGTCACAGCTCATTGAAGTGCCAACACATTACAGCAGTACGCTGCCAAACATACCCAGCATTTAAGAAAAACATGCTGCCATCTTTGGACAAAATAGCATGGGAAAATCATTAATTCATTGTGGTTTAAGGATTCTGACAAGCCAAAGATCTTATCTGATTTTTTTTTCTTTACTGTTGTATTTGCAAAATTGTGACAAACAACCCAAGGCTGCAGCTCCACATTGTTCTTAGATGTGAGGAATCCAACATAGGAGGAAGCGTACAGCTTTTTAAAAAATGACCATATATTACATAAATGTGCATAAATAGAGTGGAAAAACCAGACATTTGATTTGATCGGTATTTTAGTCAGGGCTAGGAAGCCCCACTTGCCAATTAGTCTGGGGCAAATGATTTTCCAGCTCTACCAAACTGAAAAATGAAGTAGATTGACAGCATGCAAGATAAATGTTGGCCAGGATGCCAGGAGAACTTCCCTGTTTTTCTTTGAATAGTGCCATGGGATCTTTTACATCCACCTGAGAAGGCAGATGAGGCCTCTGTGTAACATCTCGTCGAGAAGACAGTGTAGCACTCCCTCAGTACTGCACTGAAGTGTCAGCCTAGATTATGTGCTCAAGTCTCTGCAGTAGATCTTGAACCCATGACCTTCCGAATCAGGGGAGAGAGTGCTACTAATGAGCCAAGGCTGACATAAACCCCATCACAGACTGGTTGGGCCTGTTTCTGTGCTGTAATTTCTATGTAATTCTATGTTAGGGCTTTTTTCACGACAGCTGAAAAGGTTAAGGGGTGATCTGATGGAGATCTTGACAATTAGGAAGTTTACAATAATAGATTATTTCCACTGGTCGGTAAAAAGGTAACAAGAGGACATAAGTTTAGGATAATCACAAAAAAAGAATTAGAAAGGAGTTTAGAAACAAATTCTTTACACACAAGTTAGTTAGAATGTGGAATTCTCTGCCATGAACTGTTGCTGAAATAGAATCAATAAATTATTTTAAAAGGGAATAAAATAGCTTGAAAAAAGGGAAATATTAAAGGGTAGGGGAGAAAGATTAAATTAAATGGTTCATCTGAAGAAATCTCTAGCACAGACTTGATGGAGTAAATGGGCTGGTTCTGTGCTGCAACATTCTATGATTCTTTGATTTGAAAATTTATCCAGCACCAACTCCACCATTAATTTGAGAAATATGGCATTTAATTTATTTGAAGATGTTTAAACAGTAGTTAAGTGAGACACCAGACCTTATTAATATTAAGCACCTCAATAAACATTGAGGGTTTTGAGGGGCAGTGGTATCGCTATTCACACAATTACTGTTGCTATAGCCTCATCATCCACCAGGTCCTTAACATTGTGCTGAGTAAAAGAGGGAGAAAACAGCATTTAAAATGCAAAAAATCCTGCTCTTTCTCAATAGAAACAAAACATCAATGTCTGCATTTATGTTTGAAATGATACAGAACACATTTTACCACAGTCCTCAGTTGCTTTGCAATGAAGTTCTATTTTAGTTAGCAATCAGGACCATAAGCACTTCTGAACACAAAATAAAGTTAATATCTTATATACATACTTCTTACTCTTAGAATTTCTAAACAACTTCCTTTATTGTTTTATACCTAACACTTCCTTTAAGTCACTTCTTATTGACAGTCAGATTCTGCTCTTTTTAGTACAAGTACAGGTCAGTACGATGTACTACAGCCACAGTACGACCAGTTCAATTACTAAAGTACTTATTGTGAATTGTTACAAATCCATACATCTGCCAAAATGAAATAAAGTTAGCAGGTGGACTCAGAACTCAAAAGAATATCAGCCACCCTGTGCAAAAAGAATCACAATGATCTCTTCTTTAGCTTTACTATGTTTTTCACTAGAGGGCACTGCCACTGCACAGGCACAAGTTCTGCCTCTGACTAGAAAGTGCTGTGTGGCCATTAAAAAATAATTGTGCCACATTTTCTCATAAACTGCATGCAAAGATTTTCTTTAAATGTTTTTTAAATTTCATGTGGTGTTTTGTTTCTTATTTTATCTAGTTGACGGAGGTAAACAGGTCATGGCACTTGTGGTTACAGACCGTTTTTTTTCCAGTCACAGATGTTTATTACACATTATGAGCTACGGACAAAACATTGCAGTAAACCAGACCAGCCTGCAGTGAGACTGCTACCCAGAATTCAAGTAGTGCTGGATAGTTCCCACTAGGTTGTGGTCGACTTGGAAACAGCGACTTATTAATCTTCTGTTGGAGGGCCAGCTGCAGCCCTGGCAGATACCATATTTTACCACCAACCTGGGTCTGGACAGTCATTGTCCATTTAAGAAGGGGGGAAAATCCTACAAATCAGCTGCTTTCTACGTGCAGAAATTGAGCTTTGCTATGATAATTCTGGTGCGTCATCTTACTGTGGTTAAGATTTACCAACACAGAGAGGCTGCCTTGTTTTCAGCATTAATCATATTCCCCCAGCATATTGCCATGGTTGCCTGGACACAGGATTTGAGCAAGGCCCCTCATTTGATTCCCACACATCAGACCCTGAAAAGCACTTTTTTTCTTCAGCTTTTGATTGTCCCTCCGCTGAAGCCCTTCCCCCTGCTGTGTCAGTATGGGTGGGCAGAACACTGGCAGAATAGGCCAGGGGTGAGGGGCAGCCTAGGCTGCTGGTCACACATCAAGGCCTGAAAACAAAGCCCCCAGGAATCATCCTTACAAACACAAATTCCCTTCAGAGAAAACAAATTTGGTTTTCCCTCATAGTGTGGGTGTCACTTTAGTACTTTCTGAAACTTTATTAAACCTGCTGCTCTGTATTGTATTTGTAGTCATACAATACCCAACAAAAAAATCTTCTTTAAATCTAACAGGTAGTTGTACCAGATCATGTCTGTAATAGTAAAAAAATACTTAGTAAAACAGGCTCAAAGTAATACAAATCTCTGCCACATTTGGTAGATGATTCCTCCACAGTATATTAACAGAAAACCAAGTCTTTGTGCGAACTCTAAGTGAAACTTTGACAAACTTTAGAGGTCATGCCTTCTTTGTAACTTGGTGACCCTACAATCAAGGAATAAGTCTAATCTTTAAAGATTCAGCAATGCCCAGTAGTTAAGCAGTGCGACTTTGAAGAGGCATTGACAACCATCAGTAAAGGGGAATGTAGTGCAGATATCTTTCAACTTAAACCAGTTATTGCTCCAAATAGCTACATAGATGATGCCCACATGAAGAAAAAGAGAAAAAAAAATCACTGTGCTTTCAGAAGTTTTCTTTAGCTGTTATCTGTGTGCTGTGTTTGTCCTCGTGTAGCTCCACCTCGAGATGCCTGAGCGTTGATGTAAGACTTTGAAATAAGCTTGCACAGGAGTGCCCAGATTAGCAGCTTTGCCAGGCTTTAGCCACTGTGACCCTTTACACTTCAGCAGTCTGAGCCAGACGCTTTGAAAAGCACCATTTTTTGCAAGAATTCCACAGTTTTATTTTTATCAGCAGGTTTTATTCTCTAGGCAAAATAACCATCCTTCTTGCTAATCAGCAAAGTGGAGTTCTTGTGTGTGGTATTAAAAAGGGAAGGAATAGCTGAAGAATTAGAAAGAGGAATGATCGATTTTTTTTAAAGTACAAAATCAGCCGAGTGATTTAAGATTCAGCTGTTTGCAGAAAAGTGCTTAACATGAACACGAGTACAGGCAGCAATATGCTGCCTCTACAAGTTGGGCAGTTCTGCAAATGCTCAATGGCAAAAACTTGCAAGAAAAAAAGTGGACAAAGGGAAAACCTTTCAAACTCCATTTCAGCTTTATATAATCCCTACCTAAGCTGTTTAAAAAAAAAATCTAGCTCCATGCTGTATAAATATTATGGTGCACCACTAGTGTCCGACTTCATTGCAGATTATGTTCTGCATCAACAAACAAGATTGAGAGCATCCTGTAATCAGCTGTTTACATTAGACTGCACATAGACGCTATTGAGTTCTGATACTAACTTTCAAATATTCGTAACACTGTAAGATACTACTACTTTTAGCCAGGCTAACCCTGACATTATCTCAGTATCCACAGTGGCTAAAGTCCATGGTCTGCGGAGTCTAAACTGCATCAGGCCATGTGTGGACCAAAGCGGTCCTGTCATACAAGATGCACAGAATGGACAGCAGTGCAGTGAAGGATGTCCCAACGCTGATGTTCCAGGTCATAAATGATGCAGGTGAATTGACTGCTAGGGACCTGTGTTTGTACCAAGCAGACACCAGGACTGTGCCAGGGTGAACTGCACTGTGATGGGAGGGTGAAGTAGGGCTGGTGTGAGTTTTTGTACTGAAACAACTCTGCACGTAGGTTTTCCACTACAACTTTCTTCCATACTGGATTTGTTCAGGAACAAAACTGACAAACAGGGCTTTCTTGCTCTCATCTTCCAAAGTGCATTAGAGAGAGGGGCAAAGCTTCAGTCACTGTACACAGGAGACACAAAAAAGTTCAAAAACATTTCCAAAAGGACGAGTGAGGCAATGCTGTGCTTTCAAATTGTGGACCGTAAACAAATGTTTCATGAAAACTTGGTTGCAAGTACTTCTATTGTCAAAGTGGAATAAACAACAGAATAAAGCCTCGTTGAAAGCTTGCCGAGTAACGTCTGAACATTTTCTCTCTTGTTTTCCTAAACAAGTCGTTGAAACACATCATTCATCCTGCTGGGTTAAGGAAGTTTACTGATCCTATCGACTCAATCGTATATAGCCACACTCAAAGCAATGCAGGAGGCTGTTTGCTATTGTTTCCACTTCTCAAGCATGGTCAACATCAGTGGGTCCAATTGTGTTCTTTATCTTCATGCTACAGATGAAAAGGAGTAGATATATACACTTCAGCATTTATTGCTTCCCTAGTTCTTTGGGGGAAGAAGATTAAAATGTTTTATATGAACTAACATGTCACTTCTCGTGACCTGTGCAGCCTGGCACATTTTAAGAAGTGGGAAATGGGGACTGAAAAGGGAAATGTAGAAATCAAAAGAAACGCAAGAAAGAATTAAAAGGAAAATAAAAATAGGATAGTGTCCTTTCTGATATTTTCTCATTACATTAAGTCCATCGTCCATTTTGGAAACTTCATTTCATCATTTTCCATTACACAGAAAATATGAGAAAGATGGGCAATTTCCCACATTACAACAGTGACTACACTCCAAAGTACTTAATTGGCTGTAAAGCACTTTGAGACATCTGGTGGTCGTGAAAGGCGCTATATAAATGTAAGTCTTTCTTTTTCTTTCAATAAGTTCAATTATTTTTAGTTCTATCTAAATATTGATGGCATGCTCAAATGTGTACCCTTTACAAGTTCTGATGTCTGCACTCGTTTTCTAATGCAAAGTTGTCAACTGTATGTAATCCCAAATTGTGGAAAGTTTGTTCTTAATTCTATTAATGGTCTTTTAAAATTTTCCTCCTCTCCCCTCCCCTTCACTAGCCCCTCCCATTCCTGCAATGATTCTTAGCAGGAGATATAGAAATAGATTCTAAATGATCCTGTTTTGCCAACTGATGAACAAGCATTTTTTGATTGGTGCAGCAAAAGATTGTTTCCCGGTCAGTCAATATCCCTGCTCTAGTTGATTGGGCCAGGGTCACTTTCTAGAGGAGACCCAGGTTGAAACTGGAATTCAAACTCAGCTTTCTTAGTTAAAAGTCTATCATCCTAATGTTGTAGCAATATAAAAATAACATGTTAATGAAAAGGGCGAGCTTTTTACTGGTTACCAGGAATGCTTCTGAAGTGATCTTTATCAGACATGCATCACTGCTTGAGTTTCTACCTTAAGACATTATAAAATAAATTACTGTATTAAAAAAAACCAATCTAATAGGTACTCCATATTAAACATATACAAGCCAAGAAGAGAAATTTGTGATGTTTTAAGAAGACATGCTCCAGAGCTATGAAGTAATAAAAGTTTGTGGACAGCTCCTCAAGGGGTTGTTTTAATGGTCAGACCCTCTGTAAAAAGGATGAAATCTCACTATTTACATGTTAAGAACTAACACAGCCCTGCCTATCTTCATAGGCCATTCCCATGCTCATATACTTAGCAAATGCAGCTTTGTGTACATTTCACAGAATTTTGGCAGCATTACTGACTTTTACAGAGAACTGAGCCCTTTGGTAGACATAAGCCACAAAGAAGAGGATTATAGGGGTTACTCTATGGCTGTCTGTCACACAAATAGCTAATTAACTGCCGATTGTATCCTCTTAAATCTCCCCTTATATTCAGAATATTGGCCAAACCTACAAAAATAATTACAACACATCTGAAAGCCTAGTCAAATACATGCAGAAAATCTATGGAGTACATCTACATGGGAAAGACAGTTAATTTCCACTGTAAGCAGTAAAACACACAGAAGTACAAAGGTTTGGTACCCCTTTTCCAACAATCTACCTGCTGAATTTAGCCTGGTTTTATAAATTCTAATTGGGACAATTATTAGTCTGAATATAATCAAACAAATTTCAAAATAAAACTGTTCGTGACTAGATAGAGGGGAATCCAAAACTAGTGGCCATAAATATAAGATAGTCCCTAATAAATCCAATAAGGCATTCATGAGAAACCTCTTTACCCAGAGAGTGGTTAGAATATGGAACTATCTACCACATAGGGTCATTGAAGCGAATAGCAGATATGCATTTAAGGGGAAGCTAGATAAGTACATGAGGGAGAAAGCAATAGAAGGTTATACTGATAGGGTTAGATAAAGTAGGGTAGGAGGAGGCTCACGTGAAGCATAAACACCGGCATAGACCAGTTGGGCTTAAAGGCCTGTTTCTGTGCTGCAAATTCTACGTAATTCTATGTAATTTACTACAAGCACAATGATCAGGATAAAACTGGAATCGCTGATCCTGATTGGAACAATTTATCATCCTCCAACTCCTGCTTTCTCATCCAGTCCTATCCAAACAGGTTCTGCTTTTGCAAATGAGAAAGCCAGAAAAAATAATACGGGTCGATGTTCCAAAAAATTAAAGACACAATGGAGTGGTATGCATGTGAATGCACAAAGTATTCAAAACAAAATTGGAGAGTTAGAAGCATTAATAACTCTGGACAAATATGATATAGTAGATATGCTGGAGACACGGTTTAAGTTTGGACAGGACCGGGGACTTAATATTCCTGATTATAACAATTATAGGAGAGATAGGGAGAAGAAAAAATGGGGTGGGGTGGCAGTG
The DNA here is from genome assembly GCF_052327205.1 of Somniosus microcephalus. Lineage (NCBI taxonomy): Eukaryota > Metazoa > Chordata > Chondrichthyes > Squaliformes > Somniosidae > Somniosus > Somniosus microcephalus. The sequence continues at coordinate 46,834,501 of NC_140992.1, read as the reverse complement.
TGAGTGAAGGATTCTATCACAACGCTACAGTACAATGCAAGGATGTCCTAGGAGGTTGCGTTAAGACAGAATTCACAAGGATAGAGTTAAGAAAGAGGAAGGGAAATTGTACAATTCTTGGTGTGTATTACAGGCCACCAGACAGTTGAGATTTGATAGAGGGGGATATCTGCAGACAGTTCAGCGAGATACGCAAGAACAACAGGATGATAATATTGGGTGATTTTAACTATCCCAAGATAGATTGGAATAATGCATTGCATATGGTAAAATTGAGGAACACTTTTTAGAATCCATCCAGGATGGCTTTCCGGTTTAGTATGGTTCTATTTCAACAAGGAAAGAAGCATTCCTTGATTTAGTTGTAGGAAATGAAGGTGGGAAATAACTGATGAGAGTAGCAGAACAATTAGGAAATAGTGACCACAGCATAGTTAGATTCAATGTAAGAATAGAAAAGGATAACAAAGAGTCAAAAGAAGGGTGTTGGACTGGAAAAAGAAGTTCAGTGAGATAAATAGGGATTTGGTCTTAATTAACTAGGTAGAAAAGTTAGTAATTGGGTCAACATATTTACAGTGTGAAAACTGTAAATAAACTGTAAAACTGTAAACCCAAAACAAGCGCTCTACTCGGAGCTCCAACACGGCAAGAGAGCCCCAGGTGGGCAGAGGAAACGCTTCAAGGACACCCTCAAAGCCTCCTTGAAAAAGTGCAACATCCCCACCGACACCTGGGAATCCCTGGCCCAAGACCACACAAAGTGGAGGAGAAGCATCCAGGAAGGTGCTGAACACCTCGAGTCTCTTCGCCAAGCGCAAACAGCGGAAGGAGCGCACGTCAACCCAAGCACCCCACCCACCCGCCCCTTCAACCACCATCTGCCCCACTGTGACAGAGACTGTGGGCTGGATTTTGTCAATGGGGAGCTTTTAGAGGTGGGACTCCCACTTGTTGGGTTTTAGTCCCGCCTCCATCGACTTGTGGCCAAACCACGCCATTTTCTCTTGATTGACCTTGTTAAGCCCGCCCAGCAGGCTTAGCAGGCCAATTAAGGGAAAGCCAGTTACAGGTGACATCAGCGAGTGCCGTTTCATCTGTCAAGAGCTTTTGACAGATGAAATGTCATTGTTTGACAGCTCTGTGAAGCTGTCAAACACTGACAATCTGTCTTCTAAGTTGTGTCTTTACTCAAGACTCAATTAGAAAGCCTTCCAGACCAGGAAGCAGAAGACTGCAGCTTTTGACAGTTCAGCGGCCATTCTGCTTTCTGTGCCGGTGAGCTGAGGGGCTCCCGGGACCTGAAGGGAGGAAGCCTGCAGGAAGAGGTAAAGGTAAGTAAAACTTATTAAAACACTTTACACACACCTCACACTTACCTCTGCACACATGCACCCATTACTCACCTGCACACATCTCGGTCCCTCCGACCCCCACAGACCGACGGCCCGACTCGCTGACCCTGGCGAGTTTCGGGGCCATCAGGAAGCCCACACTTCAGGGCTCAAAATAGGGATTCGCCAAAAAACTGCCTATTAACTACCTGTTAACAGGCAGCTAATTGGCATTAATCTCCTTCCCGCCTCGAGGAGGCGGGACCCGGCGCAGGTCGGCTACCCACCTCCTTGCAAGAAGGCATGGAGGCAGGTTGGGGGCAGGTTGGGCACCCGCCCCCAAATTCTGCCATTTTCCCGGCAGTTCCGCCTCCAAACCCGCCTCCCCAGGGCTGGCAAAATCCAGCCCTGTAGGTCCCGCGTTGGACTCATCAGTCACCTGAGAACTCATTTTTAGTGTGGAAGCAAGGCATCCTCGGTTCTGAGGGACTGCCTAAGAAGAAGAGCAGAAGTGTGATATGAGATGATTGGCATAGAAAAGAGGATGCATCAAAATATGGAATTCCATGGATAAATAAATAAATTTAAAACTTAAACTTGAAGGAAGCTATATGATATAGCTAGGACTAATAATACTAAATATAATCATAAAGAATATAGAAAGATTTAGGAAGGTGAAGAGGAGATTAGAAGGGCTAAAAGGGAGTGAGTATGAGAAAAGATTAGCAGATAACAAAAAGAAATTGTAAGGGCTGTTCTAAGCATATATAAAGTAAAAGAATAGTTAAAGAGAGGGTAGGACCACTCATTGGTGTTCAGGGTATTTTATCTTTCCTGCCTCTTACAAAAGTACAGGATGTTCTTTCTATTTCTTCCTCCCCTCCTAAACCACCCCCCCCCCCCCACTGTCTCTGCACCTGCTTAATATCTGTTACATCTCCAGCTTTTTCCAGTTCTGATGAAGGGCCCCAGACCTGAAACGTTAACTCTGTTTCTCTCTCCACGGATGCTGCCTGGCCTGCTGAGTATTTCCAGCATTTTCTGTTGTTATTTCAGATTTCCAGCATCCGCAGTATTTTGCAATTACCTTATTCTATCTGTTCACCCATTCCCTCCGGTGACTTTTCATTAACTCTATGCTCCCATTCCTTGTTTTTTTTCCTCCCAAAATGTAGTACCTAGCACTTAACCACAATAAATTGCATCTGCTAACCTGTCTATGACATACATAGAGATCGAGGGGTTTGAATACATCATTTGCTGAAAGCGCGAGTGCAGGTCGATAAAGCCATGAAAAAGGTCAATAGAATTTTGGGTTTTTTATATAGAGGCATAGAGATAAAGAAATAAAGGTACATTTATACTGTGTGCAGTTTTGGGTAGCCCATTTAGAGAGAACATTAAAGCCATAGAGCGTGTACAGCATAGATTTACCAGGATGATGCCAGGGATGGGAAACCCTAATTATGAGGAAAGACTTGAGATACTGGGTTCTGTCCCTGTCACAGCACTGAAATGGCCCTAGCTACAGCTGTAAATGACATAATCCATGACTGTGACGCATTATCCCTCCTTGTCCTGCTCGACCACTCTGCAGACTTTGACACGGTCGACCACACCATGCTCCTGATAAACCTTTTCTCCGTTGTCCAGCTCAGTGAGATTGCCCTCACTTGGTCCTACTCTTACCTATCCAATCATAGTCAGACCATCACCAGTAATGGCTTGTCTTCCTGCCTCAGCACCATTACCTCCAGAGTCCCCCACGAATCTGTCCTTGGCTCCCTCTCCTTGCTCATCCACATGCTGCCCCTTGTTGACATCATTCACAGACATGGGTCAGCTTCCACATGTTCGCTGATGACACTCAGATCTACCTCTCCATCACCTCTCTCCACTGAGGTAGTACCATTATTCAAGAAGGGTAGTAGGGATAAACCAGGGAATTACAGGCCAGTGAGCCAAACATCAGTGGTAGGGAAATTATTGGAAAAAATTCTGAGGGACAGAATTAGTCTCCACTTGGAGAGGCAGGGATTAATTAGAGATAGCCAGCATGGCTTTGTCAAGGGAAGATCATGTCTGACCAATTTGATTGAATTTTTCGAGGGGGTGACTAGGTGTGTGGATGAGGGTAGTGCAGTGGATGTGGTTTACATGGATTTCAGTAAGGCTTTTGATAAAGTCCTGCATGGGAGACTGGTCAGGAAGGTAAGAGCCCATGGGATCCAGGGCGCCTTGGCACATTGGATCCAAAACTGGCTTAGTGGCAGAAGGCAGAGGGTGATGGTGGAAGGTTGTTTTTGTGACTGGAAGCCTGTGTCCAGTGGGGTACCGCAGGGATCGGTGCTGGGTCCCTTGCTGTTTGTGGTCTACATTAATGATTTGGATGTGAATGTAAAAGGTATGATCAGTAAGTTCGCAGATGACACGAAAATTAGTGGGGTGGTAAATAGCGAGGCGGGAAGCCTCAGGTTACAGGACAATATAGATGGGTTGGTCAGATGAGCGGAACAGTGGCAAATGGAATTTAACCCTGAAAAGTGTGAGGTGATGCATTTTGGACGAACTAACAAGGCAAGGGAATACACAATGAATGGTAAGACCCTAGGAAAGACAGAGGATCAGAGGGACCTTGGTGTGCATGTACATAGATCCCTGAAGGCAGCAGAACAGGTGGATAAGTTGGTTAAAAAGGCATATGGGATACTTGCCTTCATTTGCCGAGGCATAGAATATAAGAGCAGGGAGGTTATGATGGAGCTGTACAAAATGCTGGTAAGGCCACAGCTGGAGTACTGTGTGCAGTTCTGGTCGCCACACTATAGGAAGGATGTGATTACTTTGGAGAGGGTGCAGAGGAGATTTACCAGGATGTTACCTGGGCTGGAGCGCTTCAGCTATGAAGAAAGACTGGACAGGCTGGGGTTGTTTTCCTTGGAGCAGAGAAGGCTGAGGGGGGACCTCATTGAGGTATACAAAATTATGAGGGGCATAGATAGGGTGGATAGAAAGGAACTTTTCCCCTTTGTAGAGGGGTCAATAACAAGGGGGCATAGATTCAAGGTAAGGGGCAGGAGGTTTAGAGGGGATTTGAGGAAAAACTTTTTCACCCAGAGGGTGGTTGGAATCTGGAACTCACTGCCTGAAAGGGTGGTAGAGGCAGGAACCCTCACAACATTCAAGAAGCATTTGGATGAGCACTTGAAATGCCATAGCATACAAGGCTACGGACCAAATGCTGGAAAATGGGATTAGATTAGACAGGGCTTGATGGCCGGTGCGGACGCGATGGGCCGAAGGGCCTCTTTCTGTGCTGTATAACTCTATGACTCTATGACTCTATGATTCTATGTTGTCAGATGCCTTGTCCAATCTTGGATGAGCCACAAATCTCCAGTTAAACCTGGGAAGACTAAAGCCACCATCTTTGGTCCCTCCCACAAACTCTGTACACTTGCCTCCAATTCCTCCAACCAGTGATTGTATTCAACCCCAAGCTGAGCTTTTGACCCCCATAACCTTACCATCACAAAGACTGCCTATTTCCACGTATTTAACACCTCCGCCCTTGTTTCATTCTATCTTCCGCTGAAAACCTCATCTATGACGATTCCAATGCTCTCCTGGCCTGCCTCTCATTCTTCACCATTCGTAATCCAGGTCATCCAACACTCTGCTGCCCATATCCTATCCCACACCAAGTCCTGCTCCTCCATCACCCCAGTCCTTGCTGAACTACATTGCCCCCCCAGTCCCCCAATGCTTCTAATTTAAAATCCTCACCATTGTGTTTAAATCCCTTCATGGTCTTTCCCTCCCTATCTCTGTAACCTCCTCCAGCCCTATAACCTCCAATGAATTCCCTGTTTTACTGACTCTGGCCTTTTGTGCACCTCTCCCCCTCCACCTCCCCGCTTTGCCCCACTAATGGCAGTCGTGCATTAAACTGTCTAGGCCCCACGGTCTAGAATTCCTTCCCTAAGGCCTAGAAATTCAGCTGCCTTAGCGCCGCTTTTGAGGCGCTAGAGGGACTAGCGCCAGAGTTATGGCCAGTTTAAAAATTCCCTGGGGCCCTAAATCGGCGTTGCACCGGTAGCGCTGCGCCGGCACCGATGACGTCATCGGTGTGCGCAGCGTCCCGGTTGCCATGCCGACGGGCCCTAGCGCCGAAATTCAGTTGCGGCCGCCTCGCCCGTGGCAGCCGCAACTAAGACTCTGGCAACAGAGTCTTGCATGAGTTTGTGCCGGCGCATTAAAGGCCCCGCGGCGGCCGGCCGCTTTCCCGCCGGCCGCCTGCCCGCAGCTCCCTCCCCGGACTTCTCCCCCCCACGCCCCGGAACAGGTGTAAGCCCGGCACTTGTCCGAGGTGCCGGGCTCATTTTTAGACAGATTTGCGCGGGCCGCGGACGGGTGCAGGCAGCTCCTCCTTAACGGAAGGAGGAGGCCTGCACTTCCCGAGCCTGCCGCACCGCATCGGGTGCCGCAGCGCCGGAATTGCGGCGCGAAACGGCAGTTAGCGCCGATTTACCGCCGCAAAGACCCTTCAGTAGCGCCGGCAGCCGTTTGGGCGCGGCCCTGCTGAATTTCTGGCGCGCGCAGGGGGACTTAGCGCCAGCAGTAACTTCCGGCGCTAAAGCCCTGGCTAAGCCAAAACCCAATTTCTAGGCCTAAATGTCTTTGCCTCTCAACCTCTCTATCCTCCTTCAAGACCCTCCTTAAACTCAGCATTTTGACCAAACTTTTGATCATCACTCTTAATATCTCTATTTTTGTCTGATTACACCTCTGTAAAATGCCTCAAGATATTTTTCTACATTAAAGGCACTATATAAATGCAAGCTGGTGTTATTTCCACTGAAGCAGAGAAGGCTAAGAGAAGATTTAATTTAGATTTTTTTTAATTACGAAGATTTTTAACAAAATGAATAAGGGAAGACTTTGTTGGTTGGGGTATCAGCGGAAAGGGGTTAGCAATTTAAAATGATCACTAGGAGAGTGTTCGGAGAAAATTCTTTACACAGAGGGTTATTGAAGCATGGAATGCTGTGTAATGGGGAGTGGCTGTGGAAGGGACTATTGCATCTTTTAGGGGAAAATTGGATAAATATTTGAAGCAGAGGAAGATACAGGCCTATGGGAAGAGAGCAGGGCAGTGGCACTAGTTTCAGATTACTGTGGCAAAGAGCAAGCACATACATGATAGATTGAATGGTTGCCCCTTCTGTGTTGTAAGTTTCTATGTTTCTCTGAGGCTGCCCTTCTTTGTCTCTGGATGCTGGTAGTGTCATCGCTGGCATCGCTCTCCACCCACATCCCACATCCCCCTTCCCCTTTCCCCCCCCCCCAACCCCCAGCCCCTCCACCCCCCACCAACCCTTCTTCCTTCTGTGTCCGCCCCTGGAAAAAACTCTCTCCCAACTCTCTTACAACTGCGCTTACAAAATCCCAACTGTCCAGCCTTTGGCCTTCCATTCACCATGACATTTCTGCAGCTACCAGTCTGCTCAACCGTACCCTCACCATCATCTTTGATGCCCTAGTCCCTATTAAAACAATTACTCTGTCTCACCCTGGCCTTTCCCCCTGGTATGGCCCTCATCTTCATTTCCTTAAGTCGCAGGCTTGAACGGATATGGCGGACAACTGGTTTAGCCATTCACCGCCAGATCTGGCTGGACCACATAAAGCATTATTGGACCCTGCTCCCTTCTGCCAAAATTGCTCACTATTCCAAAATCATTCTGGAATGCAAAGATAAAACCTGACTTCTATTCTCCACTGCCAACCGTCTTCTTAAACCCCTCTCCCCTGTCTTCTCCGACCTCACCTCCAACAACATGTGTGGGGAGCTCATGGACTTCTTTGTCTCTAAGATTGAGACCATCCATTCAGCTGCCTCTGCCACTTACCTTCCTTCCCCTAGCCCACCAGGCCAAACTTCCTCTAAGGATGTTCCCCCTGCCCTAGCCCTGAACTCACATCTTTCTCCAGTTTCTCTCCGATCTCCCCTCACGACCTCTCCACACTCATTTTGTCCATGAGACCCACCTCCTGCACTCTTGACCCTATTCCCACCAAACTACTGACCACCCAACTTCCTTTTCTGGCTCCCATGTTAGCTGATATTGTTAAAGGTTATCTCTCCTCAGGTACTGACCCCCTCTCCCTCAAATCTGCCGTCATCACCCCTCTCATAAAAAAAAAACCCTTGACTCCTCCATCCTTGCAAACTGCCGCCCCATCTCCAACCTCCCTTTCCTCTCCAAATTCCTTGAATGTGTTGCCATCTCCCAAATCTGTGCCCATCTTTCCCACAACTCCATGTTTGAATCTCTCCAATCAGGTTCCCTCCCCTGCCACAGTACTGAAACGGCTCTCATCAAAGTCACAAATGACATCCTTTGTGACTGTGACAAAGGTAAGCTATCCCTTCTTGTCCTTCTTGACTTGTCTGCAATCTCTGACACAGTTGACCACTCCATCCTTCTCCAATGCCTCTCCACCGTCGTCCAGCTGGGTGGGACTGCACTCGCTTGGTTCCATTCTTATCTACCTAATTGTAGCCAGAGAATCACCTGCAATGGCTTCTCTTCCTGCTCCTGCATTATTACCTCTGGTGTCCCCCAAGGATCTATACTTGGCCCCTCCAATTTCTCATCTACATGTTGCCCCTTGACGACATCATCTGAAAACACAGTGTCAGTTTCCACATGTATGTTGACGACACTCATGCTCTAACTCACCAACACTTCTCTCAACCCCTCCACGGCCTGTAACTTGTCAGACTGCTTGTCCGACATCCAGTTCTGGATGAGCAGACATTTTCTCCAATTAAATATTGGGAAGACCGAAGCCATTGTTTTCGGTCCCTGCCACAAACTCCGTTCCCTAGCCACTGTCTCCTTCCCTCTCCCTAATATTTGTCTGAGGCTGAACCACACTGTTTGCAACCTTGGTGCCATATTTGACCCTGAAATGAGCTTCCGACCACATATCCGCGGCATAACTAAGAACGCCTATTTCCACCTCCAAAACGTCGCCCGCCTCCGCTCTTGCCTCAGCTCATCCACTGCTGAAACCCTCATCCATGCCTTTGTTACCTCTAGACTTGACTATTCCAATGCACTCCTGGCTGGCCTCCCATGTTCTACCCTATGTAAACTTGAAGTGATCCAAAACTCGGCTGCCCGTGTCCTAACTCGCACCAAGTCCCGTTCACCCATCACCCCTGCGCTCTACATTGGCTCCCAGTTAAGCAATGTCTTGATTTCAAAATTCTCATCCTTGTTTTCAAATCCCTCCATGGTCTCGCTTCTCCCTATCTCTGTAATCTCCACCAGCCCCACAACCTCCCGAGATATCTGCGCTCCTCTAATTCTGCCCACTTCAGCATCCCTGATTATAATGGCTCAACCATTGGTGGCCGTGCCTTCTGTTGCCTAGGCCCCAAGCTCTGGAATTCCCTGCCTAAACCTCTCTGTCTCTCTTTCCTCCTTTAAGATCCTCCTTAAAACCTCTTTGTCCAAGCTTTTGGTCATCTGCCTTAATTTCTCCTTATATGGCTCGTTGTCAAAATTTTTGTCTTCTAATAATCCTGTGAAGCGCCTTGGGACATTTTACTACATTTAAGATGTGATATAAATACACGTTGTTGTTGTTATTGCTGTCTCAAGGTGACCACTAGCCTATCACAGTAGAGTTATTTTTTACAAAAAGCATCAAGTTTTGTAGAGATGCCAGTAACTTGCAAAACATATGTGGAATATAACCTATTCTATGCTTAACATCTCTGACTACTATTTTTAACTTGAAAACCAATTCTAGAAAATCTATTTTATTTCTTATTTCTAATCTTTATTCAGCATGAGCTGTGCAACTGGGGGCTCTGTCCTCTTGTGCAATCAGTGCCATTCTGTGATTGGCTTACAGAGAGGAAAATTCATACCACATCTGCCGGCCTCTGTTTTTTTGTCTTTTACTCAAGGTGACAGTTTTATCTAATGTGCTTCTCGTTACCAAAGGAAAACAGCACACATGCAACATAAACCAATTGGGTTGGCAGGCAGTTCATGGTTTATATTTACCTTCTTTGTGGGGAGTTTTCAGTCCCACAGTTACAGGGTCACCTGAAGGAAAGAGTTTGCTTTGATTTTTTATTTTCAATATATACTTTAATAACAGAAGGACCAAGAAAAGTGATTCGGCCAGATAATGCTGTACTAGCAACTGCTTGACATCATCATCTAGATTGTTCCAGTTGTTTTTTTTTCCTCTTTTGATACAATGAACATGAAAATCTAGATTTTTATACATTTACTAAGATCTCTAACTTTGTTTGATCTTGCATGCTTTTCAGAGTCTGTCTTTTGTTCTTCTCTTTTGTAAAAGGAGTGCAATAAAAATGGGTTAACTCAAAATTAAATTGTTATATTGTGCCTTGTGCCAGCTATGGATGAATAATCGACATGGGGAGCCTAGTCGCTATCTAAATGGCCTTGTGAGACTTGTAATAGTGTTAAAGCTACATCAAACGGTCCAGTATGATGCCTCATTATGATGGATGAGATTCGTCTGGTCAGTGTACATTGCAAATTTGCATCTGTTCATTTGTATGCCAGTTAACACCAACCATTATACCTAGTTGTATTTGTTTATCCTCCACATTGTTTAAGCTGTAGCAGGATGCAATGTTCAAAAGGCATAATTGGACTTTTTGTAATAATTGTGCTCAAGTAGTTGTTGAATTGCATCAGATCCATGTGTTCTCCATTCACAGAACATAGGTTGGCTAAGAAGTTGCACTAAACGCAAATAAAGGATAAGAGCCTTGAAAATTCGCAGACTCATGCAATGGGAAGACTGTTGGTCTCTTGAACCTCTAGAAATACAGTCGTGCCAATATTCTCTGTACTTAAGAACAGATAGAAAAATAAATCAAACAAGTGAACAGAGGGTAAATATGACAACAGATAGGCATTTGTATGTTTAGCAGGGCTCTGCCAGTAGCTGTATTTACATTTGTTGTGTATTTACAATTTTGTAGAGCTGAATGTCCTTTTTTATTGTACAGCACCATACTGAGCCATGTACTAACAGTTTGTATGGCACCTTGCTGAACAGAATATGCTTGCAGCTTATCCCTTCCCACACTACACAGAATGTTCTTAGTTTTTACGGTACCACACTGAGCCATACACATTTCTATAGTATCTCAGTGAGAATGTCCTTAAACTTTGTAAAATGATACACTGAGCTGAGTGCCCTAATACTTTGTACAGTGCCATATTGAACAAAATATTCCACACTAAGCCAAGTGCCCTTCCAATCTGTACAATGCTGCATTTAGGTAAACTCTGTTCAATATGTACAGCAACAAAAATGTGCTTGCTCTACGTTTCAAGACAGAACTCAACATATTTTTTGTATCAAGTTTATTTTGTTGTACTCTATGAAGGGAAGGGTTCAGGGGGTATTAATGCAATAACTTTGTTTGAAAACTACAGATGCAAACTTGCATTCCATCGCAGTATGTTGGAGTTCCAATATGCACTACCATTCTAGTACCCATTATCAATTCTTACTTTACTTTATTAAAGTACTCAGAGTTCATTAGATAGAATTTAATGCTAAATTATGGACAATTTTGCACTATAACTTGTACATCTAGGAACTGACCTGGAATTGCTCAAACTGATTCAATATAGGACCATTCAAGAGACCTTCATTCAATCAGTTCAGACTAGATTCGAAGCCTAGTACACAAGGTAAAAGAACACCATGTATTAATCTTATAGAGCATGAGCCCCATCCTCAACCCCATTTTTTACTTTTCGCCAGTCTCTTTTGCTCATCCTCTGCCTAGGGTGGCAGGGAGGGCAGCCTACCACCAGGCCATTGCTAATGCCATTCATAGCTAGCTAGCGGAAGAGAGCTTCAGAGTGGTTTGGCAGAGACTCCCCTTCTGATCTTTCCATTCCCCTACTAAGATCAGAAACTCAAGAGAGTGGGAAATCAAGCATGCATTGCAAGCATGTCAACTTGGCTCGATTGGTAGTAGGCAGTCATGGGTCAGAGGCAGTAATTTGGGCCCCACAATAGGGCTTTACCACATTAACCTAGGCTAATATTATAGTGCAATACTGAAAGATTGCTGCTGCGTCAGAAATCAGATGAGATGTTACATGCCACACTCTTACAGTGATTAAAGTATATGTTAAGATGGCACTATTAGAAGAGGAGTGAAAATTCTCCCAGTGTCCTGGCCAATATTACTGCCTCAACCAATGCCACATAAAATAGATCAATTGGAATTTTGTTTCATAGCTACCTGTGGGACATTACTGTTGCAGAATGGACGCCACATTCGTTTGTCTACATAACAAGAATCATTGCACTTCAAACAAAGTTTGAGTGGTTCGAGATGTTGGCATAAAATCCTATGTAGATAAGTCTTTTTATATTACTATGCATCACAACACTCCCTGGTAACCTGCTGTGGTGCAACACCATCCTTTCTGAATGGGCCCAGCTTGAGTGATTTGTTCCCAAAAATAAAATATTAAAATATTGGTTCATTTTACATTTACCATTATTAATTTTTGTCTACCTCTTATGTTGTGGCAACCTATACATCCTGTCCATTAGAGTTGAGTTACTGGCATTCCACTGTAACACATGTTAGAAACTGTGTGGGTTAAGCATTATGTACACATCAATCTAATACTGAAATTGGGTGGGTACTGGCAGCAGTACGGGCTGAAGTTTATTGTGCAGCTCAGAGGTGATTCATTCATTGCTTTTTATAGGTGTAGACTCAGAGCACAGGATGATTAAGCTCTTCAGCAGGTTTAAGTAAAAGCACACATTTAATTGAGTCATGCGTGGTAACTGTGACCCTTGGAATGTGCAGTGGAAACACAACACTGCTGACTGGGCTCCAGAACTCCCATTGCCCCAGGTCAGGAGAGGGTGTTAGACTGGGAGTATCTGGTGATACTGTGGAATAGAGAACTTTTAGATGAAGATCTTTGTGTTTAAGGCGAGTTGATGAATCATACCATCCCAAATGATTGAGTGATGAAATACAAGTTTCAATCCTCCATGTATATTAGTTAAATAGAAAAGTGCTGGTATGTTACATAGAATATAGTGGTAGTTCAATACTTTTTCTCACTTCAATATAACTCAGAAAAATTGATGAATAATACAGAAAAGGAGAGAAAGGGGGGCCGTCCACATCTCATTGCACATGGAAGGATGATTCGAGTGTAGCCACCAAAACTAATGGCCCGGAATCTGCAGTGGGTAATAACAGCGAAGGAGCAGCATTCGCTGTTATTACCCCTTGGAAACTGACCGCAACATCAGGATTTAGCGCATGCACATCCTAACGTGGAAATCCTGAAGTTGCGGTCAGTCATTCACTGCTCTGACACTGGCTGCGCTGTGGTACACCCCCCCCGGCCCACCCCACAGCCGGCAATCCGTCTAATCAGTGAAATCAGTGAAACTGACGAAAACTTGGGTTTTTCCGTGGTAATATCGCTGTTAAATACCTCATTAAAAGTTAGATCCTTTTGGATTAGTTGTAACTGGGGTTTTAACAGTGAATTGACTGCTAAACAAACACGATGGCCCTGAAAAACTAACTTTAATTTTATGCAGTGTCAAATTTATCCATTTTAATAAAAATTAAATTTTTAAGAAACTTTAAAAAATGTTTCTTTTTTTTTTTAAGTTTGTTCATCTTTATTTCAGGTTTACCTTTTCCCCATGTAAGAGCCCCAATCTTTGTTTTGCTCTCTACAACATTTTTAAAAAGTTAGAATAAAAGGAGCTTATTCACTTATACAAAAGCAAAATACTGCGGCCTAGAAATTGGGTTCTGGTCTTGCCAGGGCTGTAGCGCCAGAAAGTTTGCGCCAGCGGTAATGCGGCAGCGCGCGACGAAAATTCGGGTGCGCCGGGCCCAGACGGCGGCGGGCGCTAAAACCCTCCTTTAGCGCCTCAAAACGGGCGTGAACTTGGGTTTCCCGGCGCTAATCTCCCGCTGCGGCACCCGATGCGGTGCGGCAGGCGGGGGAACTGCAGGCCTCCTCCTCCTGTTAAGGAGGAGCTGCCTGCAGCCGACAACTGTCCGGCGGATTGACCCGACATCTGAGCCCGGCACCTCGGGGAAGTGCCGGGCTCGCATGAGACACTGATCAGGGCCGTGGGGGGGGAATGCAGGAGTCCGGGAAGGGAGGTGCGGGCAGGCGGCCGCCGGGAACGCGGCCGGCCGCCGCTCCACCTTTATGCGCCGGCGCACACTGGGGGAAGACTCTGTTGCCAGAGTCTTAGTTGCGCCTGCCACGGGCGAGGCGGGCGCAACTGAATTTCGGCTTGGGGCCGGGTTACCACGGCAACCGGGACGCTGCGCACACCGATGACGTCATCGGTGCCGGCGCAGCGCTACCGGTGCAACGCCGATTTAGGGCCCCAGGGAATTTCTCAACTGGCCATAACTCCGGCGCTAGGCCCTCTAGCGCCTCAAATGCGGCGCTAAGCCTACCGAATTTCTAGGCCTGCAAATGCTGGAAATCTGAAATAAAAACAGAAAATGCTGGAAATACTCAGCAGGTCAGGCAGCATCTGTGGAGAGAGAAACAGAGTTAACATTTCAGGTCGATGACCCTTCGTCAGAACTGGAAAAAGCTGGAGATGGAACAGGTTTTTAAGCAAGTGTAGGGGCAGGGAAAGGGGGGAGGGGAGGAAAGAACAAAATGAAGGTCTGTGATAGGATGGAAGGTAGGAGAGATTAAGAGAGCAAACACGAGAAGGGAGACAGAAAGCAATGAAAATGAACAAGGTAAAAGAGACAAACGGAAATCCCATTGGAGAGAAGAGCAGAACTTCTTCAAGGTGGACATTCTTAGAAGAGAAGTGGCAGTGAATTAAACACTAATACAAAAGCTTATTCATTTCCTGGTTCCCGGTCTGCGAGAATTCTGCATTGTGGTTAGTTGCTTAGACAGCTTGTTGACGTCACAGCAGCTCACGTTAGGGGATCCCCATTTACTTACACTGATTTCAACTGAACGTCGGAAAAGCTGAACTTTCCACCACAGAAATCGCGAGATTAATGTGGGAAGCTTACTTCGGGGGGCCAGCGCAAATTACGGGCCAATGTTTGATCATATGAGATCAGGTTCATAACCGGAGTGGGGGGAAAAGAGAGTTGGAGCCCACAACAGTTATGTACCCATCTCAAAGATCTGAATATCTAAAAAATTGTTACTTATCGAAAGAAGCATATTGAACCATAGAAGTTTACAGCACAGAAGAAAACCATTTAGCTCAGTGTGTCTGTGCTGACTCTGCTAGAGCAATTCAAAACTATTCCCAGTACTCTGCTCTCTCCCCTGTATCTTTTACTTCATATATCGAATCACCTTTCCTTTAAAGGATATAATGGCCTCTACCTCAGCTATTCCCTGTAGCAAACCATACCACGCTCCAACAATTCTCTGTGTAAAGAAATTTCTCCTAACCTCTCTCCTTTCTCTCTTATTGATCATTTTAAATTGATGACACCTTGTCACTGACTCCCCAACCAGTTGAAATAGTTTATTCCTATTCACCCTATCAATACCCTTCATAATTTTAGAAACTCTTTTAAATCTCCTCTTTTCCTTCTCTGTTCTAGTGGAAATAGCACCAGTAGCTCACTGGAGAAAAATAAAATATCAAACTCGATTATATTGGGTCAGTTCATGTTATTAACTCTCATTCAACTGAAAGGTGCGAGGGTGGGAGGAGCAGTGGAACAAATATCTGTAAGTGTCCAATGTACAATCTGTTCGGCAGCCTCAATTTGGCTCTAGTTAATAGAAATCCATAGCACAAAAATACACAGAATTAGCAGATCTTGGCACTAAATTGGGCCATGTCATTCAGGAAAGCCACAAGGATGGCTGGTATGTGAAATGGAAATGTTGCAACGGATGCGGGTGTCCTCCTTTAGAGGTTGAGGGACTTTGTTTGGAGTAGGGTAAAGGAAGTCCTACACATACATTTTTTAAAAATGCCGTTTTGTTATATAGTGTTCCCCATTGCTGCTCCTCTGAAGCCCACTATGTTACGTGCCTTGAACTGCAGCTGAGAAGATAGGCAGGGGACCACAGGACATCTCCAAAGGCCCAGACGTTCCATCGCTGCCATTGGTGGGTAGCCAGTACAGGGTGCTGAAGTGCGACAAAGCTGCAGCCCTTCATGATTTTCCACCATCCCAGCTCACCATCTGAATGAAGAAGAACAACAACTTGCCTTTATATAGCGCTTTTAACATAGAAAATGTCCCACGGTGCTTCACAGGAACGTTATCAAACAAAACTTGACACCCAGCCACATAAGGCAGATATTAGGGCAGATGACAGTCAAAGATTTTAAGGAGCATCTTAAAGGAGGAAAGAGAGGTGGAGAGGCAGAGAGGTTTAGGGAAGGAATTACGGAGCTTAGCGCCTTGGCAGTTGAAAGCACGGCCACCAATGGTGGAGCGATTAAAATTGGGGATGCTCAAGTTGCCAGAATTGGAGGAGCACAGAGATCTCGGGTGGGGGCGGGGGGGGGGGGCGCGGAGAGGGGTTGTTGGGCTGGAAGAGATTACAGAGATAGGGAGGGGCGAGACCATGGAGTGATTTAAAAACAAGGATGAGAATTTTAAAATCGAGGCATTGCTTATCCGGGAGCCAATGTAGGTCAGCAAGCAGACGGGAGATGTATGAGCGGGACTTGGTGTGAGCTAGGACACGGGCAGCAGAGTTTTGGATGACCTCAAGTTTACAGAGGTTTAACAGCACCAAACAAGACTGTGAACTCAACTCTACCAGCCTGGGGTAGCACGCTAACCTGTTTTACCACTGAGCCAGCCTGGTTTTAAAGATTTCTAGATATTAACGTTAAACAGATAAGTTCACTGACATGAATCAGTCATTCATGAAAGAAAGACTTATGAAATAATACTGAGCGGCCTACGGGTGGAGCTGTCCAGGGAGAGTATAAATACTCAGGCATGGGCCCAGCTTGCACAGGACAATCTTAACAGGAACTAGTGAAGGACAACTAGACCTTCATGTTGTAAAACAGTTGATTAAAGCTTTGTTTAACACTTAGACCAACTGCCTAGTAGTTTTCTTACGTCATTCACCATGGACAGAGATTAAGCAGGAAACATCTTGACACATGCAAAAGCTGGCAGCAAGCAGCATCAGGACAGAAGAGGCCAAGGTAATGATTACAATTTAAAAGTTCTGAGAGGTTCCTTGTAGTCCAGGAAGGGCAGGAGTGCTACTGTTCGTTCAACAAGGAAACCTTGGGCTGTTTCTGCCCCGGGCTCACTCCCCAGCCTTCCTCCGGCCACGGTTGGCCCGAACTCGCCCCTTGCTCTGTTACCTTGCCAGCAACCATTTCCTTCAGTCCCAGGGGGTGGACTGCAGCCTCGTGATTTTCAACTCGTGTCGCTGGACTCCACATCATTCCCACCGGCTTCGGGCGGGAGTCAGCTTCAGGAAATGTAAATAAGGCCCTGGAGTTAAAATCTCCCGGCTCACATACCAGATGGATTACTTTGGCACCTGCACCCCCAATTCCCAGCCAGAGTTAAAATCAGGGCTATATAGCTAGTTAAGGAAGAGTTGGGACACAATGTCCTCATTATAGAATTAGTTAATACTGTAGCATACTAAAAGAAATACAATTTGCAACATTTCATAATTGTTTTGTGTAAAAGTCATAATAAATACAGTAAAACTGAAACTGCATCAAGAACAGCTCTAAACATGTACTATGGTCACATCTATTCTCGCTCTTTGAACCATAACCCTTTCATGCGTTGAGGAGCCAAATACACCCTTGTAATCAATCAAGAATTATTTTTCATTTTAATGGCTAAAATATTCAGGAATTCTAGCAAACAAAACACTCATTATACACAGTTCATAAAGAGAATATCTAATTTTAGTGGCAAATAAATCTGTCTGCCTGGATCTTGAGAGCTTCAGGACCAAGTAGCGAGGGTGCACTGAAACATTTGTTTTTGGACTTACGAACACTGGCTTTTTCATTTAGAGACGCATGTTTCCACAATTTAATAGAAAAATCTAATTCTAAAACAATTCCCAAAATAACTCTAAGTTGGGAAGGGGACAATAAATCAGCATCCAGATTTGTTCGGTCACTGAGGTATAGCAGTTTACATTTGGTGTATTTATTTACTTTTAGAATTGTCCGTCAACCCTATGGATGTGGCGAGGAACAGAGGCTCCAGTCTGACAGCACGGTGTTCCTAGATGTGCCAATGTGAAAGATGAATGAATAGAAAAAGAAAAGTACCAACATTAACAATTTTAAAGGAATACTCCAGCAAAAGGTCTTTAACCTTCCAAGATAAGCCCTATTTGTAACTTTGGGGGGGTAAACTAATTCATTTGCATTAATTTTAACATTTATCACAATGTGGCTAGCCCCTCGGCTGGGGCTGCCATGTTCTTGAGGTCTCCCATGCTAGAAACTGAAACTTTATGTTTTATTGCTTAGCCTCAGGTCCTAGCATCCCAGATGTTCAATAAACAAAATTAGTAAAACAAGCATTTTAAAGCAGTGTAACCTAAAAAAAAATCTGAATTAGGTTAAAATTTAACAAAAAATCCTCTAATGGCAGATTTAGTTCCAGGTATTCCTTGAAACAATAGCTTCATATTTGATCAACCAAGCTTTCCCAAGAGGTACAGAGAACAGAATGGGGCTGGCAGCAGTTCAAAACTTTTTTTTTAGACAATGTGCAGCCAGCTGGGCCCTCCTCACCCCCTTCTCCCCCGGAAGTTGCTGTCTGAGGTGCGTCACTCCTCCATAAACTGCACGTAAATGGCAACTCACCGTCTGGCTCCCTATTCAAATATTTTGAACGGTGTGACGTTGCTGTACTTGCATGGTAGATATAGACTAAACTCGTCATAGAAAGTTAGGGCTTGTCCATTTCAGTCTAAGTACCCTTTTAGCAGCATGTTAAGTCTTAATTACTGCCAAACAACCTCTCTGGTACTGAAAATTAACTTTTGCAAGCGTGGAGTCTCAGGGCTGGATTTTGTCACTGGGGCGGGCTGGGGTCGTGTAATCCACTTTTCGTGTTATCCACCCGATTCTAAATCGATGTGGGAGAATGATGCAATTTTAACTTAAGTGGGCAATTGAGTTCCAGCGTGTGGGAACCCATGGCCCAATTCGTTTTTCCAGTCTGAAAGTCGCCTCCGATGATGTCATCACTGCTGCTGCATTTAAGGTCTGCAACAAGCCGTGCTTCTTCTGCAGACTGCCAACCTTTTGGCCTTTCATGTTAGAGGGACCTGGAGGCAGAATGACCAGCGAGAGACCTAGGTCTGCTCCCAGGTTTGATGATGTTGCCCTGCAAGCTTTAGTGGAGGGAGCAAGAGCCAATAAAGAGGTGCTCTTCCCTTCTTCAGGGAGGAAGAAGCCTCCCCAGCAGACCAAGGCTGTGTGGATCCAGGTGGCCCATAACCTGCAGAACCTGGCTTCAGTGCAGGAAGAGGTTTCATGACCTTCTGCGCACTAGAAAAGTGAGTATGACTTTCCCATCACCCTCAATCTGATCCCCATTGCCTCTCCTCACCAGCACTCAGCTTTAGCAATCTCTTCCTCCACATCCCACTTGACAGTGACATCCATGCACCCTTATCCATTCCCTCTCTCTCTATGGTCACATTCACCTAACTATTCAACTACGCAGCCCTCACACTCCCTATCACTGTGATGCTATGAAAACAACTGACAACACACAGGGAGGGCCCTTGGTCTTGCCACCTCACTCCATCTTTGTTTCCTTCTAAGCATCTATGCTATGGATTCTCTACCCTCACTCCTTCATTCTCACTCAACCTCCACTTGTCTCCCTCATTGCAGGAAAAGAGAGCTCACAATAAGAGGGAACGAGCGAGGACAGGAGGAGGGCCACCCTCAGTAGCCCACCTCACCCCCTGGGAGGATGCGGTCCTGGAGATCGTAGGAGTGGAGGACGATGCGCAAGTGGGGGACAGACAGATGGGTGCATCACAGCAAGCTGGTGACAGAACAGTTTTCCATCTCTCTCATTGACATTGCATGAGTCGCTGATAATGATTCTCAAGCTCTAACAGATGGACTTATGATCATCTGCAATATGCAATGTGCATGTAACTTTGGCATCACATCTTTACTCCCCCACAGGACCATCGCAAGCACCCATCCCCACTAGCCAGGAGGAAGAGCCTGAGCATCAACACTCCTCAGAGGAAGCTGCAACCTCTGAGGGCGCAGCATCAGCAGAATTCAGCACACCCAGCACCAGTGCAGACACTCACACTTCGGTGGTACCTTCGCGAGATAGTGCAGTGTTGTCACCTGGTGTATCACAGCTCACAAGTGAGCATCAGCAGATGGTGGAGACAGGGACAACAGTGGAGAGTCCTAGTTGGAGGGCGCAGGACTCTCCCAGCTAATCTCAGCTGCATGTTGACCCTGTGCCTCTGGGTCCATCCACAAGATCAGCGGTGCTGGAACTCCAGGAACAGATGCAGGAGTCTCTGGCAGGTTTTGTATCCAGGGTCGCTGCGAGTGTGGAGCGAATGGAGGAGTCCATAGCGAACAGGAGCAGAGCCTTTGTGGAGTCATTGGCACAGGAACGCATCACCATGGAAAGAATGGCCACCTCCATGGAGGTGATAAGTCGCCAGAGTGCAGAAAATATGGTGAGTGTTCTGAATAGAATGACATCTCTGGAGGAGCGATGGTCATCTATTGAACTGAGAAACCAGACCTTCATGGAAGTCCTTCTGAGTAGGACTGCCAGTGCAGATACGGGTCCCCATGGCCCCCCTGATGTGCAGCAAGGTGCTCTCAAGCCACTTGCAAGCACTGGGGGGGACCTGACCCATGAGAGGGAAGTTGGTGACAGACATCAAGGAAGTGGGGGCTCCTCTCCAAGCGTTCACACTTCCATGCCACTGCAGAACCCTCAGTCAGAGCCCCACCAGAGTCCACACCCAACTGAGATCGGCGTCTCAACCCCTGCACAGCCGCAGGAGAAGCAGACTGTTGGCGAGCCCTCACATGTTCGCAACCCCAGAGGACGCCCGCCAAAGGTGTCGAGACAGGAGCAGCAAGAACCTGAGCAAGGGGCCTCCACATCTGCTGAAGCCACAGGGGAAGCACCACGTAGGAGCACGCGTAAGAGAAAGATACTGCACAAATAGCCACAAGGGTAGTCACTTGGGTGAAATTTGATGTTTAATGTTAAAAAGCCATCAGATGGTTACTGTAAATAAAAAAAATCTGATGACTACTGCTGCAGTTGTGGTGTGTGTCATTTCGCTAATGGGATTTCCACATTGAGGGCTTAGGATTACTTTCAATTGTCAGTATGGTGGTCAGAGTGCTAGGAATCCGCTGGTTCTTGGCCATTGTCGATGCTCTGGTAAGAAGCTGTAAGGCAAAAGTGCTTGATTGGCTAGGCTAAGCAAATCTGGCCAAGATGAGTGCATTCCTTGCATCCTGGGCAGCAATGTGGTCGTGCGCTGACGCCTTCTGGCCTGTGCAGCTTCAGGTGGGTGAGCAGCATCTTGGCGCTCCTGTTGTTGCTGCTGATGTTGGTGCTGCTATTGTTCTTGGTTCTGCTGGTGCCGTGGCTGGTCTTCATCCTCATCTGATGTCCAGAAGGGAAGGAAATAAATGGCTCCCTGCTTCTGGTAGATGCCTCAGTTGAGGAAGCGCTCAGTCAAGGTGGCGAGAGGAGTTTCCCAGGAGGTCACACTGGAGATGGGTGTCAGGCTCCAAACTCCCACAGCTGTGGTTATGCCTTCTAAAAGTTCCCCCAGACCTGAGACAACAAAGTCCTGCCACCTGCAAATGATGGCTGATCAAATCTCCTATTTAATGGTGGAGCTGCAGCTAATAGTCAGCAATGCAATTGTGCTCCCGCCAGGTTTCACCGTCGTGTTTCGGAGCAGGCGTGCTTCCCGTGGAGGCGGGTCGGAGACGGGAGCAGTAAACACGATTTCTTGGAGGCGGGATGGAGGCGGGGTTGGGCCCGCCCGCCACTTTTTGCAATTTTAACACCCCACATGCCTCCATTCCCGCCTCCACGGCCCTGTGAAATTCGAACCCTCATTCCTTCAGATTTAAATTGTTGTTGGAGATTTTTTTTAATGTAAATTAAATTGTTTTTTAAGTTTTTCTTTCTGTCTCTTTTCTCTCTTAACCCAATCTTTCTTTCCATCTTTTTATTTCACTTTCTTTACTTGAATTGACATTGAATTCACTATTCTAACTTACACTTCCTGGTTCAGACTTTGCGCTGTTCATTAACAATGCTTCCATCTGATTGTTACTTGCCCTCTTCACACAGGTCCCAGATGCCCTGTAGAGGGCGCAGTGCTGTTTGGATCTCTAACTTATAGTAACTTCCAGTGCAAATGGTCATAGAAATTAAATCGGCAAGGGTAAGTCTAACAAACAGCAGGTGCCGTTCGATCGCTGGCTACTGCCAATTCTGGTTCAATATATATTTTCTCCTCTTTCCCAGGCCACACAAAACACCTATGTTATTTGCTCTAAATATTCCAGTAATGCCACTGTGAAAGTGGCCACTACGAGATCTGGGTTAACTGCCCTGCTGATCTCCCTCCTGTGTGGGGATGCACCGAGCAGCCGTCACCACCTCCCCACAGCAGCAGGTGAATGGTGATTCACATTCTATCACTTTTGTATTATTTTGTGTCAGAATTTCAGCAAATTCTGTCATCCTGCTGCCTGAATCAGCTCTCAATCAGCTCAGAAACTACTTGACAAACTTAAATAAAAACTGATAATAGCATTATGCATAAAATCACTTGGGAGTTGGGGGGGGGAATTCAGTTGTTTGCGCCTCCCGTTAGCGCCTTCAGAGGGCGCTAATGAGGCGCAAAGCAACTAGCGCCTGGGCGCGGCGATGTTTGCGCCGCTCGCAAAATTAACTAGATATTTTGCAGCGGCGCTAAACACTACCACCACGATCTTCTGCGCTGGCAGATTGTAACGTCAGTCGAGTGCGCAATGCCCCGTTAGCGCCCCGGACCGGATATTGAGTGGCACCCCCTGCCTTACCGCCTGCCGCTAGCAACAACAGGTTGAGGGGAGCGTTATGCTGTCAGAAAGGGACTAGGGGAGCACTATTTAAAGGTGACCGCTTCCTGCCTTTTTTTGTCGGTGATATTTTTGCACCACGCATTCTGAGAGAGAGAGAGAGACCTCTGGAGAGATTCAGCGCTGTGTGAAGGAGTTTTGAGTACTGAGCAGCACTTTGCAGGTTTATTTTGATTTGCCCTTCCTTGCTTCGCCAGCGCTCTGAGGTAGCGCCTCGCTCCTCGGCCTTTGCACCTTAAGACAGGTGTGAAGCACCTGATTTAGCGCTCCAATCACCTCCAGGGGTGATAAAAGCCAAGTTTGCTGTCGGAGGCGATAATTAGCGCCAGGCGCTAAACTTTGCGCTCAGCCGATAATGGCGCCCCAAATGGTGCGATACCGAATTTTCCCCCCCAATAGTCTTCCTCACAGTGCATCACTCAAATACATTGGCTTTGGGCAGAAAATAAACAGTTTCAAGTTATAGATAAATTGGTTTCATACACACTGACTCAGATGTATGCAGATGTGCAAGGCCTTTGACTCAGAAAAGGGAAGGCATTTGCTATGAATCTCAGGTTTACTTCCTACACTTTATGGCACTTTTCTCTTCTATCTAACCACAGAGCTTTGCCAAAACATGCACTACTTCCATCAGATTAACTGATCATTTCAGATAATACCCTTCTTAAAAATGTTGGATGTAAGCTGCACTGACACTTTACATCCTTCAGATTATTTACCCGAGCCGAACCTGACCAACAAGTTAAGGCAGTCTCCAAATAATGAAGGGTTGTACAACCAGTTGTGTCTGAAGCTGAAAATATAGGATAATTAGGAGTACAACAATGAATTAACCATGAACTGACATCTTAAGCAACCAACTTGCTGTGATTATAACCACTTTATTACTTATAATAGTTATTTAATTGATACAGTAGTATTATATATTTTTTATAAACCAATAAAGTAATAACCTATAAAAGGCCTGTTATAATACTGCAGGACCTATTAGATGATGCTGTACAACTTCAGATTGAATATCACAAATAATCAGTAGCAATATTTGTGCCTTCTGAGTACATTAACTAGGGGCACAACCAGTTACTTTGCCCCTTTAATCTTCTGGGCAAATTGTGTGTGTCAAAAAAAAAATTGTTGGAACTAGATATTAGGTGGAAGTGGAAATAGACATGCTGGAGCACCAAGCTACAGAGAAAACATCTTCTGGGTGAGACGTTAAACAGAGTACCAGTCGTTCCTCTCAGGTGGACGGAAAAGATCCCATGGCACATGTTGAAGGAGAGCCCGGGAGTTCTCCCGGTATCCCAGACACTACTTTTCCCTCAACCAACACCAGTAAAACAGATTATCTGGTCATTATCACATTGCTGTTTGTGGGACTTTGCCGAGTGAAAATTGGCTGCCGCGTTTTCTTCATTACAACACTTCAAAAAACAGCTACTTCATTGGCTCGAAAACGCTTTGGGACGTCCTGAGGTTGTGAAAAGCACTATATAAATGCCAGACTCTCTCTTTTTAAAGCAGAAGTCATGAAGTGAGACAGGAAAAGAAGTTGGAGGAGGATGTCGAGGAGAATTAAACTTGATCCCAAATATGTTTCTT
Source organism: Somniosus microcephalus (assembly GCF_052327205.1). NCBI lineage: Eukaryota > Metazoa > Chordata > Chondrichthyes > Squaliformes > Somniosidae > Somniosus > Somniosus microcephalus. The sequence goes on along the minus strand of NC_140992.1, from coordinate 46,810,352 downwards.
TTAAAGATTGAATGTGTATATTAATTGTGATGAAATATTTTAATTATATCAAGGTATTTAACTACATCTCTGTTGAAGCCAACGGCTAAAAAATTTGAAAGACAATTTATACAGTGTAAAAATATTTTCTTCGAATGGTTTTGCAGGAGCATGGTTTATTCTAATGGTGCCTTCCTCTTGTTCCAAAGGAGTTCATTGGCTTGTCACTAATTCTGAATATTTTGTTTGATCATAAGTGGACATAGGGAAAGTGCAAGCGCTTTACAGGGGATTATGGAGCTATGTCCAGAGAGGATGAAAAGGTTCCACTTGTTTTGACACGTTAAACAACAGGGCAGATCGAATGACTCACAGCACCTCAACTAAATTTATGAGATGTTGCAAGAGCCTGCCTAAAATGTGTTCAATCAGTCAAGTCCTGCTTGCTTATTGAAAGCTGGCCAGACAATTAACAATGCTGTCAAATTATGTTTTCCAAATTACTATGGGTAATGCAAATTCTTCCTTGTCCCAATTTTAGCTCCACCCAAAAAACATTTAAATGAAAACAGAGATTCGTCCGAAGCAATCTGAATTTATCCACATCAGGATAAGTCAGATCAGTGTTTCATAATTTTTGTTGCGGCCAGTTCTTGTAAAAGAGAATATTTGTTCTCAGCCCACTCCTGTCTCCCATTTTCCCAAACTCTGCCTTTTTCCTATGAATGGCAGCATTTATATTCAGTCACTCCACTTCATTCAGTTTGCTTCCTTTTAGTAGGTACAGGATCTGCTTCAAATTATGGGCAGCAGATATTAGCCCGAAGGAACTGGCAGTACCAGGTTATTGCCGGAGATGCCAAATATTAAAAATTGCATTCCCACATCATTCCATATGGGGGCATGCTCCCCCAGAATTTACTTTTGCAAGCAACACAAATGTACACTTTCCCGACTATTTCAGAGATCTAGATAACAGGAAATTTAGAAAATTGTACTATGGCTTCTTATGTACATTGTAAATGTATTCACTTAAGAATTCAGGCAAGTGTTAACAATAATAGTACAACAACAGTCAGGCCAAACTCCACATGACTTGCTATTATAAACCAAGCTGTGGAACTCTCTAGAGAGCGGCGATATGAACTGGCAGATATACTAAATGATTGTTTTTAATTGCATTTTCTGCACAATCTGATTGGATTAGTGCTGGGAGTATCCCTTGAAAGTGAATGTCTGTATTCAGAGAAAGGCTCCAGCAGTAAGGAAGGACTTCAGTAGCAGTGTATGCAGAAAAAAGATGGTTTTCCTCCAGTAGTTTCAACAGAACCGTTTCAGCTGGCTTGCTTTCATTGTTGCTGAAGCAACAAACAAGGAAAAACATCCTTTTTGGCACTGTATTCTTTGCCTGCTGCACAGCAAGTATACCAATGTAATGGGATCAAGTCCAACAATGACTTGATCTGTTGTCTGCATTTTTCTTTAAATTGAGAAACTTAGATGAGGGGCCAAGACTCATTATGCAGCATACCACCAGGGCTGAAAAGTACAGGACAGAAGACAAGGTTAAGTTGAGAAATAGTCATTAGGTGCTGCCAAGTTTGGGTTTAAGAAACCTGAAGATTGTCAAAGGAGTTAACGAGTTCCATGGTTTTGATCTAGGAAAAAAATGGAGTAGGAGACTGTTCAATGAGTCTTTTTTAATAATTCTACTTTAAAAATTATGCTAATTTTACCCAAACAGTTTTCCTCTGCTTACTCCTCTCCTGAAGGTGCTGGCTCAAATTTGAGTTTAGAGAATGAGTTTAGGAAGGTTTTTCTAACGAGAGGGACCATTAAAGTTGAACCCTGTCCTCATCGGACATCCACAAAAGCACAATTCCAACAGGGGTCACCAGATAGCCTAGCTGATTTCCCCCTCCCTAGCCTAGGGACATTGGTGCAAATTATAGTGTCCCTACTACCGCTGCTCCTGAGACCAGCCAACACAGTACAGATTGGGGAACAAAGCTGGAACCTTCCTGGTCTATATGGCTCATTGGATGGATATGCTGACCAATTCAAGACAGTTGTACAGAGGCTTGATTTCAACCCGGAGAGAATGAAAGGAGAAGAAAGAGTATACAGGTTGTATATTTCAAGCGTAAGAGAGAAAAATAGAAACAAGTTCAGTGACTATAGTAGCATCTATAAAATAGAGAGAAAGAGACAAGAAACATTGCAATGGATAGCGAGGGTGAAATTTAAAGCTAAAGGAAGGGTCACCTGTCAGATGACAAGTTTGCTGTTGTACTCTGTCTAGGCATGTGAGAGAGGTTTTAGAGAATGATTTTATAACAGTCACCTCAGATATGGAAACAATATTCAAGTGTTGAATGGTCTTAGTTTTATAGAGAGTGGAGTTGCTGAAGGGAGTGGGAGAAGTGGTTGGCAATGGTGGAGATGTGTCAGCCGTGGCTAGGTGGGAGGACTCTCGCCTCGGAGTCAGAAGGTTGTGGGTTCAAATCCCACTCCAAAGACTTGAGCGCAAAAATCTAGGCTGACACTCCAGTGCAGTACTGAGGGAGTGCTGCACTGTCGGAGGTGCTGTCTTTCAGATGAGAAGTTAAATCGAGGTCGCGCCTGCTCTCTCAGGTGGACATAAAGATCCCATGGCACTACTTCGAAGAAGAGCAGGGGAGTTACCCCAGGTATCCTGGCCAATATTTATCCCTCAATCAACATCATTAAAACAGATTATCTGGTCATTATCATATTGCTGTTTGTGGGAGCTTGCTGTGTGCAAATTGACTGCCACATTTCCTACATTATAACAGTGACTACACTTCAAAAGTACTTGGCTGTAAAGTGTATTGATATCAGCAAATAGAGATGGTATTTGCCTGTTCGATTATGATGCCTTAATAGCATGTTTGCAGGTATTGATTACTTATGCCTGACCAGCAGAGGTCATGTGAGAAACAAGCAGTTTGGGTTTGGTTTCAGTTTCATTTAACATGCATCACTAGCTTGATGTCTCCTGAAATGCTGTATAAAGAGTTGAACAGACTTTAGATTAAAACTCATTCTCTTTCATAAATGTCTCGTCATTGAACCCACAAAGAAATCGATACATGGTGTCAGAAGTGGCTGAAAGAGATGAAGAGAAAAATTCTGAAGTTAAATCAGCTCTCCACAGATTAGCAAGCCAAAAAAGAACATCGTTGCTTACCATTAGAGAATAGCTAACGAAGTGAAAAATGGAAGGTTTACTCCTACCGGCGACGCTTCAGTTGACAGGTAATGTGGCTGAAAATTGGAGAAGGTTCAAACAACTTGTGGGGTTGTATTTATCAGCAATCGGAGCTGACGAGAAAAGTAATAAAAAGAAATCGTCACTGTTCTTACATGTCGTGGGTGATGAAGCGCTGGAGGTGTATAATAACTTCACATTCGCTGCTAATGGAGACAAAATGAAGCTAGATAAAATAATGGAACAGTTTGAGGCCTACTGCATACCTAAACGTAACGTGACGTTTGAGAGGCACAGATTTTTCACATGTGTTCAGAAAGCGGGTGAGACTATTGATCAGTATGTGACTGAACTGAGAAACAGAAGCAAATCATGTGAATTTGGGGGACTGACAGACTCACTGATAAAAGACAGACTGGTGTGTGGTATTCCAGATAATGGTCTAAGGGAAAGACTGCTAAGAGAGCAAGATCTAGACCTGGGAAAAGCCATAGCACTGTGTAGGGCTACAGAGACTGTGAAGTTGCAAGCAAAGGAGCTGTTCAGTGACAATAGCTGCAACGTGGATGCAGTGAGTAAGAACGGACACAAACCGTTTAACAAAAAGAGCGCCAATGTGAAAAAAGAGGCGTGGCCAGCGAACGAAAATGAAAGGGACAATCGAAAGTCATGTAGTTGATGCGGTACACAGCATCCACCAAGAAAGTGTCCAGCATATGGTAAAACATGCAATAGTTGCAACAAGAACAACCATTATGCCCGTTGCTGTAAGAACCAAATGCAACAAAGCAAGGTCCATGCAGTAGATGAAAGCGACATAGAGGAGTTCTATGTAGATGTTGTGTCTGAAAACAAAAAAGAAGAAAGAGACTGGATGTTGACACTAAAAGTGAATGACATACACATTCCATTTAAATTGGATACTGGAGCACAAGTTAATGTGATATCAGAGACTGATTTTAAGAAAATTAGACCCAGACCAAAGATACATGGAATAAAAGTGAAAGTGACAGGATACTCAGGTACTGATATACCAGTGAAAGGAAGATGCATTGTCAAAGTAACACACAAGGACAGAGAGCACACGCTAGCATTAATCGTGGTGCCAAAGGATGTGCAAGCCATACTAGGTTTAAAAGCCTGTGAGAGACTGAACCTGGTAAAGAGAGTCCTTGTTGTGGAAAGCGAAGGAGAGACAGTCTATGATGAACTCATGAAAGAGTACAACGACCTATTTAAGGGTCTAGGCTGCATTCCAGGAGAACACACGATCAGAGTAGATAAAAGTATGACACCGGTCATACATCCATGCAGAAAAGTTCCGTTTGCTCTTCAAAAGCAACTGAAGGCAGAGTTGGACAAGATGGAAAGCCTGAACATGATTCAGAAGATAGATGAGCCAACTGAGTGGGTGAGTTCCCTCGTCGTAGTGGACAAAAAGAATGGAAAGCTCAGAATTTGCCTGGATCCAAGAGATCTAAACAGAGCAATAAAGAGAGAGCACTTCAAGCTTCCTACACATGAGGAAATCATGGCACAGTTTGCAAATGCAAAATATTTCAGCAAGTTAGATGCATCATCAGTATTTTGGCAGATGAAGCTGGACGAAGCAAGTTCAAGACTGTGCACGTTCAACAGTCCATTTGGCAGATACAGATTCCTAAGGTTACCATTTGGCATTGCCTCAGCTCCTGAAGTGTATCACAAGACTATCCATATGATCTATGAGCACCTGGAGGGAGTTGATACATCAATGGATGACATCATAGTATGGGGAACCACGAGAACTGAGCATGACGAGAGACTGAAAAAAGTGCTGGAAGCAACAAGGAAAACAAACCTGAAGCTGAATAGAGAGAAATGCCAGCTCGGGGTGACAGAACTGACATTCGTGGGAGATATCCTTAGCAGTGAGGGCATCAGACCAGATCCCAGAAAGGTGTCCGCCATTGAGAATATGCCAAAGCCACAATGCAAAAAGGACGTGCAGAGGTTTAATGGAATGATCAACTACATGGGTAAATTCATATCCAACCTCTCAGAAAAGATGGCGCCACTGAGAAGACTAACTGAAAAGAACATAGAATGGGAATGGAATCATGAGCATGAGAAGTCATGGAGCGATCTAAAGAAACTGCTCACAGAGGAACCAGTTCTGAGGTTTTATGACCCAGCGAGACCCATCAAGATATCATCAGATGCATCACAGAGTGGGCTCGGTGCCGTTCTTCTGCAACAATATGACTACTGGCAACCTATTGCATATGCATCGCGCTCAATGACAGATGCGGAGACGCGATATGCTCAAATAGAAAAGGAGCTGCTCAGCATCACATACGCCTGTGAAAGATTTCACCAGTTTGTGGCAGGACAAGCAATCAGTGTAGAGACTGACCATAAGCCCTTGATTGCATTGTTCCAAAAGCCACTAAATAGCTGTCCGCTTAGAATACAAAGAATGATGATCAGGCTGCAACGCTATACACTGAATGTTGCGTACACACCGGGTAAGCTGATGTATACAGCAGACACGTTGTCCAGAGCTGTAGACCCAAGTGAGCCCGCAAACACCACAATGGATGACAAAGTGAACGCCTACGTGGACATGATCACAAGTGCACTGCCCATAGCAGATGCAAAAATGGAGCTCATAAAGACTGAGACAAACAAAGATGAAACAATGAGACGACTGAGAAAAAGCATCTTGGATGGATGGCCCCACATGAAGCAAGACTGCTCACCTGATATAGCAGAGTACTGGAACTGCAGGGCGGAACTATCAGTGGTCGAAGACATCATCTACAAAGGAAGTAAAATAGTTATCCCAAAGAGTCTGAGAAGAGAGATGCTAAAAAAGATCCATGGAGGACATCTGGGAATCAAAAAGTGTAAGAAAAGAGCATGAGAGGTGATGTACTGGCCACGAATCAACCAAGATGTGACAAATGAGGTGTCAAACTGCACAATATGCCTGAAATATCGAGCAAGCAATCCGGTAGAACCACTAAAGCCATACCCAGCACCAGACAGACCTTACCAGAAGGTAGGCGCTGACCTATTCGTATGTCAAGGGAAGGACTATCTTGTAGTCACAGACTATTACTCCCTGTATCCAGAGGTTTGTAGACTGCACACCACCACTGCAGATGCTGTGATAACATGTATGAAAGCCATATTCTCCAGGCATGGCGTGGCAATCGAGGTCTTCACAGACAACGGACCTCAGTTTTACAATGCAAGTTTCCGACAATTTGCCAAAGAGTGGGACTTTGTCCACACAACGTCAAGTCCTCACTTTCCACAGTCGAATGGACTAGTGGAAACATCGGTCCAGACAGTGAAAAGACTGATGTACAAGGCAAAAGACAGTGGAACTGACTTCTACCAGAGCATGCTTGTATACCGCACAACGCCGCTCGAGTGTGGTATGTCACCAGCCCAACTCCTGATGGGACGTCGGCTAAGGTCAAACCTACCCATCCCGGAGAACCTCCTGAAAACAAAAGAGGGGGAGAAAGTGAGGAAGTTCAAAGAGCAACAGAAAGAAAAGCAAAAGTACTACTATGACAGAGGAACACAAAACCTACCTGAACTCCACACTGGTGACCAAGTAAGGTTCAAAGACAAAACAAACACATGGACTCAGAAGGGAACTGTCCTGAGTGAAGTTCAACCAAGATCATACACCATTCAGACAGATGAGGGTGCTGTTCTGAGAAGAAATCGTAGGGATCTTCTCATGGGACCAGCCACAGCAGGTCAAGAGACTGATACTGTTGAACAACCTGATCACACAGCTGAGAACATATCATCTGAGGCAACAACTCAGATTCAAGGACAATCAATCAGAAAATCCTCAAGACACGTGAAGCCTCCTGAGAGACTCATTGAGCAAATTTAAGGACTATTGTTATAGAAGGAAGTAATGTTATCTTATTCTTTCTTCAAGTTCTAGTGTATTGACATATTTCATGTGAACACACAAAGCAAGGTTAAAAAACCTTGATCATGATAATGATAATGTAAGTTCATTAAGTGTTACAGTTAAAATGCAGATTAATACAAAGAAAACATGTTGTTAGTTAAAAGTAAAATACTTTTGTTTTAAGGAAAGGAGATGTAATGATATCAGCAAATAGAGATGGTATTTGCCTGTTCGATTATGATGTCTTAATAGCATGTTTGCAGGTATTGATTACTTATGCCTGACCAGCAGAGGTCATGTGAGAGACAAGCAGTTTGGCTTTGGTTTCAGTTTCATTTAAGATGCATCACTAGCTTGATGTCTCCTGAAATGCTGTATAAAGAGTTGAACAGACTTTAGATTAAAACTCATTCTCTTTCATAAATGTCTCGTCATTGAACCCACAAAGAAATCAATACATAAAGTGCTTTGGGACATCCTGAGGTCATGAAAGGCACTATTTAAATGCAATTCTCTCTTTTTTCTTTATGTGCGAGTTCCATGTGAGATCAGAAAAGATAGTTGGCCAAGGATGTCAGTGGATGAAGAGATGGTGACAGTAGAAACATCAAATGTTAGAGACGGTAGGTGATGGTTCAATTTAGAAGAGACACAGAGAAATTGGGGTAGGTTTTCAAATTGCTGCCCGGGTGTAAACCAGCCATTATGAAACCACCTGATTTTAATTTCCAACACCAACAACAACATGTATTTATATAGCATCTTCACAGGAGGATTATAAGACAAAAAAATTTGACACCAAGCCACATAAGGAGAAATTAGAGCAGGTGACCAAAAGTTTGCTCAAAGAGATAGGTTTTAAGGAGTATCTTAAAGGAAGAAAGAGGTAGAGAGGCAGAGAGGTTTAGGGAGGGAATTCCAGAGCTTGGGGCCTAGGCAACAGAAGGCACAGCCACCAATGGTTGAGTGATTATAATCAGGGATGCTCAAGAGGGCAGAATTAGAGGAGCGTAGATATCTCGGGGGTTTGTGGGGCTGAAGGAGATTACAGAGATAGGGAGGGGCGAGGCCATGGAGGGATTTGAAAACAAAGATGAGAATTTTGAAATCGAGGTACTGCTTAACCGGGAGCCAATGTAGGTCAGCGAGCTCAGGGGTGATGGGTGAACAGGAGTTGGTGCGAGTTAGGACACGGGCAGCCGAGTTTTGGATCACGAGTGCTTTGAAATAGTTAAGTCTAGAGGTAACAAAGGCATGGATGAGGGTTTCAGCAGCAGATGAGCTGAGGCAAGGGCGGAGATGGGCGATGTTATGGAATGGAAATAGGCGCTCTTAGTTATGTTGCGGATATGTGGTCGGAAGCTCATTTCAGAGTCAAATATGACACCAAGGTTGCAAACAGCGTGGTTCAGCCTCAGACAAATATTAGGGAGAGGGAAGGAGTCAGTGACTAGGGAATGGAGTTTGTGGTGGGGACCGAAGGCAATGGCTTCGGTCTTCCCAATATTTAATTGGAGAAAATTTCTGCTCATCCAGAACTGGATGTTGGACAAGCAGTCTGACAATTTAGAGACTGTGAAGGGGTTGAGAGAAGTGGTGGTGAGGTAGAGCTGGGTGTCGTCAGCGTCCATGTGGAAACTGATGCTGTGTTTTAGGATGAAGTCTCCAAGGGGCAACATGGAGGTGAGAAATAGGAGGGGGTCAAGGATAGATCTTTGGGGGACACCAGAGGTAATGATGCGGGAGTGGGAAGAGAAGCCGTTGCAGGTGATTCTCTGGCTACGATTAGATAGATAAGAATGGAACCAGGCAAGTGCAGTCCCACCCAGCTGGACGACGGTGGAGAGGCGTTGGAGAAGGATGGAGTGGTCAGCCATATCAAAGGCTGCAGACAAGTCAAGAAGGACGAGGATGGATAGTTTACCTTTGTCACAGGCACAAAGGATGTCATTTGTGACTTTGATGAGAGCCGTTTCGGTACTGTGGCAAGGGCGGAAAGATTAAAATTGGGCGGTTTCTATATTGGGCGACCGATCAGCAGCATTGGTTTATATCCGGGCGGCAAGTTGAAAATATATCCCATTGTGTCTTTGAAGGACAATATTTTCATTATACCATCAGATGGGATGGAGGAGATGAGATGTACAGTTGCAAGGTGCAAGCTTTGGGTTCTTTTCAGAGTGAAATCGTTACGCTTCCTATGAGTTTCTACCTTGCAATAAGTAGGAAGATGTGCAAAGAAAGAAAGAAAGAAAGACTTGCATTTATATAGCGCCTTTCATGACCACCGGACATCCTAAAGCACTTTACAGCCAATAAAGTACTTTTTGAAGTGTAGCCACTGTTGTAATGTTATAAAGCACTTTCGGTTATCTGTAGCTGAACTAAAATTTTAACAAAAACAAAGACGGAGGTAGGAATAAAATGAACATTTTTTTATATCTTCCATCTGTTACTAAATTTTATATGTATATTTTATTCCCACAGTATATCAACATGTGGTATAAACTAGACAGATCATGTGTACTCAGCAACTTATGATTTTATTAATAAACTAATTCAAGGCATTGCAACATAACTTACTTACTTTCCAAGCTGATGTCAATTGTTGTTTAACGTGTTGTTTTATAGCTTTTAGCATATTCCACGGTTCCGTTGTTTACCTCTAGTGTTTCATATCCTTTAGGAAGGCCTGCGTATGTGTAAAAATGAGAGAGACTGGTAAACCTGTGTATCTCAACCATATGGATTCATTTAGTCACATTTTAGACAAGTAGTGGCAGAAAGAAGTGTTCTGTTTCAGAGAATTATGGTTGTAATAACAGTCAGGTTTTATGTTTGACTTAAATCAATTAACAGACAAAGAATAACTTTTTAAATTACATCTCGAGATCAGCAACAGTGAATGCATTATAAATTGAACAACAAGACTCACTTTGGAACAGCACTCAATGGGGTAGATCTTGATTATATCTTGATAGCAAGTTGGCAGCCCATTTTACATCACTCCCGAAGTCAATGGAAATACAATAAAAAATAAGTCGGGAGAGATATAAAACGGGCTACTGACTTGCTATCACCCGTTTTATAGTATCGCACAAAGTCAAGACTGACACCAATTAGTTTATTAGTTATTTACAATTATTTGTAATTTTCTCTCTGTTTTCTGTTACATTTCTATGCAGTCATCTTCTGCCAGGAGGCCAAAACAGCAAAAGCCACAGATTTGACTGATTGTCATAAATCCTATTCTGTGACTGGACAACCAGATATTTGACCAAGATTTTGACCATCCCTCCTAATATGCCATTCTTCGCCCCTCTGAGAAGCACCTGGGGACTTTTTGCTGCATCAAAGGCTCTACATAATTGCAAGTAGTTGTTGTTGTCAGGTCCATAATGCATTTAAGGGAAGCAGTTAATAACTGTAGCACAGAGCAAGGTTTGTAGAATTCTGGGGATGCTAAGCTGGACACTGCAAGGCTTGCATTGTCCTTAATACCCACATTTGTGAAATGGATAGCTACTGCCTCCTTAGTAACAAATTACCAGAGTCATCAATCAGCTACAAATATATTGTTTGTAGATTGACTACTTGTCTTACTCCACTGTGCTATTGAGCCACAGCTTGCTGTCTTTACAAAAGCAGTGTTGGCATAGTTCCTATGATATTATGCATGACTCATTGACAACATATATTGAAACATAACATTTCTATCATTGTAAAATCAAATGATAGCCTGTTAAAGAAACCGGGATGAATTGATTTTTTTAAATAAATGTTTTGTTTTGGTTATTTGCTCCTCTCTTTTTAAGTTTCCTTGCAACTAGGCACTGTTTCTTGGCTGAAAAGGTTGGCAGGCAGGCAATCTACTAACAGGCTATGCCAATACCATTCTAACCACCCACTGGGAAATGTGCATGAGTGGCCCTTTTGCTATTTTTTTTGTGTGGGGGGGGGAAGGGGGGAGGGGGGTTGGGGTGGGCAGGAAAAGAGAATGATCTAGTGCTCAACAAGCTGAGGGATATCAGGACTTTTGCTAGCACCCATCATCAACATTTCCATATCAGCCATGCTCATGGTCTGAGTGAGACTGCCACGTTTGAGCTAACTAGGGCTGAATTACAGTCAGTTTGGTTCCACAGATTCTTGCCTTCATGAAATTAGGCTGTGACTATCCAAACTTACTCGATACCCTTTCACCCATCAAAGAGAGGGCACATTTATCCCTTTGGTCTGGGCTCAATTCAAAAAAGAATCGCTCTGGACCAGATTCAATCCAATTATGAAATCTTCAACCTTGAATTTTATGTATTTGAGGTAGGTTCTGCCCACAGTGTGATACTTGCCTTCAAAAACTGAGCACATGGGTGCTCGGGGACAGGACATTTTTTGCATTTTCAATTACCCTTTGCTGTATTTTGATCCATACGCTATTGGATTTTGCTGGGTAGTCTTCCATTTTTAATTTTTTCCCCTTAGTACTTTTCTTAGTTACTGCTGACTTTAACAGAGAGATGAGAATGGGTATTGTTTGGGTGTTCTGAACATGCTATATCATCACTACTCTGGGAGCTGGACCTAAACATGTCAGCGGAGATCTGCCTTTGCCACCTCCACTGCACAAGAGATTGTCAGAGATTTGTGTTTTTTTGCAGCACAAAGATCTGCAAACAACATCTGAATCAGGAACAGCTCATTACATATAAATGAAGGTTACAATAACATGAAGCTTTCATGGTACTGGATCATTCCAAACCACCCCAGGAAACATCTTCCATATCAGACCGTCTGCATTGCATATGCATCGGGGAAATGACAACCACTATGTTTGCAAGGGGTAACACCATCATCACTTTTCTTGTGGAAACAAGGCATCGTCTGGGCAGGAGATACAGATTGCACCTAGTGGTAGGTTTCCCTCAAATGCAAAGGGTTGCAGATTATCCCTATGTAGGCAACAAGGTGCATCATATCAATTCCATGGTCTTCGTGAAGAGAAAAGTTTACAGTCAGCCATGGCTCAGTGGGTAGCACCCTCGCCTCGGAGTCAGAAGGTTGTGTGTTCAAGTTCCACTCCAGAGACTTGAGCACAAAAATCTAGGCCGATACTTCAGTGCAGTACTGAGGGAGTGCTGCACTGTCAAAGGTGCTGTCTTTCAAATGAGAGGTTAAGCCGAAGCCCCATCTGCTCTGTCACGTGGATGTAAAAGATCCCATGGCACTATTTCGAAGAAAAGCAAGGGTGTTATCCCCGGTATCCTGGCAATTATTTATCCCTCAGTCAAAATCACTAAAACAGATTATCTGGTCATTATCACATTGCTGTATGTGGGAGCTTGCTGTGCGCAAATTGGTTGCTGTATTTCCTACATTACAACAGTAACAACACTTCAAAAAGTACTTAATTGGCTATAAAGTGCTTTGAGACGTCCTGAGGTCGTGAAAGGCAAGTCTTTCTTTTCTTTCAATTAATGTTCAGGTGGTATCTGACCATGGGAACATTATGTATGTCAGTGGTCATTATCTAGGAAGCAGTCCTTCACAATGTCTGTATTATTTAAAGGAGAAGAAACACTGCGTGGCTCTTAGGAAGATAGAACTATTTTCTGCATCCATGGTTAAGAAGCCCCCCAAAAGCAGAGGGCCTTTATACCCAACATGTGTTTGCTGTTCCTTGACTACAACCTCCAAATAAATTGTGCCAAACAGCTTAGACACAATGAAAATGGCTGTTCAGAATGGTTGTACATAATGTCTGAAACAGTATCATTCCAGATGACGTGGAAATACCAACCTTACATTGATATTATACTTGATGAACCCCACAAGAAATGTTAAAAATGTGAGGAGCACACTCACTTTCACTTTGCTCCTGATACCAGCACATCATCTTCACTGCAGCCAGGTACAAGAGTGTTGGGTAACTGCTTTGAATCAATCAGTGACCTCCTTCCATGCAGTTGGCTTTTACTGAAGGGTGACCTTCAGCCCCAAATAGAACAACTCTCCATTGATGCACCTCCCGCAGTAAGAACTCCAGCTCTTCAGCACCAAATGGGAATGTTATCCATTTGCATCTGCTGTGGCATGGTGAACAATGAGTCTGTGGCAAAACCACCAATGGACTCCTGTACAAATGCATAACTGTCTTTAACCCAATGTTACAGCATCTATGTTTGTTTGCTGAGTGTAAATAAGCTTTCTGTAAAAGTCCTGAAACAACGCGATAACGTCATCACGTTGGTCACGTGATGCCCCGAATGGCGGGAAACGTGATGACGTCATGACGTCAGAGAGTGGGAGGTCCCTTAGTCAGACCTCGTGTAGCAAGCTGCTGTAAAGACCTGTTTGCTGTTGCTCCTGCATGCTTTTGTTTTGTTCGCTTGTTTAATTAAATTAGGTTGATTTATTGAACTGACTCTGTTAAGTCCGTGAATGATTTAGACACGGACTAGCAGGAGTGAAAACAAACAGATCTTTACTGGTGAAAGGCAATAACGAAACTAAACAACAGAGGCTCTCTAGCGCCTTTTATACAGGGGTGGTCACTGCCGGTACTGCAGTCTGAGACCAGTTATTCTCTTAAAGGTACATACACAACAATTCCTCCCCTTTTAGATAAACAGTACATAACATTCATTTAACAACTAAATGATAACGAATTACAATCACAATTACTGTTACTAGATACAGTGGTTAAGTTTAAGCAATTATAAGTTCAGTCTTTGAGGAGGCTTCCTGATTCTGTCTGGATAACGCCTCTTTGGGGTAACATGTTCTTCTGGCAATGTTGAGTCGGAATCAATGTCGTTGTTTGGTTCATCTGCTTCCAATATTACCGGTTCTGCGGTAGCTGCAATTGGAACGTCGATTTCATTACCAGGTGTATCAGATCGTGGTGTGGAGTTGACGTTTTCCAGTGACTCTAGAATCTGGTCAGCATGGCGTCTTACAATGCTCCCCCCAACGTCCACGGTATACATGAGAGGTCCTTGTCATGTACAAATCGTTCCTGGCTGCCATTTCTCAGTGCGGTAGTCCCGGGCCAAAACTGGTTGACCTATCTTAAAACTCCTGGTCGGCCTTTCATTCATATTCTGAAACTGCCTGTTCTCCACATCTCTTCGGACGTTTGGCTTAACCAAATCCAAGCGGCATCGTAGTCTTCGATTGAAGAACATCATGGCTGGAGTTTGGTTGGTAACCGCATGTGTCGCATTCCGGTAGGCAAACAAGAAGTTGTCCACCTTGTGTTGTAGGGGTATATCTTCATTACACATTGCCTTGATAGCCTTCTTGAATGTTTGGACAAACCTCTCGGCCAATCCATTAGTGGCTGGATGATATGGGGCAGATGTGTAATGCTTAACACCATCGTTCTTTAAGAACCTCCGGAACTCTTCAGACACAAACTGTGGTCCATTGTCAGAGCAAATCTGTTCAGGCAGCCCATTCCTGGCGAATATGGTTCGTAAAACTGTGATCGTTTTTTCCGTGGTGGTTGAGGACATTTTTATTACTTCTGGCCACTTTGAATGTGCATCCACCACAATTAAAAACATCGAGTCCATGAAGGGACCAGCAAAATCAATGTGCACCCTTTGCCATGGAGATGAGGGCCACTCCCATGGATGCAGAGGAGCTTGTGGTGGGGCGTTTTGGACCTTCTGGCATCCTGCACAGCTCTTGGTCATCTCTTCGATTTCTCTATCGATTCCCGGCCACCACACAAACGCTCTGGCTAAGCTCTTCATTTTTACCCCACCCAGATGACCCTCATGAAGCTCATTGAGCACTCTATCCGTCAACTTAGGTGGAATTACTACTCTGGATCCACACATCAAGGTTCCTCTGCACACTGACAGCTGTTCTCTTCTCGGCGAGAATGCTGGCAGCAGTGGTTCGCCATGTGCTGGCCATCCCTTCACCGTTAAATCATAGACCCGTGATAGTGTCGGGTCATTCCGTGTTTCCTTTTCTATGTTTGCATTCGTCACAGGGAGACATTCGACTATGGTTGAGTGGAATAACTCCATTGGATCCACTGCAAGGTCTTCTTCTTCCACCGTCAGCAACGGTAGACGTGACAATCCATCAGCATTTCCATGCTGTTTAGTTCCTTTGTACTCGATGTCATATTGGTGTGCCCCTAGGAAAAGGGACCATCTCTGCAGCCATTGTGCTGTCATTATCGGTACGCCCTTCTGAGGGTTGAAAATGGAGACAAGAGGTTGATGATCGGTTAGTAGAGTAAATTTTTGACCGTGCAGATAGTGATTGAACTTCTTCACCCCCCACACTAGGCTGAGGGCCTCTCTGTCAATCTGGGCATAGTTACGCTTGGCAGAAGTTAACGAGCGTGACGCAAAAGCTATCGGCCTCTCCAAACCATCAAGGAATTTATGTGACAGTACCGCCCCAATGCCGTAGGGAGATGCATCACACGCCAGCCTGATTGGCAGTGCTGGGTTGTAGTGAGCCAATACTTCCTTCGAAGTGATTAAGTCCTTACTCTTCTGAAAAGCACGTTTACAATCATCGCTCCATTTCCATGCTACCCCCGTTCGTAGCAGGGCGTTCAGTGGGTGCAGAATTGTCGACAAATTCGGCAAAAACTTATGATAGTAATTCACCAACCCGAGGAATGACCTCAGTTGCGACACATTTTCAGGCGCTGGGGCCTTAACAACCGCTTCAATTTTGTCAGGGGACTTATGTAACCCCTCTTCATCAATCACGTGGCCACAATACGATATCTGTTTCTTAAAAAATTCACACTTGGGGCGGTTGGCTCGCAGCCCATGTTCCCGTAGTCTAGTGAGCACCTGTTCTAGGTTGTTAAGGTGTTCACTGTCATCTTCACCTGTTACAAGGATGTCGTCCAAGTAACACTGAGTCCCCGGAATCCCTTGCAGGACTTGTTCCATCGCTCTTTGCCATATCGCCGGAGCTGATGCTACTCCGAATACCAATTGATGATACTGGTAAAGACCTTTGTGAGTGTTTATCATGAGATACTTCCTAGAGGACTCTTCAACCTCCATCTGCAAATATGCTTGTGCTAGGTCAATTTTTGTAAAACGCTTCCCTCCAGACAGTGAGGCAAAGATGTCTTCTATCCTTGGAAGAGGATATTGTACTGTGTGAAGGACAGGGTTCACCATCACCTTGAAATCCCCACAGATGCGAATCTTCCTTGGCTCTCCGAACTTATTGCTTAACGTTTTCTTCATGACAGGAACGATGGGTGTCGCCCACTCGCTCCAGTCGACCTTAGACAACACGCACACCTTCTCCAGATTCTCCAGCTCTGCCTCGACGGCTGGGCGAATTGCATATGGTACCGGTCTCGCTTTGAAAAACTTGGGAACTGCATTCTCTTCTATTTTTAACGAGGCGGTTACACCTTTAAGCGTGCCCAGTTCTTGTTGAAATACCTCTTTGGCGTTAGCTAAGATTGTTGACAATCGTCCAGGAGTGACGTCTTCATCTTTTTTACCATCCACCGTCATTGCATGAATGGAATGCCAATCTAAGTTTATCTTCCTGATCCATTCCCATCCCAATAACGGTGGTCCACTATTTGGCAGTATGTAGAGATACAATTTCTGTATTTTCTTGCCATTGTATTCGACAGGCACCCTTATTTTTCCTCTGGGGTATACTTTTTGCCCCGTATACATCGTCAAGACGATAGATGTCTCTCTCAAGGGTATGTGTGAAAATAGCCGCTCGTAGTCTCGTCGATTCATGATGGTTAGCGCTGATCCTGTATCCAATTCCATTTTAACTTGGGACCCTGCTATCGTGAGAGTGACCCAAATGGTTCGGTGATCCTCTTTTGCGATTACATTGTGAAGTTTGAGACAGCTTAGTCTCCTGTTTCCGGATTCACTATCGCTCATCTGGTCTTTGGAACTACTGTCCGTCATCTTTTGTACTTTCTTGTACGGTTCCTTAGTAGCCTTTTTGTTGTCGCTGGTCTTCTTCCCAGACCTACAAACTCGTGCAATGTGTCCAATCTTCCCGCATTGTCTGCATATTTTGTCTTTGGACCAGCAGTCCTTCTGGTCATGGTTAGTTCTGCCGCAGCGATAACATTTTGCAAATCCCCGTGTCATTTCGTGGGTGCCGTATTCCTGTGGTTTTTGTTGAATTTCTGCAGCTCCCCTGGCTGCTGCTTCATACGATACTGCCACGCTGAAAGCCTTATCTAGCGTCAGCTCTTCTTCTGCGAGTAACTTCTTCTGTGTTCCTTCACTCAGGAGTCCACAGACAAATTTGTCCCGTAGGGTATCTGCCAGTCCTGCTCCGAACTGGCAGTGCTTTGATAGCTTGCGTAGTTCTGTAAGATACTCAGCATTGCTCTCATCTTTGTGCTGAGTTCTCCTGTGGAATTTAAATCTTTCTGCTATCAACAGCGGTGCAGGGTTTAAGTGCTCCTGTAGAACAGCAACAATTTCGTTAAAACTCTTCGCCTTCGGTTTGGCTGAAGTAATCAGATCCTGCAATAGGCCGTACATTCTAGCGCCCATTAAGTTTAGCAATATTGATGCCTTTTTCCCCTCCGCTATTTCATTTGCCTCGAAATATACCTCGACTCTTTCCACATACGTGGTCCAGTCCTCTAATGTATTATCAAAAGCAGTGATACAGCCAGTCTTCGGCATCTTGCAAATCTAAAATGGCGCCTCCCGTGCTTTGCCTTCTTCCCCGATTTAACAAAATGGCGCCTCCCGCACTTTGTCTTCTTCCCCGCTGTTGTTAGCGCTGCTTTCCACGGTTTCTTGCGCGTATTCTTTTTCTTTTATTATTTTCCCGTCGTGGAGCGGACCCTCTGGGACACTTCCCTCCCTCTTCTTAGGTTCGAACGCTGCCCGGCTTCGAAACACCGGCCGCGCCCTGTATGCTCCACCCTCTCTCTCTCTCTTTGCTTCCCGACTCGCTGCCCGGCCCCGTTGAAAGGCCACCCGATCGAACTTCAGCCCGCTGCAGCCCAGGAAGGATCAGAGCACTACCTGCCACCAGCCCGATTAGCTGGGAAACCACGGACCGAGGAACCCAGCCTGGCTCTGGAAAGTCACTCCTGCAAAGCCTTGAACCTGATGATTGACGGTCGACGCCCGTTTCTCGAGTTTCAATGGACTCTATTTTTTTTTTCTTTCTTCTGGCTCCGACCTTCAACAACGTCGTCGGAGCTGCTGCCGAGTTGCAGGTAAGTACGTTTCTTACTCGTCGCCAGTGTTAAGTTCGTGAATGATTTAGACACGGACTAGCAGGAGTGACAACAAACAGATCTTTACTGGTGAAAGGCAATAACGAAACGAAACAACAGAGGCTTTCTAGCGCCTTTTATACAGGGGTGGTCACTGCCGGTACTGCAGTCTGAGACCAGTTATTCTCTTAAAGGTACATACACAACAGACTCGACCTCAGTGCTTCAGTTAGTGATCGGTCAATTCCTACATTGGTGACCCCGAAGCTTCGTGGACGATTTTCGCGGAGGAAAGCTCGAGAACAAGATGGATGTGAATGCAGCGAGTTTGAAGCTCCCTCAATTTTGGGAACAACAGGCAGCCTCCTGGTTCGTGCAAGCGGAGGCTCAGTTCCAACTTCGGAACATCGTGCTGGATCAGACCCGTTATCTTTACGTGGTCTCCGCACTGGACAGCTCGACGGCTTCCCGAATCATCAGCCTGCTGGAGACCCCGCCCGTGGATAACAAGTATGAAACGCTTAAGGCGCACCTTATGCAAATATTCGGTCTCACGAAGGCCGAGCGCGCGCGACGCTTGCTCGCACTCCCCGGGTTAGGCGACGCTAAGCCTTCCGAGTTGATGAGCCAAATGCTCACACTCCTTGGGTCTGAGCCACAGTGTTTTCTGTTTCGGGAACTGTTCCTGAGCCAGCTCCCCGAGCAGGTGCAAGCAGCCCTCACCAGGTCGGAGGCTACGGACGGTGTAGCGCTCGCGGCCGAAGCCGACATCATTTACGTGGTGATGCAGCAGTACTGTGCCACCTCGAAGCGTCCTGCCTTGAAGAACCCCGCCTCGGCATCTCCACAGGCCAGCCTCTGCTACTACCACGCCCGTTTTGGTCCGAAAGCCAGATACTGCCGACCCCCATGTAGTTTCGTGCCACCGGCACCGAGAAAGCAGCAAAACCGATAGCGCGAACGGTAGAGAGATCCCGAGGTCGGTTTCGCGTCCACGATGACAGTTGGTGATTCCGGGAATATCGGAGTCGCTCCGACAGGATTGTCCAACCTCCTCTGTGATTGACTTTTGCAATTAAAGATACTTCTGGGGGGGTGCATATGGCAAAACCACCAATGGACTCCTGTACAAATGCATAACTGTCTTTAACCCAATGTTACAGCATCTATGTTTGTTTGCTGAGTGTAAATAAGCTTTCTGTAAAAGTCCTGAAACAACGCGATGACGTCATCACGTTGGTCACGTGATGCCCCGAATGGCGGGAAACGTGATGACGTCATGACATCAGAGAGTGGGAGGTCCCTTAGTCAGACCTCGTGTAGCAAGCTGCTGTAAAGACCTGTTTGCTGTTGCTCCTGCATGCTTTTGTTTTGTTCGCTTGTTTAATTAAATTCGGTTGATTTATTGAACTGACTCGACCTCAGTGCTTCAGTTAGGGATCGGTCGATTCCTACAAGTCCATGTTTCTGTTAGTACCATAACTTTCCATTTTGTGATGAGCTGCAGCCCTTTAAGTGTTGCTCCCTTGCTGGATTATGCATTACTCAGCCAAGTGTCCTTCAGGCCAAGTTCTCTGGACAAGTTTGTCCTGTGCCTATAGCCTATTCAAAACAGTGGGCATGCTTTATAATTGCAAAATTCAGCACAGCCCACAGCTTGAGCTACAGCCGTAGATGCTCTTGCACACTGTGCCAGCACAGGTTCATTATTTTGTTTTTATAGAATCTTTTGTACTCTATAGGAATTATTAATATTTTCAGTAGTTAAAACTGATCCATTTTAAATGTTTGCAACAAATTAGTGCTCAGTGCACGAGCTAGAACTTATTCCATAGGTCATTGACTGCGTGTGAAAAGAAATGCCTTCTGACATCTAACCTAGTTCCATGCTTACATCAATAATACTCCACTGGTCCTCCTCTATAACCTATTTAATCTATATAGCTTATCCACATAGACCAAATATAATGCATTCATTATTTTAAATAATGCAATCAAATCTCCTCAAACTCTACACTTCTATAGAGTAAAAAGCTCCATCTCTCTAAGCCTATCTTGGTAACTGAGGGTCTTTAAACCAGGTATCAATCTAATGGCCTTCTTTGGTACCTTTTCCAGGGCCTCTATATCATCTACCATGATATTCCACTCCCAAACCCTAGTATCAGCCTCAGAAGGCTCATTCCCTCCTAATCCTACAAAATACTAACCACGTGGATCCTTTCTTAAAAGGAAGTGACCAAATAGAAAAATAAGTGGTGGAGCTTTTTTTAAAGGTTTCTTGGGGACAAGTAAAAAAATTAACAGTTGAAAATGAAAAATGGATGTGGAGGCACAAAATGGAGTCTGTGGCCGAGTTGATGAACAGGTTGCTACATGAAATGGGTGTCAGAGGGGTTGTCCTTTTTGGAGCTCAGGGGACTCCTCTTCAGATGATGGCAATGCAACATGCATAGCAAGAGGTGGTGTCCGGGCACAAAGATGTCTATATTACTTGTAGGGCCTAGGAAGAAATGTGAGAAAAGACAACGGCCTAGAAATTCAGTTTTGCCAGTTTTGGGGCGCTAACGTTAGCACCCGCCCGACTTTAGCGCCCGCCCCAAAGTTGCGCCCCCTTCGCCGAAATTCAGTTGCTTCGCCCTAAGAGGTTGCTGGAGCGCTAAAAGAGGCGTTACACGACTATCTTTAGGCGCTAAGCCGGCGGTGCAGAGGGATAGCGCCGAGGCAGGGTGCAGCGCGGGTGCGGTCATTTTTTGATTGACAGCAGACCCCGTGGCGCCGGCCAGCTCTTAAAAGGGGAAGGGACGATTTGGTCTGCTGCCACGCCCTGCACACTACAGCTTTCAAACTAGGCCTCAACACTGCTGCTGAGCCCAAGGAGCCATGGCAACGCATGAGAAGGCCCGTGAGCGTGCCCTGCGCTTCTCAGAGCATGATCTGGATATCATGCTGACAGCATTGGAGAAGAGGCGCAGGATCTTGTTCCCAGACACTGGCAGGAATCCCACCCACCGCGTCTACACCAAAGCCTGGAGGGAGATCGCCACCAGGGTGTCGTCCTACGGCGATGCCCCCAGGGACAAGGTGCAATGTCGGAAGAAATACAATGACCTGACCAGGATTGTCAGGGTGAGTACCCTTTCCACTCTCCTCCTCATTCTTGCATGTACACCTGACATGATGGGCAAAGGGACCTGAAAGGCCTAATGGGCAGCCCTCAGCCAGCAGCTTTGGGACAGTCATGAGCATCAATTGCACATTCTGCACTTTACACACTGGCCAAGCTATTCCACCATGAGAGGCAGTGCACACTAGATCAGGGCTACACTCTGGCCAAGCTATTCCATCATGGGAGGCAGTGCACACTACATCACGGCTACACACCGTACTTAGAGCCCATCCTTTCTCTTGCAGGCTAAACTTGCGAATAATCGCAAGCGCCGTGACATCACCGGGGGAGGCCGCGCCAAGTTCCAGAAGCTCACTCCCCTGGAGGAGCGCGAGTGGCCTCATGGGAGGCCGCGTGATTGTGCCCAGAGCGTGTGGAGAAGCCGACCCTCCGCTGCCCGGCAATGGTAAGGACCTCGCCTTTTGGCCCTCTCTCGTCGCACTTGCGCATCCGAGCTACCTCCTTTGCCACTGTGCCACCAATGCGCTGAATGCCACCAGTCATGACTCCCTCGCTGACGCCCTCTCCTCACTCTGAAGCTACTCTTGTGCCTTCCTGCTTTCAGCTGGTGACGAAGAGCTCCCTGAAGCTGCCAGTGACAGCCCCTCCGAACAGGAGGAGGAGGAGGAGGAGGAAGAGGAGGAGGAGGAAGAGCAACCCGGACCATCAGGGGAGGACTCAGGTCCCGCAGCAGAGGGCGAAGTGTTGGACACGTCTTCCCTGGACGAGAGCCTGGAGCAACTTTCGGAGGGGAGTGCAGCTGCTGGGACCAGTGGCGTCCAGCCACCCAGGAGGGCTGCGGGTGGGCCGCGGCCTTCCCCCCAGAGGGGGGAAGGATCGGAGGGGAGTGCAGTTGCTGCGGACATTCGGCGCCAGCAACGTGCCAAGGGTCGCCTAGCTCGGACCCCTGCTCCCCAGCGGGAGAGTCCCGCCTCCAGTCCGGCCACCTTCACCTCGGAGGAGGCGCGCCAGCTGGACCAAATGGCCGACGATTCGGACCGCCGCCACACAGAGCTCATGCAGGTGGTGGGACGGATGCCTGAGGCCATCGAGTCGCTGGCGACCAGTGTGCGGGAGTTTGGGGCATCAAATGCCGAGAGTGGCCGGATGATGATGGAGGTAGTGGAACGGATGCCTCCGGCGATGGAGTCGCTGGCTGATGCCGTCAAGTCAGTGGCGGATGTGATGCGGGCGCAGACCAGGGCAACAGGGGCACTCACTGCTGCCACACGCGCTGCCTCAGCCAGGCATCGCCAGGACACCCGCCGCGCTGCAGCAGCACAGCGATCTGCCCTTCGGCTGATTGGTGCGGATCGTGCAGTGCGTGCCCGGGCGAGTGCCAGCGTGCGACATCACCAGCCAGCGCCTCCAATATGCCAGCTTGCCCACATTGCGCCATCCGTCGCCGCCACTCCCCCAGTGGAGCGTCAACGGCAAGCGGCTGGAGCTGATGGTGGGCATGCACATGTGCGCCAATTAACAGCCGGCCCCTCGAGGCCCAAAGCCCGTGCAGGCCGCCCCCCAAGGCCATCTGGCGGAAGGACATCTGACCCTCAGGCGCCTTCCCCCAGCCTCGCAGCAGCCACTGGGCAGAGCTTGCGGAGGAGCAGCAGGCCGGGCAGGGGCGCCAAAAGGCTGGACAAGGTCTCGCCCTCGCGGGCCACTAAGTAGAGGGTGTGGCCAGCTTTCATTTTATATGGCGGTGGACATCTTTATTTTGCCCATGGTTGTTTTGTTTATGGGTATGTTTTTTGCGTTAAGGCCGAGGTTGAGGCCTGGTTTGTTCAAATGTGGAGTTACTCCTCCCCAGGTTGTGGGAGTGAGTCGTTTGTTGCAGTTTTGTGGGGGCCGTTGATTGTTTTTGGGATTCATGTGGGAAGGGGTTTGATTTTTGTCAAATATAAATTTATCTTTATTCAGACAGTGTCCATGGTTGTTCTTGTTAGTCTTTGTTGCCTTCGCCGGCTGAGGGCTTGCGGAGCGGCTGCATTCATCTTGCTTCATGGCCACAAGGCATTCCCTGACAGGGGGCTTAGAAGTTACATTCAATAAGCTGGCGACGGACGGCCCTTGGACCTTGCCGCTCCCTCCTGGGAACGTACTCCTCCTCCTCCTCCTCCTCCTCCTGCTCCTCCTCCTGAGGTGGTGGTCCAATGTCAGGTGGCAGTGCCTGAATCCTGCGGAGAGCCAGGTTGTGTAGCATGCAGCAAACTACGACAAATTGGGAGACCTGGTGCGGCGAATACTGCAGAGATCCGCCGGAACGATCAAGGCAGCGGAACCGCTACTTGAGGACCCCAATAGTTTGCTCGATGATGTTTCTGCTCCTTTGATGGCTCTCGTTGTATGCCTCTTCAGCAGCGGTCCTGGGCGCGTGGAGCGGGGTCATGAGCCAGGTACACAAAGGATAGCCTTTGTCCCCGAGTAGACATCCTCTTGGGGGAGGCTGTGCCTCGAACATGTCATGCACAGTACTCTGCCGCAGGATAAAGGCATCGTGGCAGCTGCCTGGAAAGCAGGCATTGACAGCCAGGATGCGCTGCTTGTGGTCACACACCAGCTGCACATTGAGAGAATGGTAGCCCTTCCGGTTGCGATACTGCTCGCCATGCTCCAGAGGTGCCCGCAAAGCCACATGCGTACAGTCAATGGCGCCCTGCACCAAGGGGAAGGCCGCGAGTCTTGCAAATCCCACTGCACGCTGATGCTGGCTCTCCAGGGCCATGGGGAAGGAGATGAATTGGCGTCTCCTTCTGAAAAGGGCATCGGTCACCTGGCGGATGCAGCGATGCACGCCGAACTGGGATATGTTAGCTATGTCCCCAACAGCGGATTGGAAGGAGCCGGTGGCATAGAAGTTCAATGCCACCGTCACCTTCACTTCCACCGACAGAGACATCCTGCACCTGAGCTTTGGACGCAGATCTCTGCGAAGCAGGTGGCAGATCTCTGCAACCACCTCCTTTCGGAATCTCAGCCTTCTTACACATCGCGCGCCACTCATGGTGAGGTAGGAGCGCTGCTGGCGGTATACCCTGACTGGGTAAGGCCTATGTTGCCGACGCCTGTTGCCCCCTCTGCCTCTAGCCAGGGCTGCCCCTCTGACCCCGCGTCTGCGAGCCCTACGCACATGGCGCTGAAACTCCGCGTTGGCACCCCATGCAACCCCCATCAAATGCTGGCAAACAGTCAAATTTCCAACAGGGCACTTGCAGCGCTTTGGCCTGAGTCCAAAAATACCTGAGTTATTGCTGCACGAAACCAGTTAGCTCTCCTCCTTGTTGTGTGTCCAGAAATCCGTTGCACAAGAGTGTTTGCTGCAAAATGGCTGCCCTTTATACTGCAGGGTACGTGCCCTTTAATTTGCGCTCCCCGGGGCCCGCGTCGGCTGTGTTGCGTTCCATTTTACAAACGCTCTGGCCGCCAGCCGCACAATGGGGCGGTCCGACTGAAGTTTGGAATCGGGGCGCGCAAAGGGCGTTGCACGAGGATGTGACGTCATTTTCTGCGTGCGCAGCCGGGCGGGCGCTAAACTTTGCGCCGGCGCTAAGGGTCAACTTAATTTGGGGCGAGGCGCAAACTGCGCTGCGCCCGGGCGCTACACGCATAGCGCCCGAAATTCACTTCTCTTAAGGCGCTAACTGCTGGCGCAACCAACTGAATTTCTAGGCCAACATGCTTTAAGGAATCTGGCAAAGTAAGACTATCCAAGAGTACCATGTATCAAGTAGATGGTCCAAGATTTCAGGCCACAAGGTGTTGCCTGTCAATTTGTTCCACATTTACTGCTTGTCCATGCCAAGCCCTCACACAAGCTTACAGCTCTGTCATTGTATTTCATGCAGTGCATGCAGTCAAGGTGCAATATACAATTGAAAGCCTTGCCATACACACACCTTCAAGAGCTTCACACATCAAAGCATTGTAACACAACCTAGTAGCATGATGCATAGCCATTTACTGACATTACACTAAAGGCGAATGTCTGTAAACAAGATAAGAAAGTACTCACTTAATATCAATGCACAACAAAAATAATTTAACAGAACAGACACAGATAGAAAATTATCAGGAATTTGAAGTTTCTATTCACAGAAAAGTTCAGTTCTGTTTTTCACAGTGTATACACTTCAGCATGACGAATAGAATTTCACAAGAAAAAAAAACTGTTGGATACCATGGATCCTACAGTGGAGCTTACAAAAAAGGGCACATACTGGAATGCCACAGATAGGGCAGTTAGATCTGCCAACTGCGTAATGGGCCTTCACATGTATGCATGGATGGAGATCTTATTAATGGTCTTCACTGCCAAAAACAAACTGATTGAGTCATCAATTGATGGCACTCATCTTGGATACCTTGTACAATGTGTCAGCCAGAGATGAGTAAGCAGTCAGTTGGGTCAACTTGCCCAATCATTCTTTGCCTTATCCCAGAAGGACAGTTGCATTCTCAATTCTGGGAATTTCTGCCTGAGAGAAACTTAAAGATGCTGATCAGTGCATTTTCTTACCTTTCAGTAACCCTCAGGAATGGCCATATTTAGGCATTCAGTCATGTTAACCTTGGTCTACTGAAGGCAATGGTACTGCTTTGACTGGAAATCTTCTCTTCTCTTAGGCAGTCCCTCGGAACTGAGGATGACTTGCTACCACATTAAAAATGAGTTCTCAGGTGACTGATGAGTCCAATGCGGGACCTACAGTCTCTGTCACAGGTGGGGCAGACAGTAGTTGAAGGGGCGGGTGGGTGGGGTGCTTGGGTTGATGTGCGCTCCTTGCGTTGCTTGCGCTTGGCTTCCGCTTGCTCTCGTCGAAGAGACTCGAGGTATTTGGTGCCTTCCTGGATGCTTCTCCTCCACTTTGTGCAGTCTTGGGCCAGGGATTCCCAGGTGTCAGTGGGGATGTTGCACTTTTTCAAGGAGGTTTTGAGGGTGTCCTTGAAGCATTTCCTCTGCCCACCTGGGGCTCTCTTGCCATGTCGGAGCTCCGAGTAGAGCGATGGTTACATAGAGTCAGCAGCATTGGTTTATATCACAGTACAAGGAACCAGGTGAAGAGATTTGTCACCTATTTGAATAATAACTCTCAGTAGACTATCTGCAGCATGTCGCAAGCTTCATCAAAATGCCTGCCTCGTTCTCTGAAAACAGGGGGCTGGATTTTCATTGAGGAGGCGGGTAGGAGGCGGGACTACAACTTTCGGGGTTGTAGTCCCGCCTCCATTGAGTTGTAGCCAACCCACGCGATTTTGACTTGATTGACCTTGTTGAGCCCGCCCAACGGGCTCAGCAGGCCAATTAAGGGTCACCCGTCAACAGGTGACGTCACAGATTGACATTTCATCTGTCAAGACCTTTTGACAGATGAAATATCAGCGTTTCACAGCTGTTTGAAGCTGTCAAATACTGACAATCTAGACTTCAAGTTAATTCCTTCCTCTCAGGATGATTTAGAGATCTCTCCGGGACAGAAAGCTGAATGCTGCAATTTTTGACAGATCGCGGCCATTCTGCTTTCTGTGCCGGGACTCCCGAGACCTGAAGGAAGGAAAGCTGTAAAGGTAAGTAAACTTCTTTAAACACTTTAAACACACCAAACACACTTACCTCTGCACTCATGCACCCATCACTCACCTGAACACTGAACATCTCGACCCCTCCAAGCCCTTCAGCCCGACAGCCCACCTCACTAACTTGGTGTGGTTTGGAGCCGTTGGGAATCCTACACTTCAAGAATGAAAATAGGGATTAGGCTAAAAACTGCCTGTTAACTACTTGTTAACAGGCAGTTAACTAGCACTAACCCCCTTCCCGCCTCGGGGAGGCGGGTCCCAGTGCGGGTCGGGTACCCGCCTCCTTTGAAACTGGCACGGAGGTGGGTTGGGGGCGGGATGGGTTCGTGCCCCCCGATTTCGGGATTTTAACCACCCACACGCCTCCAATCCCGCCTCCACGGCCCAATGAGAATCCTGCCCAGGGTGTTTATATATCGATCGCATCTCTGATCATAGATGGTTTTCTATAACTTTAACAAATCAGTCCTGTTCCCTTTCTTTCAGGAATTATTGTTTTAACCGATTCAAGATTCAATACTTTACGTGTGGATTATTATTATATACATTATCATTGTACAGATAGACTATAAGCCCAATCAATCAGGTGGCTTTTGTTTACAACTTGGACATCTCTGATCGGGTTCAATTCTCAGAATTTCAGGTATAGTTTGATCTTCTGGTTGACTCTTATTGAGAGACTATTTTCTCACTGAGTCTTATTTGTGACAGCAGGAGAGGATGCCATGCGCACAGTTATTTGATCATCTTTGTCATTGATGTCAGTGACTGCAGCAATTCTTTTGACCAATCCCAACTGCTGCCATGCTGGATACCCAAGGGCTGGCTGTACTCACTAGTCCAGAATTTCAAATTCTAAACTTTGGTATTTGTTTTTTTATTCCCACATTTTGTTACATTTTCCTGTCAGCTTGATATTTGGGCCTGAGTGCATCATCAACTTTGCATTAGACATGCTCAGTTTTGTACTTTGGTTTTTGTAAACTGATTGTGACATGGCATTGGACTGAACTCTCACGTCAAGCTTGAAATGGGGAATTCTGTTCTTCATCTCGAATTCGAATGTCCATTCATCAACTTCTATCTGAATTACATCAATAAAAAAAATTCTCACTCCCAGATAGCTCTTCCACCCTATGAAGTTTTTTATTTATTCTTTGTTTATCTGACCAGGAAGATTTTGCTTTGGCTTTGCATAGTTTAGCAAAATAATTGTGTTTTATTTTCACTCCGCATGCACATTTATTGATACGCTGAATATTTTCTCCTCTCATACGATTTACCACAGTAATTGCAATCCATGATCTGTTGTTGACCAAGTAAATCATTTTTTTCCATTGTATGAAGTGGCATCTCTGCTCCACTCACATTATTTATAGCAGTGTTAGGATGGCACAGGTGACATAGCTGTGTTTTGCTGGCTTCTGTTGCTCTGTAAATATCAACCACTCTTTGTAAATCTTGTCATTTTTCTCAATGGTAATATGGTTCTGATTTGATCATCTATTATACTGGATGCAATTCTGGCTCTTAGGAGGTTGTTTATAAAGGAGCTTTACTTATGAGACTAGTGGGGGCGATTTTCTGACATCGGAGGAGGCGGGTTTGGAGGCGGGAAAGGCGGGAAAATCAGATTCAAAGAGGCCGGGTTCGGAACCCGCCTCCAATCCGCCTCCGTGGAATTTTGCCGGTGCCGGTTTTGGAGGTTGGGAAACGCTTCCGCCTCTAGCTGGCCATTGCGCTATTAAAGATCCTTAAATGCTCGTTAAGGGCCTCTCTAAGTCTATTTTGAGAGGCCCTCGTGATTTTTCCAGTATTTCGGTGTGCTTCACGCACCTCCTGAACCACGCCAGGTAAACCTGGCTGGTTGACTCGTGTGTGGCCTCCTCACTGCTGCAGGTCTAACAAGACATCGTTTATTGCAGCAAGGATTACTTGCAGGTGCCAGACCTTGGCTTTAAAAGGTCTCTGAGCACTTTTAGAAGGCCTTCCAAAGTCGGAGGTGCTGCAGCTTGATTCCATCAACTATGGGACCTCCTTGGAAGACCCTCTCCCTGCTTGCAATGAGCGCTTCCCCAAAGGAGGCATCTACAAGCAGCATGGGAACCATTCGTTTTCTTTCTGCAAGGACCTCAGATGAGGATGAGGAGGAGGAGGATCTGGAGGAAGGGGAGGAGGAGGAGCAGAAGGAGGTCAGAACGCCAGTGTATCGACCAGCAGCAGCGGCAGCACGCAAGCACATGGCTGCCCAGGATGAACTTATCATGGCCAGATTTGCATAGGTTGCCCAAGTTGGAACACGTCCTTGGCTCCATCATAGGACATAATTGACAATGGACATGACTCTCTGGCCTCCTTTCACTCAGGCCACCAACCTGACAATGCAAGTGTGGCGGTGCTCGCAATGTGGAGCTGCCTAAGGTGAAAGAACAGATGGCATAACGCCAACATTTTGACTTCAAATCATTTTAATGCTTTCCAACAGGGATGGCATTTCATCAATACACAGAAACAGTCTCCCAATCTGCACACAGATCTAGAGGTTATATCCCTTGCCAGAGGTACGCACACAGCCTTGGTTTCTTTGGCAGGCCTCTTCCTCCGAGATGATTGGAAGAGCACCTCCATGCTAGCTGTCACCCCCGCAAACAACATTTGCAGCGCCTCATCTGAGAGCCTTGGGTAGGCCCTTGCCTTGGAATTGAACATAGTGGTTTCTCAAAAGATGTTGGAGGTGGTGCAGGAGACGCAGAAATGCTGTGGAATGAGCCAAGGGAGAAAGAAGCCATAAAATCAGACTGGAAAAGTGCTGTCAGCAGAGGCGAGTTTCAGTCCCAAAACACTCATTGAGCAAGGGCATCCCACACCTCTGAAATCAAGTGGCCAATCATGGGAAAATCGCAAATTTTTTAAACCCATCAGTGGAGGCGAATTTCAAACCCACCCAAACTGAAACCCGCCTCCATCTCGCCTCCAGTGGGAAAATTGCCTTTTCCCACAAATTTATTGCATGTTAATCAATGCTTTCTCCTTGATCTTAAAACTTTTATTAAACACAACTTTGTATGTAATATCCTTCTTAGTTGTAAAATATTCCTCAAACTTGTCATTAACACCTTGTCTTCAATTTATCCCTTCCTTCAGCATACTTAAATGTATTATACACCTCTATCAATTCCTCACCTATTGTATAAAGCACTGGCTTGTAATTTTGTTTTTTCTCCAAGGTCCATTGGAGCTACAAACAAATATCAGAGCACTCCTTTCATTTTCTCCATGCTTCTGTGACATTTCCTTCTAATCTTAAATGATCTGGAAGTTTAAACCTCCCATTTCTATTCCAGTTTGTAAAGGTTTGTAGCCTATTTGAACAATTCTCAGGAGACTGGCTACAGCATGCCACATGCTTTATTCAAAATGCCTACCTCCTCTGAGAATATGGTATTTGTTTATCAATCCATCTCTGACCACTAGATGGCTTTACACAACTTTAACATTATTACGAAATAACAACAGAAAATGCTGGAAAAACTCAGCAGGCCAGGCAACATCCGTGGAGAGAAAATAGAGTCGACGTTTCGGGTCTAACCCTTTTTCAAAACTGGAAAGGAAATGAAATAGATTGAAAGGCAGGGCTGGGAGAGAACAAAAGAAGTGAAGAGACATTAAGAGGTATTCAAAACGAGACGAGATGGTGATAGGACTAGTGGAGACAAAAGACAGCTCTAGATTAGGTGTGAAATGTTCTGGCAGAATGAGAGACAGCTGCCATGTGGGAGAGAAAAAAAAGGGGGGGAAGGGCCAAAACAAAGATGTGGATAAAATATAAGCAAAAATGTAAAGGGGGCCGAGGTTGTGATCTGAAATTGTTGAACTCGATGTTGAGTCCGGAAGGCTGTAAAGTGCCTAATCGGAAGATGAGGTGCTGTTCCTCGAGTTTACGTTGAGCTTCCATGGAACAATGCAAGAGCCCGAGTACAGTGAGGTCTGAGTGGGAATGGGGCGGTGAATTAAAGTGACAGGCGACCGGAAGCTCGGGGTCCCCCTTACGGACTGAACGGAGGTGTTCCGCAAAGCGGCCACCCAATCTGCATTTGGTCTCCCCAATGTAGAGGAGACCACATCGTGAGCAGTGAATACAGTATACTAGATTGCAAGAAGTACAAGTAAATCGCTGTTTCACCTGGAAGGGGTGTTTGGGGCCCTGGACAGTGGGAAGGGGGGAGGTATAAGGGCAGGTGTTGCATCTCCTGCGCTTGCAAGGGAAGGTGCCGGGCGAAGGGGAAGGGGTGCTGGGCGTGATAAGGGAGTGGACTAGGGTGTCTCGGAGGGAGCAGTCCCTACGGAATGCTGAAAGGGGAGGGGAGGGGAAGATGCGTTTGGTGATGGGATCACTTTGGAGGTGGCGGAAATGGCGGAGGATGATCCGTTGAATGTGGAGGCTGGTGGGGTGAAAGGTGAGGATAAGGGGAACACTATCGTGGTTCCAGGAGGGAGGGGCAGGGGTGAGGGCAGAAGTGCGGGAGATAGAACGGACACGGTCAAGGGCTGTGTCAACCACAGTAGAGGGGAATCCTCGGTTGCGGAAAAAGGAAGACATGTCGGAAGCACTGGTGTGGAAGGTGGCATCGTCGGAGCAGATGCGGCGGAGATGGAGAAACTGGGAGAATGGAATAGAGTCCTTACAGGAGGTGGGGTGGAAGTGTAGTCTAGGTAGCTGTGGGAGTCAGTGGGCTTGTAGTGAATATTGGTCAATAACCTATCCCCAGAGATGGAGACGGAGAAGTCGAGGAAGGGAAGGGAAGAGTCAGAGATGGACCATGTGAAGGTGAGGGAAGGGTTGAAATTGGAGGCAAAGTGAATTAAATTGTCTAGTTCAGGGCGAGAGCAGGAAACGGCACCGATACAGTCATCAATGTACCGGAAAAAGAGGTGAGGGAGAGGACCCGAGTAGGACTGGAACAAAGAGTGTTCAACATATCCCACAAAAAGGCAGGCATAGCTAGGACCCATGCGGGTACCCATAGCAGCACCTTTGATTTGGAGGAAATGAGTGGAGTCAAAGGAGAAGTTGTTCAATGTGAGAACAAGTTCAGCCAGGCGGAGGAGGGTAGTGGTGGATGGGGACTGGTTGGGCCTCTGTTCAAGGAAGAAACGGAGCGCCTTCAGGCCATCCTGGTGGGGGATGGAGGTGTAGAGGGATTGTACGTCCATGATGAAAAGGAGGCGGTTGGGGCCAGGAAACTGGAAACTGTTAAAGTGGCGGAGGGCGTCCGAAGAGTCGCGGATGTGGGTGGGATGAGACTGGACAAGGGGAGAAAAGATAGAGTCAAGATAGGAAAAGATAAGTTCAGTGGGGCAAGAACAGGCTGAAACGATGGGTCTACCAGGGCAGTCCTATTTGTGGATCTTGGGAAGGAGGTAGAAGCGGGCTGTGCGGGGTTGGGGAACTATGAGGTTGGTGGCCGCAGGGGGGAAGATCGCCAGAGGAGATGAGGTCAATGACAGTCTTGGAAACGGTGGTTTGATGTTCGGTAGTGGGGTCATGGTCCAGGTGGAGGTAGGAGGAGGTGTCGGAGAGTTGGTGTTCAGCTTCTGCTAGGTAGAGGTCGGTACGCCAAACAACGACAGCACCACCCTTGTCAGCAGGTTTAATGACAATGTCAGGGTTGGATCTAAGAGAATGGAGTGCTGCAAGTTCAGAGGGAGATAGGTTGGAGTGAGTGAGGGGAGCAGAGAAATTGAGACGGCCGATGTCACGGCGGCAGTTAGCGATGAAAAGATCTAGAGAGGGTAAGAGGCCAGGGGGAGGGGTCCAGGTAGAACGGGAATTCTGAAAGCGGGAGAAAGGGTCAGCCGTGCAAGGGGAAGACTCCTGGCCAGAGAAGTGGGCACGGAGACGAAGGCGGCGGAACATTATTACACCAGGCAATTTGAGGGATTGGGGTCCTTTCTATTATCAAATATTGAGATGGTCACACTTCTGTTTTGGAAATTCAAATGGGTCAGTGCTGGAAAAGCTAGATTTGTGGTAATCTTAACAATGATCCTAGTTACTATCTTTGTCACCTTCTGGCAAGTAGCAATAGTAAGGTGTGGAATACTGTCTTCTAATGAATGGTGTCAATTCCACCAATACTCGAGTTATGTGCTGTTCAACACATCAAATGACTGGCATTTGGATTCAAAGATTGGGGGATAGTGTCATTGCTTTCCCTCAGGCGCAATCAACATTCTGATCTGATCAGCAGGATTCTCCTTCAAGTGAGGCTGTTTCCTACAACCTGAAAGAGACCTTTGAAGCAAAAAGGTGCCGATGCAGCTGTGTCACCCAGATGTTGTGAAATTTTCCTTGCAGGAGTTGATGGTAGAAATATGAATGCTTGGTATCCTGGGGCATGCCAACCATTGCTATTTGGAATTTATGCTTTTTCAATCATTTATGCCAATGCTTTATGACCTTCTTTGGAACCTCTGACAGAACTCACATGCTGCAAAGTCATGTATGACTGGAAGGCACAACTTGTGACTATTGTAATAGGAAATGCCTTCCTGTAACACGGTCTTGACAAAATATTCCACCTACAAACAATAAAACTAATTATTGTGCCCACAGGCCAAAAACAGATACAATACTGTATAAAGAGTCTCACACTCATGGGAGCAATGTCAGTGGGACTAATGTGAACAAGAAAAGAATTGAACATAAATTCACAGAGGGCACTATACAGGGCATGGGAAAGAGAAAGGTTATGTGGTAGTGTAATGTGCTTTTAAAGGGACAGGCATCCTTAAACTTCAACTAAGTGCTACACTGGTTTTGGATCATGGCCTCAATATCAGTGCAAAATTAATAAAGGATGAGTTTGCTCTCTGAAGTATTACAATTCAGTAACAACTGACAACTGATAACTCACAGAATTGAATGTATCTGGCACACAACTGGTTTAGCCATCCATCCTGGCTAGACCACATCAAGCACCACTAGGCCCTACTCTTCCTATGGCAAAACTGCTCAATACCCAAGGACCATTGTAGAATGCAAAGATAACCCTCGCCATCTTTTCGCCACTACCAACCATCTCCCCTGCCCCCTCCACCCTCATCTCCAACCATCTCCCCTGCCCCGTCCACCCTCACCTCTAACCATCTCCTCTGCCCCCTCCACCCTCACCTCCAATCATCTCCCCTGCGCCCTCCAACCTCACCTCCAATCATCTCCCCTGCGCCCTCCACCCTCACCTCCAATCATCTCCCCCGCCCCGTCCACCCTCACCTCCAACCATCTCCTCTGCCCCCTCCACCCTCACCTCCAACCATCTCCCCTGCCCCCTCCACCCTCACCTCTAATCATCGCCCCTGCCCCTCCACCCTCACCTCCAACCATCTCCCCTGCCCCCTCCACCCTCCCCTCTGATCATCTCCCCTGCCCCCTCCGCACTCACCTCCAGTCATCTCCCCTGCCCCTCCACCCTCCCCTCTGATCATCTTCCCTGCCCCCTCCACCCTCACCTCCGATCATCTTCCCTGCCCCCGCCACCCTCCCCTCCAACCATTTTCCCTGCCCCCTCCACCCTCACCTCTAATCATCTCCCCTGCCCCCTCCGCCCTCACCTCCAACCATTTTCCCTGCCCCCTCCGCCCTCACCTCTAATCATCCTCCCTGCCCCCTCCACCCTCACCTCCAATCATCTCCCCTGCCCCCTCCATTCTCACCTCCAATCATCTGCCCTGCCCCTGCCCCCTCCACCTCCACCTCCAACAACAAGTGCGAGGAGCTCATGGACTTCTTTGTCACTAAGATTGAGACCAACTATTCAGCTGCCTCTGCCACATTCCCCTTTCTGCTTGCTCACCAAGCCATACTTTCCCCAAGGTCGGTTTGGTGACCGCTAACCCTGAACATATATCTTTCTTTAGTTTCCCTCCAATCTCCCCTCATACTCTGTCCAATCTCTATTAGACCATGAGATCCACCACCTGATCTCTCGACCCCATTCTAACTGAACTGCTGACCGCACAACTTCTCTTCTTGGCCCCCATATTAGCTGATATTGGAAATGGTTCCCCCTCCTCAAGTACCGCCCACCTACGTTTCAATCAACACTCATCAACACACCCCTTCTTAAAAAATGTATTTCCCGCAACTCCATGTTTGAATCTCTTAAATTAGGTTTCCAGTCCTTTCAGAGCACTGAAACGGTCCTAATCAAAGTCATAAATGCCATTTTCTATGACTGTAACCATGCTGCACTTTACCTCCTTATTGTCTGGACCGCTCTGCAGTCTTGACACAGCCGGCCACACCATCCTCGACCAATACCTTTCCTCCATTGTCCAGCTCAGTGGAACTGCCCTCTCCTGGATCTTACCTATCCAATCGCAGCCAGAGCATCTCCAACAATGGCTTCCCATCCCACCCCTGCACTGTTACCTCTGGAGTCTCCCAAGGATCTATCCTTGGTCACCTCCTTTAATTCATCTACATATGGCCCCTTGGTGACCTCATCCAAGGTCATGGTATCAGGTTCCATAGGTACACTGATGGCACCAAGCTCTACCTCACCATCACCCCTCTCGACCGCTCCACTACCTCTGTGTTGTCTAACATCCAGTCCTGTATAAACTGCAACTTCCTCCAGTTAAACCTTGTCTTCAGCCCCTGCCACAAACTTCGCACCCTCGCCTCAGATTCCAACACCCTTCACAGCCACTGTCAGGTTGAAGCCAGCATCGCAGCCTCAGCATTCCATCTGACCCTGAGCTGAGCTTCCATATCCTCTCCATTACAAAGACTGCCTACTTACACCTCCATAACATTGCCTGTCTCTGCTCCTGCCTCAGCCCATCTGCTGCCAAAACCCTCATCCATGCTTTTGTTACCTCCAGATTTGACTATTTCAATGCTCTCCTGGCCGGCCTCTCATCCTCCAGTGCCCATAAACTTCAGCTCATCCAAAACCCTGCTGCCGTATCCTAATTCGCACCAAGTCCCACTCATCCATCACCCTGGTGCTCACTGACCTATACTGGCTCCCAGTCCCCCAATACCTCCAATATCAAATTCTCATCCTAATGTTCAAATTCCTTCATGGCCTTGCCCCTCCTTATTTCTGTAATCTCATTCAGCTCTGCAACTTTCTGCATGCCTCTAACTCTGGCCTCTTACACCACCCCCCCCCCAACTCCTTTAGCCCCACTATTGACGGCCATGCCTTCAGATGTCTAGGTGCTAAGTTCTGGAATTTCCACCCTAAACCCATCTGCCTCTTCACCTCTCTCTCCTCCTTGAAGACCCTCCTTAAAACTTTCCTCTTAAGCAAGCTTTTAGTCACCCCTCCTAATAGCTCCTTCTTCACCTCGGTTTCAATTTTCATCTGACTATGATTCTGTAAAGCATCTTGGGACATTTTCTTAAGTTAAAGGTGCTATATAAATACAAGTTGTTGTTCTTATGTGTATAATCAAGCAGATTTGAATATCAGCTTATGCTGGGATTTCAACTGATGTTTGCTGCCATGTGTAAAAAAAAAAATTCTTCAACTAATGAATTATTTGTAAAGGTTTAGTTTCTTGCATAGTGTGATTATTTTTCATGACACTCTAGGTATACATTTGGGAAAGCCACCTCTTCTAATCTAGAAATGAAAATCTTTGCCAAAGCCTGAAATGGAGGAGCTCACTCCCCAACATAGAATGTTGATGTGCATGCCTGTGCACGCACTAAATCCGAACTTGCAACCTGTCAAGTTCTGACTTGGCAGATGATCCGCACCGACATTGAAATCCTCACAGCTGGCGCAGAGGTTGGGCTAATTGCCCACCAACTGACCAACAATTAGGTGTGAAAATTTTATGGCTGGTACAAACAGGCACAGGGCCTGTTTGCACAGCGTAAGGGGTATCCTCCTGACAAATCCAAGTAATTTTAAAAGCTATATGAGGCCGGAAATGGAAGCATTTACAAATGACCCTCAGGATTTTGTCCATGAAAAGTAAAGGACTGTCTTCCAATAGATTTTTGAAGAAAGCAATTCTCAGGTTTTTGATTTCTTTTTGCCTCTATGTAGAGTTCCATGAGCTTAAAAAAATTCTGTACGGAAAGTGGAGGAAAGGAAAAAAAAACCTCATTACTAGAGCCTTCCGGGATTTAGTGTACATAAACATGTAGGTTATAAATATTGAGACACCTTCTGTTTGCTGATTGGAGCACCAGCCCACGTGTTCCCAGGTACACTCCCGCACACGGTGCGCCCCTGGGATCCGTGGGCCGCTAAGCTGCGATCAAGTTTGCAGCGTCTGACAGCAACTTTTCTTTTGGGGCCTCGCAACAGGCAAGTGTGCATTCGGTTCGAATGCCAGTGGCAGAATCCTTAATTCCGCCACCAACCTCAAAATCTGGGCCATTGTATTTTAGGTCTCAGTAAAGTTCAGTAACATGTATTGCACCTTTAAAAGCTCTGTCATTAGGGACTGAAAACTAAAAGATGCTGCCCTGTAAATTCATGATATCAAAGATCCTGGAAAACGACTGAGCAACCTGAACCCTGATTTATCAGTTCAAATTTGAACCACCTTAAGAACAAGATCTGCAAAAAAAACTGTCCTATTGATCAACAAACACAACAACAACAACAACTTACATTTATATAGTGCCTTTAACATGGTAAAATGTCCCAAGGCGCTTCACAGGTGCAGTTTCAAACAAAATTTGACACCAAGCCACCTAAGGAGTTATTAGGATACATGACCAAAAGCTTGGTCAAAGAGGTATTAAGGAGCGTCTTAAAGAAGGAGATAGGCAGAGAGGTTTTGAGAGGGAATTTGAGAGCTTGGGGCCTAGGCAGCTGAAAGCATAGCCGCCAGTGGTGGAGCGATTAAAAATCGGCGATATGCAAGAGGCCAGAATTGGAGGAGCGCAGAAATCTCAGAAGGTTGTAGGGCTGGAAAGGGTTACAGGGTTAGAGAGGGCGAGGCCATGGAGGGATTTGAAAACAAGGATGAGAATTTTAAAACTGAGGCATTGCCGGATTGGGGGCCGATGTAGGTCAGTGAGCACTGGGGTGATGGGTGAACGGGACTTGGCGCGAGTTAGAATATGAGCAGCAGAGTTCTGGATGAGTAAAATTTATGGAGGATGGAAGATGGCAGGATGGCCAGGAGAGTGTTGGAATAGTTAAGTCTAGAGGTAATAAAGGCGATCTTCTCAACAAAGCGAACAAAAACATATTATTCTCACCTTTCACTGCCACAAATTAAGTGTTTAATTGTCACAAGTTTTAAAAAAAATCTCCCCTCCTGTAGACAACTGATGCTGGGATACAGTTCCAAGGGATCCAGGACCCTCCATGCCTTGCTCAAGTGGCTGTTTTTCCAGAATAGGTTTAAACAATGAGCATCAGTCGGCTGTTTGAATGTGGGGGGATCACAGCTCATCCTAATCTTTCAGCACAGGTTAATCAAGAGCTTGAATACTGGTTGATTTTTTGCCCTTGCATGGACATGGGCATGGGCACGGAGGTCAATTGTAGTGCCCTAGCTGCTGCACTGGCTGAGATGTGCTAACTAGCACAAATTGGAGATTGAATCTTCTGCTCTGCATGACTTTGCAGAACCCGCTGAACGATCCGAAGAGTTACGGGGAAAAAAAATCTCTTTAAATAATACTGGTGTGTGTGCATGTGGGTGTGCTCATGCGTGTGTGTAGCAACAAGTATTATTGGGTGCATAAGGCCTGCTTATAATTATTTAAATTGTTTCAACAGTGATGGTAAATAAGGCTATACTGCTGGTGGTGAAAATCTGATATGATATTATAATTTTTCAAATGCATCACAGTTTTAAGAAATATTTATTTGAATGAAATAACTGAATTCATTATTTGCAGCAAATATTTCATATATTTCCAGAAAGAGAGAGAAACCACTATCATCTTCACATTTCCAAAAGGAACCAAGGGAAACCACGTTAAATACAACTCATGTCAAGTTCTATATGAATGAGTTGGCAGTGACCATTAAGAGTAACATTTATTTTCCTAGATAAGATATCCATTTGGGTGTCTGATGTGAATTTATAATCAAGATCCT
The DNA here is from genome assembly GCF_052327205.1 of Somniosus microcephalus. Lineage (NCBI taxonomy): Eukaryota > Metazoa > Chordata > Chondrichthyes > Squaliformes > Somniosidae > Somniosus > Somniosus microcephalus. The sequence continues at coordinate 46,771,163 of NC_140992.1, read as the reverse complement.
TCTTTCGCTGGAAGACTATACAACCTTGAAGCAAACTTTCTCGTTATATGTATTGGTTACATTGTAGTTTGGTCGAATCTTACAGTTAAGTGTACCATAAATATCCTACTGATGGAATTGTTCATGTAAAATCAGGATAGATTTAGTTAGCCCCTTGCTATCTTTATTGTTACTAAACATGCTGCCTTATAAGCAACAAGGTCTTACGTCTAGCAGCATTTGTCAATAGGAGTGTCTTGTTTTTGATTTTTTTAAAAAGCCCTGATCTGAGCATATAGCTAACCTATTGATTATATGCAATGGATATTCAAATGTATTTTCGACATCAATGGAACACAGGAATTTGAGTAGTAGGAGGAGTAGGCCATTCAGCGCCTGAGTCTGTTTTGCTATTCAATTAGATCATGGCTGATCTGTACCTCAACTCCATTTGCCTGCCTTTGTTCCATATCCCTCAATACACTTAACTAACAAAATTCTATCTCAGTTTTGAATTTTTCCAATTGACCTAGCCTCAACAGCTTTTTGGGGGAAGAGTATTCCAGATATCCACTACCCTTTGTGTGAAGAAGTGATTCCTGATATCACCCCTGAATGGCCTGGCTCTAATTTTGAGGTTGGGGATGATAGCATCTACATCATGGCCCTGACAGAAACTTAGTTGAGGGGTGATGACATCTTACCCTTAAATGAAGCCTCCCCGCCTGGCTATACATTCCACCACTTGCCCCGCTCAGACTGCCGTGGTGGCAGTGTGGCTCCCATCACCAAATCACACCTTGGTCTGTCCCCCTACTCCTCCAGCACTTTCTCCTCCTTTGAGCATCTTACCTTATTCCACCCCTCTCACCTCTCATTTAAAATTCTTGTTCGCTACTGCCCACACAAGTACTATAAAAATGTTATTACTGAGATATCTTCACTGCTTTCCTCCCTCAGCCTCTGCACCGGACAACTTCTCATCCTCGGTGATTTCAACCTCCATCTCAATTCATCATGCTCTCTCTCCTCTGAGTTCACTACAGTCCTATCCTCCCTTAATCTTTCCCCCCATGTAAACTCCCCAACCCATATTCACAGCCATCCCTCGACCTTGCCATCTCTCGTGGCCTCGCTTCTCCCATTGTGTCAATCGCAGATAAAGCCATCTCTGACCATTTCCTTGTATCGCTCTCCACCCACATCCCCCTTCCACACCCCCACTCCTCAGAAACCCTACGTCCTTCTGTGTCTGCCCCAGGAAAAAACTCTCTCCCAACTCTCTTACAACTGCACTTATGAAATCCCAACTGTCCAGCCTTTGGCCCTCCATTCACCATGACATTTCTGCAGCTACCGATTTGCTCAACCGCACCCTCACCACCACCTATGATGCCTTAGTCCCTATTAAAACAATTATTCTCTCTCACCCTGGCCAATCCCCATGGTACGGCCCTCATCTTTGCTCCCTTATATCCAAGGGACGCAGGTTTGAACAGATATGATGGACAACTGGTTTAGCCATTCATCGCCAGATCTGGCTGGACCACATAAAGTCCTGCTCTCGTCTGCCAAAATTGCTTACTATTCCAGAATCATTCTGGAATGCAAAGATAAACCCTGGCTCCTATTATCTACTGCTAACCATCTTCTTAAACCCTTTTCCCCGTCTCCTCCACCCTCACCTCCGACAACAAGTGTGAGGAGCTCATGGACTTCTTTGTCTCTAAGATTGAAACCATCCGTTCAGCTGCCTCTACTGCTTCCATTCCTTCCCCTAGCCCACTGGGCCAAACTTCCTCTAAGGTTCCCCCCTGCACTAGCCCTGAACTCACATCTTTCTCCAGTTTTTCTCCGATCTCCCCTCATGACCTCTCCGCACTCATCTTGTCTATGAGACCCACTTCCTGCTCCCTCAACCCTATTCCCACCAAACTCTGAACCCAACTTCCTTTTCTGGCTCCCATGTTAGCTGATATTGTTAAAGGTTCTCTCTCCTCAGGTACTGTCCCCCTTTCCCTCAAATCTGCCGTCATCACCCCTCTCCTCAAAAAACAACCCTTGACCCCTCCATCCTTGCAAACTACCACCCCATCTCCAACCTCCCTTTCCTCTCCAAAGTCAGTAAATGTGTTGTCACCTCCCAAATCCGTGCCCATCTTTCCCGCAAATCCATGTTTGAATCCCTCCAATCAGGTTTCCGCCCCTGCCACAGTACCGAAATGGCTCTCATCAAAGTTACAAATTACATCCTTTGTGACTGTGACAAAGGTAAACTATCCCTCCTCGTCCTTCTTGATTTGTCTGCAGCCTTTGACACAGTTGACCATTCCATCCTTCTCCAACTCCTCTCCACTGTCGTCCAGCTGGGTGGGACTGCACTTACCTGGTTCCATTCTTATCTATCTAATGGTAGCCAGAGAATCACCTGCAACGCCTTCTCTTTCCGCTCCCGCATCGTTAACTCTGGTGTCCCCCAAGGATCTATCCTTGGCCACTTCCTATTTCTCATCTACATGCTGCCCCTTGGCGACATCATCCGAAAACACAGTGTCAGTTTCCACATGGACGCTGACGACACCCAGCTCTACCTCACTACCACTTCTCAGACTGCTTGTCTGACATCCGGTTCTGGATGAGCAGAAGTTTTCTCCAATTAAATATTGGAAAGACCGAAGCCATTGTTTTTGGTCCCCGCCACAAACTCCGTTCCCTAGCCACTGACTCCATCCCTCTCCCTAACATCTGTCTGAGGCTGAACCACACTGTTTGCAACCTTGATGTCTTATTTGACCCTGAAATGAGCTTCCAGCCACATATCCGCAGCATAACAAGACCGCCTATTTCCATCTCCCTAACATCGCCTGTCTTCGCCCTTGTCTCAGCTCATCTGCTGCTGAAACCCTCATCCATGCTTTTGTTACCTCTAGACTTGACTATTCCAATACACTCCTGGCTGGCCTCCCACATTCTGCCCTACATAAACTTAAGGTCATCCAAAACTCGGCTGCCCGTGTCCTAACTCGCATCAAGTCCCGTTCGCCCATCACCCCTGTGCTCGCTGACCTACATTGGCTCCTGGTTAAGCAACGCCTCGATTTCAAAATTCTCATTCTTGTTTTCAAATCCCTCCATGGCCTTGCCCCTCCCTATCTCTGTAATCTCCTTCAGCCCCACAACCACCCTGCACCCTCCCCCCCCGCACCCCCCCCCCGCCACCCGAGATATCTGTGCTCCTCTAATTCTGCCCTCTTGAGCATCCCTGATTATAATCGCTCAACCTTTGGTGGCCGTGCCTTCTGTTGCCTAGGCCCTAAGCTCTGGAATTCCCTGCCTAAACCTCTCAGCCTCACTACCTCTCTTTCCTCCTTGAAGATGCTTCTTAAAACCTACCTCTTTGACCAAGCTTTTGGTCACCTGCCCTAATTTCTCCTTATGTGGCTAGGTGTCAAATTTGTTGTCTTTTAATACTCCTGTGACGTGCCTTGGAATGTTTTACTACATTAAAGGCGCCATATAAATACAAGTTGTTGTTGTTGTGACCCTTTGTTCTGGATTCCCACACCAGGGGAAATAGTTTCTCGCTATCTAAATTGTCAAATCCTTTAATTATCTTAAACACCTCAATTAGATCATCCCTTAATCTTCTATACTCGAGGAAATACAAGCCTAGTCTATGCAACCTGTCCTCATAGTTTAACCCTTGTATCATTCTGGTGAATGCACCCCCTCCAAGGCCAATATATCCTCCCTGAAGTGCAATGTCCAGAACTAAACAGAATACTTCAGATGCGGTCTTACCAGAGCATAATGCAACTGTAGTATAACTTCTGTCCCTTTGTGTTCCAGTGCCTTTGAGATAAAGGCCAACATTCCATTAGCCTTTCTAATTATTTTTTTTGTACCTGTCCACTAGCTTTTAGTGATTTCTGTACATGGACCCCTAAATCTCACTGCTCATCCAGATCCTAGCTTCTTACATTTTTACCATGTTAACAATTCCTTGTGAACTTCCTGGCTATATTTACTTCACCCGGGCTGTGTAGAGTAAACACTTGGCTGCAATATCTGCAATGCGTGTAAATGTTACCGTGCTAGAGATGCATTATAAAGAGTCATATTAAGGGTCCATCTTGGTCAGCTGACTTCACTGCAATATACAGCAAATGGTTTTACATCAACGTTCAAGCTATGACAGATCTAACATACACTTTAATGACTACTAAGATGTTACATTTCTGCCCTCAAGCTATTTAGAATAATATTAATATAGCTATTATTTCCTGACATGTGAAAATGAGAAACAAAACAGAGGTAGTCTGTCAATCACACGGACACGAGCCCCATGATTCATACTGTCTGGGTGGAATGCTTCCCTTGTTTATAGTGTATGGGAGCATATCTTTGATAAATCACAGTTTTGTGTGACCATGATTGACAGGTTTTTGTTCAAACCTGTGTCTCTGCTGCACTATATTTAATCTACAATAATGTAGAATCATCAAGAACCTTTAAATTTAGATTTGTGTTATGCACAAAAAAAAAACAATTTTAGTGCATTTGCAAGGAAATAAAACTGAAAAGCATATTGAACACTGTAACTTAAAAGTGGAAGGTTTCCCCATCTGATCAATTGAATAAAAGGACATCTTAGATCTCCAACATCTGGTACTCTCCTGACATAACAGCCTGGATTTTGCGGTCAGGGGCGAACAAACGGCACTCGCTGTTCATTAAGATTACAGCTGACCACAGACTTTTTGTGGGCTTTTGAGTGGCAATTTATGGTCATTGGGAGTCTGAAATAGCATGGTGCTCTCTACTTGGGATCTAGGACCTGTGTGAAGGCAGGCAACAGCGTGTCCCTTCAACCAATCAAACTGAAGAATCCTTACTGAGGCACGCAGTGTCTAAACCAGGAAGTGCAAGTTAGAATAGTTAATTCAACATAAAATCATGTACAGAAAGCAAAATAAAAAGATGGAAAGAAAGATGGTATTAAGGGAGAGAGATAAAAGAGACACAAAGAAAAAGTAAAAAAAGGTTTTTAATTTTTCATAAATCTCCAACTGAAAAAATGAGACTCCTCACTTGTAAAAGTAAATTTTCAGGGCCAGAGAGGTGGGTTGGTAGTAATTAAGACTTATCACGCCATTAAACATTCACTTACACTTGAATGAACAAGCCCTAACTTTTTCTGGCATGTTTAGTGGGTATCCAGTGGGTAAGTACCGCAACTTCACAACTTTCATGTGTTTGAATGCTGAATTTCTCGACGAGATACCATTGTTTAACTGCACACGTGCGGATGTTGGAAGCTGCTGTCCGATTTATTCCTTAATAACGGTGAGCGCTGATAGTCTCACCGTTATTCTTACTGCAAAATCCGAGCCAACATATTTGCTTATCTTTAGCTCTATTCTGGTTCAGAAAATATGAAATCACATGGTATGGACTACACTAAACTGAGTCTGTGCAATACCTTGTGGTGCAATTTCTAAATATTGTGTGGGAAGCCCACGTGACCTTACAAATGAATGATTACACTCACATATTATGGTCAATAATGCATTGCAAGCTATCTGAACTTAAAGCAAATCTACCCTTATCAAATACCGTTTTAATAGCTCATTAGTCAAAACTATTGACATTCTGCTGGGAACTTTTATCTGAAGACCATTCAAACCATTAAAAGGAAGAAACTTTCTTCTCTATCACAAAGTCAAATAATGTGGTAAGATAATGACTCTCTGATCCTTTAAAGGCAAATATAAACAAAGGCACTCCCAACTTGTCAAACAGTGTCTTAATAAAAGATAAACCAAAGTTACCAGAAAATGTTGCCCAGTGGTGACAAATAATGTTACTTTTCAAACATTTTTGCAGATACTTTCTAGTTTTATTTCTCTCTGTTTAATACAGAAATATGTTTGTTTCTATGCAGGTAACTATTCTACTAACACATTTTAGGGAGCTATTCCTGGATCTGTGCACTGGATCGCTTGGTCACAGTGAATTTTGGAAAATTAGGTGGGTGAGCGCACACTCCTGTAAAGGAACTCAATTGACTTTCCTCCTATTAATTTAAACTGGAAGAAAAATTAGAGGGACGAGGGGGGTGTAAAGTTCCTTCTCAAGTGTGTGCTTCCAACTGCCTTATTTTCCAACATTCGCAGCACCCAAGCAATCCAGTGTGCCTTAGCACAGAACCAGGAAGATCTCCCCTTTTGTGTCCAAAATGTACATTCTGATCGCCGTACAATATGCATGCGTGATGTATGTTCACCTAGTGCGTTTACCTTTAAGTGAGCGATGATGTACACACGTGAATTTTAGAACGATTGAACAATTTTGGGACCCTTTCTGTCTGTAACCTTTGTAGCACCAAAATTAGAAGTGGGAGTATAACTATAAATACTTTTTGGAAGCTGTTAACCTCTTCCCCTCCCTCTCCATTTTACCCCAAGCTGGTTTCCCCAGGTTACACACTTCCTGGGGGATTCAATAGTCAAGGAACTAGATAACTTCTTTTGTAGATGTGATCCTGAGCACCCGAATGGTCTGTTGCTTTCCAGGTGCCAGGTTTTGGTACATCATGGAGTGAATGTAAAAGGTTCTGGAATGAGAGGGTGAGCAGCCAGAGGTCATGGTTCATGTGGGGACCTATGACATAGGTAGGAGTAGGTTCGAGGTTCTGCAAAGGGATTTCAAGGAGTTAAGAGCAGTAAGGAGTTTAGATTAAAGAGCAGAACCTCAAGGGCAGTAATCTTTGGATTACTCCCAGTGTCACGCATTGGACCAGATAGGGGGAGAAAGATTAGGACACTGGGACTATTTTTGGGGCCAGGGATGGCTGTACAAATGGGATGGCCTTCACCTAAACTGGAGAGGTACTCATGTCCTTGTGGACAGTGTAAATAGAGCACTGGGAAAGATTTAAACTAGGGGGTAATAGGGGCCACACTGTAAGTCAAAAAGTGTGAGATAAAGACAAGAATAGAAGATAAGCAAGTGAGAGATGACTCCGCTACATCCTCTAATACTGGCTCGTAATCTCAGGCCTCCAACAAGCAAACTGAATATTTTCAACTGCCCCTTCTTCAAGTAATTCAGAATTGATAATCGAGGAACAGCAGACCAAATAAACTCCCTTTCTTCATCTGAAATTGCACAATTAAGATTGGCTATCCAGGTCACTCGTATTAAGAGCAGTTCATCATAAATATGTTCATATAAATCAGTGTAAAAGAGAATCTTGAAATCAGGCATTGTCCTCAACAGAATCATTAAATAAATTTTTCAGAAAACTTAAATATTTTGTACATAAGCTATGAAGCTTTATATTTTCAGCAATGAGATAATAAAAATGCTGTTTTAAAGTGAAGGCCAATATATCCAGACCAGTGTGCAGGATATGTTCCTAGAGTCTGCGTTTCTTCTGCCAGTGCTATCTGAAATGATACATCCAAGCTCATTATCCAGGTATGTTAATGCAGGTGTGGAACATTTTTCATTGAGGCTTACCTGAATCATAGAATAGTACAGCACAGAAGGAGGTCATTCGGCCCATCGAGTCTGCGCCAGCTCTTTCAAAGAGCAATCCTATTAGTCCCACTCCCCCGCTCTTTCCTCATTTCCCTGCAATTTATCTCCTTCAAGTATTTATCCAATTCCCTTTTGAAAGCTACTATTGAATTTGTATCCACCACTCTAGCAGGCAGTGCATTACAAATCCTAACCACTCGTTGTGTAATAAAGTTGTTCCTCATGAGTTAGGGAGAGAACTCTCTCTCTTTCAAGAAGCACATTTTGCACACAATCAGTTTCAGATCAGGATCGAAGCTAGATCGGTCTGAGCTGTAGGGCAACTGGGAAAATTCAGAAGCAATCCTGGAAATGTCAGGGACGAAAGAGATTCTTGTTTCAGAAGTAAAATTGTTTTACAGTGCACTTTTTCTCTCAATGGACTCAAAAGTTTGATAATTATTCAACCACCTAAGTTAGTGCACAATGTGGGTGTCTGAAAGTAGATGGATTCCCCATTCTAATCAATCCTATTATAGAAAAAAATATTTAATATTAAACATTATAAAGACATGCTGACTCTTACTACAGCATTGTTCCAAGGATGCTGGCCACCCTCAAGTGGCACATGCGAACCGAGACAGGGAGTGTCATCAGGCTATTTCATCATGGGGGGCCTCGCAGTCGAGTTGTACTCACCTCACAGACACACCTTCTGGCAGAGGTCGTTGGATCAGGAGCCTTTTTCTAATTTTTTCCTTTCCCAAACCCGTGATTTCTGAGTCCAATTGTTGCAACCATACTGCCAACCTGACTGAGACCAACTAACAGAGCAGACCAAGGATCAAATCTGGGCCCTTCTTGTCTGTGTGGTTTCGTTTTGCACTTAGGAGGGCATTTGAGTTATTGAGGATCTGCTCAGAAGAACAATGAAGGATATAACTAAGAAAACATTGGAGTGATACAAGTCTAACTTAAGCACTTGCAATGAGGTAACCTTTTTAAAACAACTTATATTGATATAGAGCCTTTAATGTTGCAAAGCAACCAAGGTGCTTCACAGGAGTGTAATCAGACCAAAAATTAACACCAAGCCAAACAAGGAGATATTAGGAGGGGTGACTAAAAGCTTGGTCAAAGAGATAGGTTTTAAGGAGGGTCTTAAAGGAGAAAGAGAGGTAGAGAGGTAGAGAGGCAGAAAGGTTTAGGGAGGGAATACCAGAGCTTAGAGTCTAGACAACTGAAGGCATGTTTAAAAAAAATCATATACAGAGTAAGGTATTGCCCTGTAACATGAACGAATAATTGAATTAATTATTTAATTACAAGAGCCTATTTCCCATTGTCTTCAATAACATCATCATCAATGCAAATGTGAAAAATCAGAACAAATATAGAGCAAAACCATTCCTGTGCATATATCAGAATGAACACTGGTTTTCACATGACATTGATAAGTTGCTATCTTTCTTCTCACAATTTGTGATTTCATCTGAACCTTAAATGGGCTTCTGGTTTGTAATATGCTACATGTTATCCTATATATATCCTTCTGAGCTGTAAATTAAAGCTGTTTTTCCAATTGCAGTTAAATTAACAGAGCAGTTTAAAACAACAATAATCATATTTGAATGAAGAGCTGTGATTCTGTATGACATCAATTATCTGGGTAACTGATCTATGGAAACTTTATAAATAATTTCTGACTCATAAGCTTCAGTTCTTTGTATCTTGCAGCTGCATCATTTACTTTACTTCTGAGTCATAACACAAGCAATCAAATATGAAAAGATCCACATCTGAATTCTGGACCCAACGGCTTAACTGTGGTCACATGAGCTGCTGTAAATTGCTGAATTTTAGTCATATTTTTCAAAGCATTACAGCCAGAGTGGATTCTTAGTCCCCCACAATGTTCTGCACCAACATCAGTTTAAACTGGACAAATGTGCCAAGGCTTTTGTCAACTCAACTATGGATGTGCATTAGTGTATTTTAAACTCAAGAGTACACAAATACTCAAAACAATAAAAATGAAAACGGATGATGCTGCATTTGTGTACAAGACAAAATTAAATTAAACCACCATATTTTTCCACAGAAATAATAACAGCTCATATTCAGATGGATATAAGTAAAATGCATGTCAATGATTAGACATTAGATGTAAGGTGTAAAAAATATATTCTAACCAATCTTAAATGATGGTTATGCAATAGGATAGCATTGATGCAGCTAATCATCTAACATTAATTTGATGCAATCACCATAGACAACCAGTGGGCATCATTTTGAAAATGTTAACCCCTAGACTGCTGGCAAGTCTTGGGAAATATCAATCAACAATGTCCTAAAGAAATAAAAAGAACCAACTTGCATGTATAAAACAGCTTTCATGACCTTAGAATGTCCCAAACTGCTTCACAATGAAGTACTATTAATGTTCAGTCACTGTTGTAATGTAGGGAAATGCAGCAGCCAATTTGTGCATAGCAAGGGCCCACAAACCGCAATGAGATAAATTACTAGATAACCTATTTTAATGACGACATATTCCACCACGTCACTTTTAGCAGTTCTTCTGAAACTTGTAGGCTAAAATACCTTTAAAGCTATTCTCTAGATGGATAGTCCTTGTCTTTGATTTCAGTGTCAGTGGCCTATTTCTCAAACATTTTTCCTCAGGCTCACCTCACTAGGATTAGATCATGGATGTCTGACAACATCACCTCAAGCAAATGGTGTGATTATTTAAGGGTTATTAGGAGCTTGAGACAAATCTGATGTTTCTTCAAAAATACAATGTACTTTTGTAAGGCAATTATTAAAAGCATTATTATATGACAACATTTCAGATGTTAAAGTGTCCATGTTTTCAAACATCCTTAGTTGCCAATTAAGCAGAACTTTTGTTGAATCTATTGTTTAAGTTAGACAGCCTTTAAAAGTGTCTCCACTGATATTAAAAGTGGGAAATCTCAAACAACTTAATCAATTAGGAATTTATTAATTTCAGAATTTAACTAAAGTTAATAAGTAGGAACAAAATGTATGGCATTAAACTGCAGCAAGTTCGAAAAAATACTGAAACACCAATTTATTTCTGTAATATTAATTATACCACAAAATGGGCTGAGAACTCCTGTTGATTACCTAATCCAACAACAGATTTGAAATTACTCACCCTACTTGACTCTTGGTGGAAATTATTGGTTACTTTACCACATGGGTAACCAAGTTAAAACTTGTTCCAACAAATACAAAAAATAATAAATTAAAAATAAAATATAACCATGACAAGATCATAAATCGTCATTTGAAGGTGTTTATGATCTTATGACTTGCTCTGACACAGAACCAGCCGACAGGTCAGGCTTGAGAGGCCAGTGGGCCGGAGTTTTTTTGTGTGCCCAGGAGGAGCACACTTGCTTCTCCTGAACCCATAAAAATAAAAACTGAAAATGTCTTCAGCCGGTTTTTGAGCAGTCTCCGGCAGTCCCTTTAAATATTGCTGGTTCAGCTACTCAGCGCCTGGTACAGCATTTTTACAGCACTCACTCTGCCCATTTGTAACTAAATTTCACATTTGAGGTCCTACAAATGGCGTAGGACACCAATTTTCATATTTAAAGAGCCTAATGTCTGTTTCAGGTGGGCGCCCTGGACAACTACAAGTCACTTGAGCCAATGTGACATCCGACGCATTTCCAGTGCTGTTCGAGACCGACTGTTTAGAACGTGAAATTCAGAGATCCAACGTCGATTTTACGCTGGAAAAACAGGCGGCCTGGAGTTGAATTTCTCCCCCTGTTGCAGCTACACAGCAAATCTCACTTGTTGAATAAAAGAAATGCATCTGCAGCCTTTTATTTCACTGACTAGGAATTTTGCCATCTACACAATTCACATATCTTAGGGAAGAGGTACTTCTTGGAATATCACATTTATTGATAGCAACCTATTTGGGCAGGTGGCCTGAATAGGAGAGATTAATATTCAAAGAAAGCTCGCCAAATTACATGAATAAGCTAAGGAATAGCAGGTGGATTTTAATATGGATAAATGTAAGCTATCATATATTGCTATGGGAAATATGAAGTACCTGTCCAGTGGAAAAGGAAAACTATTTTGGATGATTATCAACCATTCATTGAAACCATCAAGCCAATGCAAGGGTGTTGTCATCAAAGCTAATCAAGCAGTGATATTTATTTAAAGGTATTTAACTAGATTAGAAGAAAGCTGGATTTAGCAGTGTAAATGCTGCAAGTTGGCTAACAAAGGGCAGTCTCACAGGTTCCAAACTAAAGCAGCAACAGTACAAAAATTGTTTAAGCGCACTGCAATTGACCTCAGTACCCTGAGGTTAGGATTAGGAAAATTGGTCAGACCTCCTGCTCCTGCTAACTACCCAATGAGTCCTGCTTGAAGACATCTGTGAACATCAGTTAAAGGACAGTAATATAAACAGAAAATGCTGGAAATACTCAGCAGGTCAGGCAGCATCTGTGGAGAGAGAAACAGAGTTAACGTTTCAGGTCGATGACCTTTAGTCAGAACTGGAACATGTTACAGATGCAACAGGTTTTAAGCAAGTACAGAGGCAAGAAAGAACAATAGGGTCTGTGATCGGGTGGAAGGCAGGAGTGATAAAATGACAAAAGGGATGATGGTGCAAGGCAAAAGGGGGTGGTAATAGGACAAGTAAAGAAACAAAAATATGGATCCAGAGGAGTTGTAAATGCCAACAGCAGAATCATTACCAGCACCTGCTGTCCGAAAAAATGGGAGCGGTGGTTATAATCTGAAATGGTTGAACTCGCTGTAAAGTGCCTTATCGAAAGATGAAGTGTTATTCCATGAGCTTACATTGAGCTTCACAGAAACAGCGTAAGAGGCACTCCTTCAGTTAAAGGATAGTATTGGACTTGGCTGAGATGTCCGTTCCCAGCCTAGTCGAATAGCTTCTCAATAATCACTGTCAAGGCCCACACATAAATAATGGCCAATTGAGCACGATACCAGATGGTAACTAACACCAATGAAATGGCACCCCAGCAAGAAGTAAACATTTTCAGGGAGAGAAAGAAAGCAAGAGCTGAAAAATTGACGGATATCTGGTGAGAAAAAAAAACAACTGAAGGAATATCTAGTTAAGAACAGGATTGCAGGATGCAAGGTTAAGTACTGAAGGAGATAATCAAACACCCCACAATGGTTCCTGTGCTATTGAGACCATGGAAATATCATCTGCAGAATGCAACTGGTCAGGGTTGAAGAACTTAGATTGTAATATTAAGATGATAACCTTGAGCTATTGTCTGGCCTTTTGGGGGGGGGGGGCGGTGAGTAAAGGAAAGTGAAGTCAGGAACATATTTTATATTATTGGGAGTTTTACTTCAAAATTTGATGGGCCAAATGGCTGCTTATTGAGTCATCATTTTATATATAAAAATGAAAGTTAAATATGTACATGTTTACATACAGCATGTTGGAACATCCAAATTTCTTCTCCCCTCTTTCGATTTTTTAGGTTCTAAAGCAGATGCTCATGAGGCTGGCAGGCAAGAGAAATTTTCCTGACACTGCATTTTCCTTTCTCCCGTCTGTAAAACCATTTGCAACATTTGGATGGTTTGGCCTGGTGTGTTAACGAATTCTAAATGGAGCCAATGCAGCTTTTACAATGCAGTAAAATTACTGGCAGTGTCCTTTACATTTTAAGCACTGAGCAGAATTAGACAAGAATGTTTCTTTCTGTTTACATACAAATGGAATGTTGTAGAAACAGAAATTTTTGTACTGCTGCACACTAGCAAATAGACTCTCAGGGCAGGTAACAAGGGTCTCACAAAAATCACTAGTAGGCATTTCTTTAAAAATCCAAACTTTCAATACATTTACTATGACAGCATGGGTTTCAGTTTTTCACTGTAAACCCTTTCATACTACCATCTGTTAATGTCACATTCTTACAGTTGCTAGGCAATGGAAGTAAATTCTATAGGCAAGTATTTTTCCGTGCATAATACTTTGCAATTCAAATTTCAAAAGACTTCTCAATTGCTCCCCCGCAAGTTATTGCAGTTATATCTTACCTGGACTAAATTTCCACTTTCTTTATGTCACATTGGTCAGTTGCTTCACTTCATTGTCTTCTGTTGACAGTGCAGCACTGACAGGAGCAACAAACTTAAATTAAAAATCAATATATTCAGTACAGACTTGGCTCATGTACATGGGTAATGCACTATCAATGAGCAATCTATCTTGTACGAAATTCAAAAGCAATTTGGGCCGTTGCATCTCTGGATTATTTGGTTTGACTTTCAACAGCAAACCTGGAATGGTATATAAAACTTGCACAATGAAGAGCACTTGTTCAGATTTGAATTAAACCATAAAATGGTAATTAATTTACATCATGCCATTTGCTTCCAATCAGAAGCTAACTTGAACTAAACCCTAAAGAACAATGCATGTGTGAACCGTATGCCATTTGGTTACTTGCAGCAAATTTGAGTTCTAAAAAACAAGTGGAGCATTTAATACTGACCTATAGTGTAACAAGAGCAAAACCTGCTCGGAACATTGCCAGAAGGCTCAAGAAAGGTTAGGAAGAAATGGTTTTGTGATCTGATTTTAGGTACATTGAAATATTTCTCTTTTGATTTTAGATCAGCTATAATCCTGCAAGGTAAATGATAAACAATCTAAAGCATAATACAAATCTTTGAAACAACATTTTCTTTTCTAAAGCATTATTTTGGAATCATACACTGTGACAACTTAATGTATGCACCAGTGAAACTGTGGCCTATTAACCCGACTATGTATTAAGACTCATGCAACTAACTGAGCCACAGTGTAGAAAGATGGTCGGATTGGACTGGAGTTAGAGCTTCATGGCAGCCATCTTTTATCAGCTTGCTTTCTTTAGTACTTCAGCCTTAAAACTTTCCATTGTTCTCTCGCTATTCGCCCTGCATTCAGAGTCACTCAATGTGCATTAATTACCAGTTTTCTCAATGCACCAGGAGTCTCCCAAACACATTCCCTTCTTTCAGAAAGGCACACTTTGCTTGGCCATCCATTCTCATACAGACTGGTTCAAATCCTACTGCTCCTTCAACCTTTACATTTTCCAACCACAATAACAATTTAAAAACTACAAAGAACACAACTTGAAGGCTCAGTGAACATTGTTATATTATCTTACACTCTTTCATGAAAAACAGACTCCAGTTGATCATCAGTATTGCTTATCCAACTGCATAAAAACTTTGAAATTGTTATATCAACAAACGTCTATTTTAAGGTCTTTGATTGTTCAAAACAAGCAGTCCTCCGAGATGATGTTAAAAGCCTGAGAATTAGTATTTATTGCACAGTGTTCTTACGAAGCAGTGATTTTGTTCTGGTGTCCTATATTACCATCATGCACAGTGCACACCACACTTATACTGCAATTGAAACTTCCTTTATACTACAGATTCCTTCCAAATTCAAATGTACCATCAGAGGCAGCCTTAGAAATGTAAAAGACTTGGTGCTAGTGCAGTCAGAGGCGCTCAAACCGTTTGGAAGTGAAAATTTCATCCAGTGGCTCCGATGCAAAAGTGCAAGTGGCATCAAAGCAAGATGGCTCCCACTGGTAGGACTTGCCATTGGGTTAATTATCTTGTTTCTAGCCAAAGGCAAGCTGTTCTCTCAGCCTGTCCATACAGGCCAACAATGTGTGTGTGGGATTGCTAGCCTATAAAAGGCCCTTGTCCTAACATGCGGGGTAGTTACAGCCAGAATGTTAAAGTCACAAACGCCACTAACAGTATATGTGCAGTTTTAACGATCACATTTGTGATTTCTGAGCCACTACGCACCCGGAATTTTCTCCGTGTTGCGCCCGAAGCTGCGCCCATTTTGCCAATGTAAAAATTACGCGCAAGTATCCTCCCAATCTCATTAGATTACATCCAAATTTAAAATGGGGCATAACTGAGCATAAATCAGCGGACATCTGAATAAACAATCAGGGCCCCAGGAAACACCAAACCCACACCAGTATATTTCAATTCATTTAACCACCTTTCACGCACACCAGGCGTTGGTGCGATGACACAGCCTTGCTTGACCCCGGTTCGTACGTGAATTGGGTCTGTGGTGGAACCGTTGGTCAGGATCACGGCTTGCATGTCGTTGTGAAGCAGGTGGAGGATAGTGACAAAATTTTGAGGGCAGCTGAATTTGAGGAGGACACTCCATAATCCCTCATGGTTGACAGTGTCGAAGGCCTTTGTGAAATCAAAGAAGGCCATGTACAGTGGTTGGTGCTGTTCCCTGCATTTCTCTTGTAATTGACGTGCGGTGAAGATCATGTCCATTGTGCCCCTTAGTGGGCGGAATCCGCATTGCGACTCTGGGAGGAGCTCTTCGGCCACTGGGAGAAGGCAATTGAGGAGGATTCTTGCGATGACTTTCCCTGTGGCAGATAGCAGGGAAACTCCTCTGTAATTACCGCAATCGGACTTGTCACCTTTCTTGAAGATGGTCACAATTACGGCGTCTCTGAGATCCCCTGGCATGCTCTCCTCCTTCCAGAGCTGGAGTGGAGTTAATTTACAGAACAAATGGGAAACTGTTCAACCTCCGTCGCCTCCAGTCCAGATCCAAGGTTGTCCCATCCTCTGTCGTCGAATTACAGTATGCAGACGATGCTTGCGTCTGCGCTCACTCGGAGGTCGAACTCCAAACCATCGTAAACACCTTCACCGAAGCATACGAGAGCATGGGCCTTACACTAAACATCCGTAAGACAAAGGTCCTCTACCAACCTGCCCCCGCCACACAGTGCTGCCCCCCGATTATCAAAATCCACCACAAGGACTTGGACAATGTGGACCACTTTCCATACCTCGGGAGCCTACTGTCAACAAGGGCAGATGTCAACGATGAAGGCCAACACCGCCTTCAGTATGCGAGTGCAGCCTTCGGTCGCCTGAGGAAGAGAGTGTTTGAAGACCAGGACCTCAAACCTGGCACTAAGCTCATGGTCTACAGGGCAGGAGTGATACCTGCCCTGCTGTATGCCTCAGAGACATGGACCATGTACAGCAGGCACCTCAAAGCACTGGAGAGGTACCACCAATGCTGCTTCCGCAAGATCCTGCAAATCCATTGGTAGGATAGGCGCACCAACGTCAGTGTTCTTGCTCAGGCCAACACCCCCAGCATCGAAGCTCTGACCACGCTCAATCAGCTCCGATGGACGGGTCACATTGTCCACATGCCTGATACGAGACTCCCAAAACAAGCACTCTACTCGGAGCTCCGGCACGGCAAGAGAACCCCAGGTGGGCAGAGGAAATGCTTGAAGGACACCCTCAAAGCCTCCTTGAAAAAGTGCAACATCCTCACTGACACCTGGGAATCCCTGGCCCAAGACCGCACAAAGTGGAGGAGAAGCATCCGGGAAGGCGCCGAACACCTCGAGTCTCTTCACCGGGAGTAAGCGGAAGCCAAGCACAGGCAGCGCAAGGAGCGCACGTCAACCCAAGCACCCCACCCACCCGCCCCTTCAACCGCCGTCTGCATCACCTGTGACAGAGACTGTAGGTCCCGCATTTGACTAATCAGTCACCTGCGAATTCATTTTTAATGTGGAAGCAAGTCATCCTCGGTTCCGAGGGACTGCCTAAGAAGAAGAAGAGACACCAGGCACAGCAGGCAGGAGTTTCCGCTCGGTTTTCAGTTATTTCAAATCGAGTTACTTGTGGATGGTGGACTAGACACTTTGATTAAAATGCTTATTTTTTGTGATAAACCCATTTTCAGCTGTATTAATAAAACTGCTCCAGGTTACCACTTTTAAATATATCAAGGAATATTTTTTAATGTAAAAACATTTCCTTCAAAAATTACATTCTACACGCTGCCCGACTGCGCTGGTTTATGGAAGATTTTTATGTTAGGCGATATGGAAATGAGTTTGAGCGGAAACTTGAGCAAAAAACACTTCTTAAAACTAGCGCAATTTTGAGCGCAATTTGCGCCTGGATCGCCGATTGTGCCCAAAGTGGAAAATCCTGGCCAGCATGTTTAAGAACCCTGCAATCGGGGAAGCATTTCAATTGTTAGTATGGCATACTTTTACCATAACAATGCATTAAAACGGCACAGAGGAGGTCTCAGTGAGGATAACTTTATTCTAAAAATAATAAATTGCATTTAAAAGACAAGACTGTTTCCTGCTGCGTCTGAAAATCTGGTCGTAATGTTGAGAGACCCCCGAACACGCGCAATTAGAGGATACTCGCTTTTGAGAGTCTGGGGCGTGACCAGTTTTGTGGGCGGAGGTTTGATCGGACGGGGTTTGATGGGTGCATGTAAAAGATCGAGAAGATTTGGGCACATTGTAGTTACATGGGAAACTCACTTATGGCCAAAATTCCGCGATCTTTTAAGGCGCGTAATTTAATTGCACCCAGATCATGGGTGTATCTGAACACAAATGCAGAGGAATCTCCTGGCCATTGCGTATATGCACTGTTGTCAAATTCATCCCCCAAATTGAACAGGGCATTTCGGCACTAATGGAATCAATTCAATTCGTAAGAGGACCATGACGACACTGATTATGTGGCAATGATGAGGATAGATTACCAGAACTGCTATAGTTATACTTAGTGTACACGTCATTCATTTCAATTGGTGCTTGCATGCAGGCAGCTCCTTAGATGAGTCTCATTTACACCAGTGTTGACCATCAGATTGGTTATATTATATATATATATATATATATAAAACTAGTTTGTAACCAGCTTCGCAGCTATAGTAACTTCCACTGTGAAGTATAGCCAGGGTATCAGTCCGTTTAAAAATTTAACTATTTTCTACATTACTTTACACTTCCCTAGGATACATATGCTATTGCGTACACGCTTACAATAATAACCATTTGTAATCACCCAGACTGGTATTTGCATGGGTGGATTATTGATCTGTTACCTAGCTATACATTGCTTATACTGATGGTAAAATTACATGAAAGTTATACTTAACAGACATCCACAGAAATGCACTATGAATATTTTACATAGTTATTTTTCCCTACATAATTGGTGAATGCAGTTCAAAAGCAACAGATTGCGTGAAGCATTTTGAGACATTGTGACATAATAAGGGGTTCTTTAAATAGGATTGAACCAATTTAAAATATGAATGTCTGATCTAAATAAACATTTCACTTAGCAATTATTTACTGGTATAATTAAATAATTCTCCATGATCAGCAAACCATGGTATTTGCTTTGCTTCTGGGCATTGTTTATTAAATGTCAATATTTACTTCACCAAGTTTTTTTTAAATTTTCTTAGTACCCACTGTATGGTTATGAATCATAGAAAGTTGAACTGATTGTGTTTCTACCTCAATGAGCAAATCGAGTGACTCCCTGTGGACCGCATACGATTTCAAAATTCTTATCCTTGTTTGCAAATCCATCTAGGGCCTCACTTCATCCTACCTTTGCAACTTCTTCAAGCCCTATGGTCCAGCTCACACTCACTACTCTTCCAACTCTGGGTGACTGTGTTTGCCCCCCATTCCTCCTCTCTCCTCTTTAAGATGTTCCTTAAAACCTATCTCTTTGACCAAGCTTTTGCTCATCTGTCCTGATAGCTCCTTCTGTGGCTCAGTGTCAACATTTTTATTGATAGCGCTCTTGTTAAGCACCTTGAGACGTTTTGCTACGTTAAAGGCACTGTATAAAGGCAAGTTGTTATAATTGGTGGCAGAGCCTTCAGCCATCATGCCTCTACACTCTGGAAATCTGTTCCTCAACAATTCTGCCTTGCTACAATTCTCTCCACTTTCAAAAACCTCTTCAAAAGAGTTATCTCATTGAACACTCCTTGGGTAATATCCTAACCCTTTTCCCATCTTCTGCTTGCTCTCTGATTTCGCCTCCCCCCCCCTCCCCATACCCCTTTGTAAAAAGTGTGTTGGGACATTCTGCTACATTAAAGGCATTACATAAACGCAAGTCAATGTTGTAAAAACCATGCATACCCATTTCCTTTTAATTTATCATTCTCCTTCTTCTTAGGCAGTCCCTCGGAACTGAGGATGACTTGCTTCCACATTAAAAATTAGCTCGCAGGTGGCTGATTAGTCCAATGCGGGACCTACAGTCTCTGTCATAGGTGGGGCAGACGGTGGTTGAAGGGGCGGGTGGGTGGGGTGCTTGGGTTGACTTGCGCTGCTTGCGCTTGGCTTCTGCTTGCTCCCGGCGAAGAGACTCGAGGTGTTCGGCGCCTTCCTCCACTTTGTGCGGTCTTGGGCCAGGGATTCCCAGGTGTCGGTGGGGATGTTGCACTTATTCAAGGAGGCTTTGAGGGTGTCCTTGAAGCGTTTCCTCTGCCCACCTGGGGCTCTCTTGCCATGCCGGAGCTCCGAGTAGAGTGCTTGTTTTGGGAGTCTCGTATCGGGCATGCGGACAAAGTGACCCGTCCATCGGAGCTGATTGAGCGTGGTCAGAGCTTCGATGCTGGGGATGTTGGCCTGAGCAAGAACACTGACGTTGGTGTGCCTATCCTAACAATGGATTTGCAGGATCTTGCGGAGGCAGCGTTGGTGGTACCTCTCCAGTACTTTGAGGTGTCTGCTGTACATGGTCCATGTCTCTGAGGCATACAGCAGGGCAGGTATCACTGCTGCCCTGTGGACCATGAGCTTAGTGCCAGGTTTGAGATCCTGGTCTTCAAACACTCTCTTTCTCAGGCGACTGAAGGCTGCACTGGCACACTGAAGGCGGTGTTGGACTTCGTCGTCGACGTCTGCCCTTGTTGACAGTAGGCTCCCGAGGTATGGAAAGTTGTCCACGTTGTCCAAGGCCTTGTGGTGGATTTTGATAATCGGGGGGCAGCACTGTGTGGCGGGGGCAGGTTGGTAGAGGACCTTTGTCTTACGGATGTTTAATGTAAGGCCCATTTATAGCCTGAAGTTAACAGGTGATTCTTACCAACGGGAATGTCAACATTTTTAAACAAAAGGATTATCTTTATTATCTTTTCATCTACTTCTTTTATGTCATCTTCAGTTTTTAAAGTTTAAGTTTACATTTCTGGAGAGATTGAGGGCAATTTTCTCACCTGAAAAAATTGGTGCCAGCAGTTGAATATCTGGGGGTGATGGCAGGGCCACCTCAGCTGCCCCTTGGAAGCTCAATGCCCACCTGGTGCAAATGGGTGAACAGCATGCCGCCCTGTTTCAGGCAGGAGGTTGTTCAAATATTCAAATATCCAAATCAGGGTCCTACGCCATTGTAGGAAATGATTGCAATTTTGAAGTATAAATGGGCAGAGCTGGCATGGTGCACCTTTGCCCATTTGTACCAGGTGGTGAGCAGCCTACACAGCGGTCCTTAAAAGGACTGCTGCTGTTCACTCCACTCTTTTTGTGGGGTCAGGAGGAACAGAAGTGCTCCTCTTGGCTCCACAAAAATAATGCAGTCCACTGCCAGCCAGTGTTCGTCCCCTTGGAGATCAGCTCCCAAATTTCCCTCCCCCCTGCCCTGACCCGACCCATTATCCAGCTCAGCGTAGGGGTCAGTCCAGTCCCCACCTTCCAGAAGCCAGCGGGCTCCATTGGAGCGGTCGTTTGGCACCTGCGGTGACATTCAAATGAGGCCCGAACCTGAAAATGGCTTTGGGCAGATGGCAAGGCTGCTCCACTGGCTTCACGCCATTTTGGACAGAAGTCAAAACTCCCTCCAATCCCATTGATTCCTATAAAATATACTTAACTTTGTCCTTCTGATTCTGAGATCATGAACTTATTGGTTGACATTTTTGTAGAAATTGTTCCTTTGACGCACTGCTATTATCCTGAATTTTTTAACTGTAACCTGAATACATATTGAACGTGTTATTGCTAGTGAGCTTTTGGGTTGAAAAAGTTGAGACATCTCATTAGGGGGGAATGGATCTTTTTGCACTTTTCTTTCCACCCGGTCTTCGCACTTATGACTCCATGTCAGATATAGCACAGGTTAGATGCAGAGTAAGAAACCTTTACACTGCGAGGGCATGGAAGGATTTAAATTTGAAGTGTTGAGGGAACAGGAGCCATTGTAGGTCAGCAAGGACAGGGGTGATAGGCAAATGGGACTTGGTGTGGGCTAAGATATAGGCAGCAGAGTTTTGGATGAATTGACGTTACAGAGGGTGGGAGATGGAAGACAGGCCAGGAGAACATGGGAATTGCCTGGAGGTGACAAAGGCATAGATGAGGGTTCCAGACAGGCTGAGGTAGGGAAAATGGCAGGCAATGTTACAGAGGTGGGAGTATTTCTGATAGCAAGGTTATGGGATTGGAAGCTCAGCTCAAGTTTGAATAGGATGCAGAAATTGCGAACACTGCCAAACTCATATGATGGCTGGAGTGGTTGAAACAGGCAAGTAGGAATTCAGCTCATTCCTCTCTCGACCCCGCCACTGTCTCTAGATTGTCTGACTGCTTGTCTGATATCCAGCACTGGACGAGCAGAAACTTTCTCCAACTCAATACTGGGAAGACAGAAGCCATTATCTTCAGTCCTCGCCACAAACTCTGTTCCCTAGCCACCAACTCTCCCTCTCTCTGGCAACTGTCTGAGGCTGAACCAGACTGTTCCCAACCTTGGTGTCGTATTTGACCCCGAGATGAGCTTTCGACCACATATCCATGCCATCACCAAGACCACCTATTTCCACCTCCGTAGCAGCGCCCGACTCTGTCCCTACCTCAGCTCATCTGGTGCTCAAACCCTCATCCATGGCTTTGTTAACTCTAGACTTGACTATTCCAGCGCACTCCTGGCCGGCCTCCCATCTTCCACCCTCCATAAACTTAAGGTTATCCAAAGCTCTGCTCCCCATATCCTAACTCTCACCAAGTCCCATTCATCCATCACCCCTGTGCTCGCTGACCTACATTGGCTCCCAGTTAAGCAACATCATGATTATAAAATTCTCATACTTGTTTTCAAATCCCTCCATGGCCTTGCCCCTCCCTATCTCTGTAACCTCCTAAAGCACTACAACCCTCCGAGATATCTGCACTCCTCCAATTCTGGCCTCTTGCACATCCCAGATTTTAATCACTTCACCATTGGTGGCCTTCAGATGCCAAGGCCCTAAGCTCTGGAATTCCCTCCCTAAACCTCTCTGCCTCTCCACCCCTCCTTCCTCCTTTGAAACGTTCCTTAGAATCTACCTCTTTGGCTAAGCTTTTGGTCATCTGCCCTAATATCTCCTTATGTGGCTCACTGCAAAAAATAAATTATATCACTCCTGTGAAGTGCCTTGGTACGTTTTACTACATTAAAGCTATATAAATGCAAGTTGTTGTTGTCCTGTTTAGTGAACCAGGGTTTGTCAAGACTGCCAATCTACAGAAACTGAATTTAACAACATGAACACCACAAGGGTGCAGAATTCCCCACTGCAGCTATATTTTGTCAAACCCACACCCTTTCCCAGATATTGATGGCCCCAACAAACTCCCCCACACTCCCTTAAAATGCCAGAGATATCGAAGGTCAGAAGTTGCAAAAATCAAGGTTGAAACCAGAGGGCTGGTGGGGATCCAGGAGAAATATGAGGTACTGTACCTGAAGCTTGACGGCTACAGCATAGATGGACAAAGAGTCAGAGTGGGAATAGATGAGGAAGTCAATAGTGCAAACCACAAGAAGTCAAAACCGTACTTATAGACAGAATGGAGATATCATTAAAAATGGCCTCTACCTGCTATGATTGTACAAGAAAGTTCCAGGTGTTGTGTTTGACTTTTAAATATAGATTATTTATTGACAGGAGAAACCCTTAACTGATGGGTGAGCGCTGAAACTTGATCTTGCAGCTCCATCGCGATGACTATATGCTTGCTACATAGAATGATATCATATGCAGCCACCAATCGGCCTTCAATTTATGCCATTGATTTGTGTGTCAACACTATGATGCTTGCATTGTTAGATCCTTCTGTGTAGCTTGCTTGATATTAACTCGAGTGATTGCCTTGGGTGCAGAATGTTGAGCTACAAAATTAATTAATTCCTCGGCTCTATCCAAATAATGACTGTGGCTACAGGTAGAGCTGGGTGTCATGACAAAGTCAACAGGAGCATCAGATCCACGGCAATGGTGAACAAGTATGATGCAAGACTGGGCTTTCAGCAGCCAACACTGGATCCTACAAGAAATATTAGACTGTGGCTTGTATAATACAGGGAACAAAGGCATGTGATTTGTAAACACCATAAATTGTTGGCCATAAATATATTGGTGGATCGAGATGAGAGAAACAGAGTCAACGTTTCGGGTTGAGGACCCTTCTTGACCTGAAACGCTGACTCTGTTTCTCTCCCCTCGATGCGGAGTGTTTCCAGCATTTTCTGTTGTTATTTGAGATTTTCAGCATCTGCAGTATTTTGCTGTTGTAATAGATTGGTGTCCATACAACTGTCAGTGCTTCACACTCAATCTGGCTGTGGTACTCTCTGTGGAACCAAATGAACATCTGGCCTATAACAGGTCTAGTTACAGCAAGGTCATGTTTTCACATGAGAATGGCTTGTAAGCCCACTAGACTGACATAAACATAGGTCTCTGTTGGCCTATTAGTATCAAAATAAGTCATCATTGTATGACTAGAGAGCAAATGCTTGATCTGATGTACAGCATGATCACACTTATCTTCCCCCTTGCTAATTCTCATAGTTCTGCAAATATAGTGAAATTGGGAATAGGAAGTAACTATACCTAAAAGTCTGCAGTCTTCTGCTAATTACTTGTTTTTTTAAAAATTCATTTACGGGATGTGGGCTGCCTTCTTGAACCACTGCAGTCCGTGTGGTGAAGGTGCTCCCACAGTGCTGTTAGGGAGGGAGTTCCAGGATTTTGACCCAGCGACAATGGTGGCAGAATTGCTGATTCCTTGGGTGCACATTGTGCCTTTTTTGACTGGCTAGATTTCTGTGCTATGTAACTGAGCTCTCATGTTTCATCAGATGTATTTGTAGAGGTCTACGGTTAGGTGTTGGACAGAATAATGTGAAGGGATTGTTTTTCCTGCGTGCACAACAATCTTTACTCTTTGTTGGGCAATCACCAGAATGAGAGTCATTTCCACCATAGTAACAACACAAATGATTGACATTTTCTGCCCTGGGTTGAAACTCTTTGGTTGAGTTGACATGGGGATATATTTTTAAGGATTCATCCCAGAATAAAAGGGACAATGTAGTACATGGTTTATATTATTTTTTAGTGATTAGTCCTATCATATTTGCAAAAAGGAGGGATTTTATTTGCTTGAGCCTGTAAGTGCACCTGTTCAGGATCCCTCGACAGATGCACAGTTACAGTCAGTAGTAGGAAACCCAGAAGCTATAACCTAAAGAGTTAAAAGATTGCAGATCTCATTACCTAATGTTGCTGTTTCCTGTGTCAGGCTCATTTTCTCACCTTATCAGGTGATAAAGTTACTTGATTTGTTGCTTGCCACTGAGTGCTTGGATCTCCTT
Source organism: Somniosus microcephalus (assembly GCF_052327205.1). NCBI lineage: Eukaryota > Metazoa > Chordata > Chondrichthyes > Squaliformes > Somniosidae > Somniosus > Somniosus microcephalus. The sequence goes on along the minus strand of NC_140992.1, from coordinate 46,746,092 downwards.
CTCCACTGTTTACTCGCACATTAAGTAGCACTATTCACTTACAGCCATCAGAAAGGAGAGTCACATGTTTTCAGGAAAAGCTCCAGCCTCCCGCAGTAAAGTCAACTTTGTCACCTCATAACTGACAGTAATTAATCACCCGTTTAACACATGACACAATAAGGATAAGACATCTGACCTTTTAACCCTTGAGATAGTACTTCCAATTGTTGCAGCATTAACCTATTACCATACACCATTTCACCTGCTAGAATTTCTCACTATTCTAGGTTCTACTGTAATCTTTTAAAAGCTATCTAAATACCTTGTATATATTTCATATTCTAATAGTGTTTTTCAAAATTAGATAGTGAGGAAGGCTTATTGATGTCAGAGACTCCTGATTAGAAGTTAAACATGTGTACTCCAGTTTTCACTGATGTTTGTATTTTGGTTCCTTCTAATCTGTGACTAGGAGGCAAGTGTGTTTATGAAGGTTCCTTCCTGCACTGCTCAAGCACATCTCCTGGGAGCTCATCCACGCAGCGGAAGTGCATTCCCCACAGAGGACAGGGAGAGGGAGGAAGAGAGTTTGGAAAAGAAAATTGGTAGAGGATTTGAAAAGTAATCAAATTTCAAAATATTTCAGTAAGACTAGTTAATAATGTGGAGTTTATGCCCTTGCTTTCATTGTAATACAAAATTTTAAAACACTGTTGGCAAATTCTAAATGAAAATGAAGCAATTAATATTTTAAAAGAGACTGTATCCTTTTGTTGGCTTTTGTAGGTACGCATGAAAACCTAGGCCTAGAAATTTGATATAGCCGCGTTTGGGGCGCTAGTCCTGGCGATGCACAAAGCCTAGCGCCAGTTGCGATTTAGCGCCACCTGGCGCGATATTGGGTCGTTGCGCCCCTGAGGGTGATTGCAGCGCTAAATCAGGCGCTGCACGAGGCTCTTAAGGCGCTAGCCCAGGGGCGCAACCCAATTTAGCGGCGGCGGGGTGCAGCGCAGGTGCTTTCAATAATCACTTTCCCTGAGACACACTGGCGCCGGCCAGCTCTTAAAGGGGCAGGTCAATTGGCATCACCAGACACACTCACTGTCTTGTAGGCCTTCAAAGCGGTGGGAGCCTACCTGTGGCGCACCAGCCTAGCAAGACATGGAAAGGGTGAGGCAGAGGGCGGAACACCTCACTGATGGGGCATTGGATCCTTTGGTTGGCGCAGTGGAATCAAGGCCAAGGAAGATGGTCGGAATGAGATTTATGTTTTGGACAGTCTCCCGGGTGTTAGAGGCAGTTATGTGTCAGTGTATTCGTTTTGCTTTCTGTTGCCATAGCTTTCTCATGTTTGAAGGAACCACATTTTGTGTAATGAAACACTTTCTTCATTTACAATGGCCATGCCTTCTATTTACATGCATCTTGCCCTTCACAGGCTTGGGGGTATCAGACCGGTTCCATTCCTGTTCTTGGAATGGCAGCAAGTATTCCGTGAGAGGGGCCTAGAAGCTACTTCTGATCAGCCTCTGATGCGCAGCCTGAGAAGAGCCGCTCGCGTAGAAGTTCAGGCCAGCAGGCATCTTCTCAGCCACCGACAGAGATGTCCTGCACCTTATCTGAGGCTGCAGATCTGGCTGAAGCAGCTGGCACAGCTCAGTCACCGCCTCCTTTCTAAATCGCAGCCTTCTGACACAATGCTCCTCCGGCATGTTCATGTAGGAAAACTGCTGTCGGAAAACCCTGCCAGCGTAAGGTCTGCTGTGGCAACGTCTGTTGGCCCTCCTCCGTCTGGCCATGCCCGCCCCCCTCTCCCAGCATCTCAGTGCCCTTTCCGGATGATTCAGCAGCAGGACGTTCCCCTCCAATGCAGCCCCCATAATAAGTGCCCACAGGAAGGTTCCCCGTTGTCAAGGCTCACCAACAGCAAGGTGATGGTCAGAAGGCTGAAGATCGTCTGCCTGCGCTGGCTCAGTGGTCAAATGGCTCTCAGTGTGCAGCTCAGCAACTCTTTGTAGCTCTCGAGGAAGTTGTGCACCAAAAATGGCTGCCGCTTTTAAACCACACCAGTCCCCTTTAAATAACGCTCCTCCAGCCCGAGAGCGACTTGGTAAGGTCCAGGTAAGCTGTCACTATTAGTGCCAGGCGCTACGGCGGGGGGCGCCACTGAATTTCCAGTCCTGGGCGCCCAAAAGGCGTTGCACACTCAAATGACATCATAATCAGCCTGCGCCCATGAGCGGGCGCTAAGCGCCGGCGCTAAATGCATGCTCAATATGGGGCGAGGCGCTAGGCGTTTTGCACCCACCCGGAAATTGGCTAACGCCCCACTTCTCGGCCTCTTTAGGCGTTAATCGGTGGCGCAACCAACCGAATTTCTCCCCCCTAGGCTCTTAGATTAATTTTCTATTACTTATTACAGCTCTCAAGGACATTCTATACACTAAGTAAAAATAGTGAATCTAAAAAAAAATATCCGATTTATGTAATTTCTAAGGAGTATATCAGAGATGGTTTATCAAAGAAAAGAGGAGCCTGGATTTTAACCCAGATGACAGGTGCAAAAGGGAGGGCAGTTAGTTAAAATGGTGGGGGAGTTTGCACAGCATTCCCGCCATGTTCCCGCCGTACACCATTTTCAATGTCTGGATTCCAGCAGCATAGAGGCCTAATTAAAATAGGAAAATCACAGCCCTTTGGCGTGATTGGTGCTGCAAGGCACTTTTAACTCTAGGGATCGGGAGTCCCACACGGTGCTGAACTCGCCTGCAAAAGCTGGCAGCAATCAGCATCAGGCCAGAAGAGGCCCAGGTAAGAAAGAAAGGAATGAATTTGCATTTATGTAGCACCTTTCACAACCACAAGATGTCTCAAGGCGCTTTACAGCCAATAAAGTACTTTTGCCGCGTAGTCACTGTTGTAATGTAGGAAACGAGGCAGCAAATTTGAGCACAACAAGCTCCCACAAACAGCAATGAGATAATGACCAGATAATCTGTTTTTAGGTGTTGGTTGAGGGTTAAGTATTGGCCAGGACACCAGGGAGAACTCTTCCTCGAATGGTGTCGTGGGTACTTTTACAACCACCCAAGAGGGCAGATGGGACATCGGTGTAATGTCTCGTCCGAAAGGTGGCACCTCTGACAGTGTAGCACTCCCTTAGTATGGCACTAATGTGCCAGCCTGGATTATATGCTCAAGTCTCTGGAGTGGGACTTAAATCCACAACCTACTGATTCAGAGGCGAGGGTGCTACCACTGTGTCAAGAGTGATGCTTTTTTTTAAAGAAAATGTTTTTTAAACTTTTTTTTACATTTCCTTATAGTTCGTTGCGGCCCAGGAAGAGTAGGAGTACTCATCTTGGCCCAGCAAGGAAACTTTGGGCCTCCTCTCCTCCAGACTTTCCCTCCCCCATTCTCTGGCTACAATTGGCACAGAGCCTCCTCCCCCCCCCCCCTCACCCACCTACTTTGCCAGGGACCGTTCCCTTGGGTGCCTAACAGGATGGCCGCTTGCCTGATTTCCTGCTCCCACCCACTCTGCCTCAAACGCGCCAGTGCTAGTGCCACATTAATAAGATGTAGCCCATTGTCATTCTTTCTTGGAAGTCAGGAGCAGTGTTACATGGCCTGAGGACCAGAACGTTGCTGCCATTATAAAAATTTTACAGATTCTTCATAGTTCTTTCCACCTGTGAAAACCTATTGAAATTGTGCAAAACGCGGAGGCCTTGTAAATCCAACTCGACCATGAGTGAAATTCTTAAAATCCTCCAGACTATAGTTTGATTTACATGAGAAACATGGAACCTATTTGGATCAATTAAATCTAAACAAACTCACCTAGTGAGTCTTGATTTCTAACTAATTTAGCAAGGAATGTTGGGTTCATATTTTTGAATGTCCATTCTCTAGTCAGTGTGTTGCCGGTCACAAATTGGAATGATTTTAAATTATCACACAGGTTTGTTCAAAATGAAGGTTTCTAGGAAACCAAATGCTGTATTTTACATCATACGTATTCAGCAGTTACTTTCAAAATATGTGTGGTTTATCTTCTTTACCTTGCTCAACATCCCATCCAAATCAATATCACTGTGCATTCAGTTTAGAAAGAAGACGGATCCTTCATCAAAAAGATTTACTTACCAGTTCGTGAGATCAAATCATTGTAAAAGCCAGGACAGGAACAAAAGAAACAAAGGAACACGAGTAGAAGATTTGGCCCATCAAACCATTTTATTAGTCATATTATGGCCCAATTTTAACTCAGCGGGTGGGTAGTGGTGCAAGTTAGAAACTCACCCACTGTTTGAGAAATGAGGCCTGGGGTATTTTGACTCCGGGGCCTCATTTAAATCCTGCCAGCCAACATCCCACCTGTTTTGGCTGGAAAGTCAGCAGGAACTGATGGAAAATCTCATGGCCCAGAGGCCACCCGCCGAGACCAGGTAGATGGCAGGATCGGCTGCCAGGGTCATCTCCCCGGGGGTCTCATGATTGAGAGGGGTGGGGGTGGGGGTGCTGGTGGGCAAGTCCATGGCAGGGAAAACCCAAGCTTTCTTTTGGGGCAGAGAGGAGCACTCCTGCTCCTGGCTCCACCAGTAAATTTTAAAAAATGTAACTTTTTGGGGTTTTTCCGGCTGCAGTCGAGTCCTGGCGACATCATCTATGATCTGACTTGCATATGTTAAAATAAAAGGTCCCCACCAGGTGTCCTTGCCGCCTGCTCAGTTCAGCAGGTTAAAATCAGGAACCATCAGTCCTGGCGTCTCCAGTAACTTGAGCAATTATAGCCCGCCCAGTTTTCGCCAGGCAAGTCATCCTTATGTTTTTCATCCCAATTTTCACCCCTTCTCCATAAGTATTTATCTCCATTTTAAACCCCTTATTTTTTTCCCCTATCTATGGCCTTCTGCAGTTATAGATCCAAATCTTTCAGTGATACCATTCAATTTTAATACTGTTTCTGGGACATGTCCGCATACAGTCAGCCTCATTAAAAATGAACAATTCTCTGAAACAAAGACAATTATTGAAAATCACCACTTTTACTTTTTAGGTTACCATCACTTAATGCATCTGCAAAAAGATTCTGTTCACAATAGATCACAACACAGCTCCAGCTCTGGCACAGTAATATTATCAGTATATTTTAGAATAGCTTTTTCAATATAAACATGGTGTTTATTGCATATTGTCCTCAAGATTGTTAAACACAAAGAACTTAGCTTTTCAAAGAGATGTTATCAGAGACAGCTGAGAAGCAAATGGGTAACATGTAGATCTAGGTCAAAGTTACTGAATTCAGGGCATTACACAAAATAGAATGCCGAACAAGCCAAAAGAGTTTTAAATATCACAAAATCCAAACGATGAAGGTAAAGCTGAATGAATATAATTCAAGTTAAATGGAGGGGGGAGTGCAATGTGAAACAAAATGTAACTGTGATAAAAGAAAATACAAAAAACCTTTTTGACTTCTTTTAGGCAAATGGTTGGAGAAAAAGGTGAGCCCTGGAAGGATATCGTTGGGAGGTTTGTCTCAGTTGTACTACATGTCAGCGGCTAAATCAACTGCACAATTGGACATAATCCAACCTTTGGAGTGTTTAGAACTCAGTCAAATGGGGGTTGCTGCATCAGTGCCAGTGGAAAGCGGAACCACCTGAGGGAATGGTTTTGTGTTGGCACCAATTCCCCGGCCAATAGAAACTGGCAGAAATTCACATGCTGAGTCACAGCATCCTCTCTCCATGCTGCAAACAGTGGTCCAGCCTTCACGAAGTATATGTCAACTGTAATTTATAATTTGAAAAAATGTAACAAGCACATGCTTGGAGCAAATGTACACATCACAATAATTGCATTAAATTTTGTTTCCTCTGGGGTATGATTCCACAGCTGTCTGACACCTCACCCATTGACTAATCTTCCTGTATGAACTTAAAAGAGTGAGCACTCCTATGGCCGTGGCTGCTAGAATCTGCGAACTCTCAGGCCAAGCCATCAAACTTGGGATCTTCCTGAACAGTACATTCACCAACTAATTCACCAGCAGAGCTCTGCCTTTCCCCAAAATGCCTTTCACATTGAATCATTTCAAAGCACTTTCCACAATGAAGTGCAGTGACTGCTATGTGGGCAAACAAAGAGGAAGTGCCAATAAATAGAATAAGAAAAAAGGTCAAGAATGAGAAAAAAGTTATTCATCCCATTGAAACTCATCCTTTTGTTAACTCTCCAGTTGTGGCATTTAATTGTGTGTTGGATAACTCCAATGTGTTTGTCTCCGCTAGCTTATTTGGTCGATTATGCAAAGAGTAATAAATGTTTGGAGTAAAGAATAAAAGTTTAAAATTTAGCTTCTACACCAAACGCAAAGTATAACTGAATCTGGCCATCCTCAGCACCTCCATATACTGAACCAGCATTACAGGCCTTAGTCTGTCTTAGAAGGTCAGAGTGCAACTTGTTTTCAAGTGCGTTGTTCATTGATGCCTACACAAACAAGGCTCTTTGGTCCATTCTTGGTCTTGCCATAACAAATAATTGATCATCGGGGGAGGCAGAGCTCCGCTGATGAATTAGTTGGTAATTGTCCTGCGGAGTTTGGAACGGAGCCACACAGACCAGAAAGATCCCAAGTTTGATGTTTGGCCTGTGCTGAGTTAGCAGATTTAGCACCGACGGCAATAGGGGTTCTCACTGTTTAAGTTCACACACGAAGATTAGTCACTGGATGAGATGTCAGATGGCTGTGGAATCATACCCTAAATGGGAACAAAATTTGAATCCTAAAAATGGAGGCGTTGTGAATAAATATCAGAATCTGGTCCAACTAGCTACTGTCTCTGAGAAAATGTAGGAGAAAGTGGAAGGACATTTGATGGAAATATTTCATAGCTTGTTAAGAAGTAGAGAGTTACCGGAGAGCTGGAAGATGACAAATGTAGCGTTTTGTTTATAAGAGAACATGGACATTTTAGGCAAGTAAGCTATGGGAGCAAAAATATACGGACAGCATTATAAAAAGAGACACAATTCAAAATGATATGGCAAAAATTAATGAAAGCCAACCTAGCTTATCAATGAGGGAAAACCATTAAATATTTGTGTGGACTTTCAGAAGACATTTAACTAAGTACTTCACAAAACACAGATTATGACGGCAAGAGTGCGCGGAATTAGTGAATCAAAAGAGATTGGATAGCAGGAAACAAAAGATAATCATGAAGAGACATCCAAGTTGGGGAGGCCTGACCAGTAGTAACAGTAATTGAGCCAATGGTTGCTTTCACTGTCTACACAAGAAGGACCTAAAATAAATGATTGGGATCAAATGCAAAACTGTAGCATTTGTAGATGACAAAGAACTGTAGATGTGCAAAGTAGGAAAACATATTTTAAAGGGATCTGAAGAAGCAGCTAATGATTGAGAATTATTTTATGTGGACAACAGCGTGTGGAAGTTTTAACTTTGACACAGGGCAAACGGAATGGTCATACCTGGGCTGAGGTAGAAGAGGAATAGGATTTGAAAGTGTTGGTAGGTGAATGCACAAACATATCTCAGGGGTTTGACTGATCCTAATTTTTATATAAACCCAGTTTTAAATACATTACACCAGGTGACTTCACAGGTTTCATTTTTTGAAATATAGAGCGCAGAGATGCTTTTATTTTGGCTTCATCACATGCTAGTGCTCCTGGCTCCTGATACATTGGTGTCACACAGCCAGCAGCAACTCCAAAGTCAAGTTGCTGAATTCACCAGGGTAAGACACATTTTTTTAAAACTGGGTCTTCCCAGTAGCCAACCTTAAGGACTTCACCAAGTTTAGATTGGGGTTGTCGCTGGTTGCGTGAGTCCAGTGTGTCAGGAGCCGACAGCACTGGCACGGCACCAAACCAATGTAAAAGCAGATTTAATTGCGTGGTTGAAAGAGGCAAATATTTCTGGTGTAAACAATACACTGCATTTACTGATACATTTTCATAACAAATTAACATAAGAGTTATTAGAAAAAACTTCAATTTGTTTTAAATTACCTTACTGTATATTATACAAAACAATAAATGAGGCTTTATTTTCCCAACAAAATCTATTTTATGCAGGAATGCTTCTTTTTCTTCAATGGGTTAAGGAAGTGATACGACCTGGCTGAACTCTTTATTGTTGTTAGCCTTGTTATTGCTCTGTTATCTCTTATTCTTTCTTGTTTGCATGTGGCAGACATGTAGCAAGGAGGAGCTAAAAGGATGTGCTTTACTTCATTGACTTTCTCACTCTTCAACAATACATTCATTAGTCATTCTGATGGTGTGAGTGCCCTTTCCTGTAATTTACACCTTCAGCATACATACCTAGAGCAGTAATGGTCTATCCATTTTTACGTAAGGTGCCACTAATTCATTAGCTATCTCAAAACCTGGTCAAGAAGCAATAATCTCTCCTCTGAGAAACTAAACAAGGGCTTGAGAACCCTCTGGAATGGAATAGTGGAAGCCTTATCACATCAATAGTAACTAACTAAAAAGCCAGCATGCAATGTGTTCACTTCATTCCAAACTTCTCAAAGTCAGCCAGAACCTACATTCAGCTATGGCCAAGAAAGTGTGAAGAAACAGAGAGAACCAACCTTTTATTAGTCATCATTAGTCCCATATTCCCTAAAATAAAATATATTTTCTTGTACAGACAAGGAGAATAGCATTATCGTTATACAGTTACTGATTTTTTTCTCTCCTTTTTAGATAAAGGGACACTAAAAGAGGTTACATGTTTTCACATAAGAAACACAGCGACTATCATTGGAAATAAGGGAGACCTGATAGACTTTTAAAAAATGACTTACTGGCTGTTTCATAAAAACATAGGGAAGTAGAAATGAGAAAAGGCCATTCAGCAAACTGTAATCCCGATCTTGTTTCAGAATCCAATTTGATCTTTCCTCATCTTTTCTCATTCCCTAACCCTCTACTGTCTGCTGAATTTCTTGACCTACAATCTTCAGTACAGGTTACAGGTTATATATTTATAATGTGTTAATCAACCAGTGTTGAGCACTCAGTTCTAAACAGTTACTCTGCAGGGTAGAAATTTATTTGGGCTGGTCTTTGGGCCCAGAATCAGCGCATCGCTGGCAGTGGCTCGCCGAATGCAAGTCCCGGGGGGGCGGGGTAAAATGGAGCAGCAATGGATTGTGCATGCTGCGACATCGGGGAAGCACTTCTGTTCTTTCTGGCTTCACAGCAACAATGACTATTAAATTATTTTCAATATCTAATTACATTTAGTTGGCGGCCACAGGGGCCGCTGAAGAATCCTAATCCAAGCATGCCCGACACCGGCAAGCTGATCAACCAATTTCGGCAAGGGGATCTAAAACAAGCGTAAGATGTCTCATCTACATTTGTATAGGGCCTAAGGCCTGTTTTAGGCTTCTGCCTGGAATAGCTGCAGAGCCGCCTTAACCAACATGACAGCGCCCGTAACACAGGTGTGGGATGTTGCGTCTGAAATTAGTCTTTTTTGTCCCCATTATCCAGAAAATGGGTGCAACAAGGATAGATTTCTACCCCTATATGTGTTACCTATCAAGTCTTATAGTAGTCAAAGAATATTCACATCAGTTGATACAATGGTGCAAAAGAAAGCATTAAGGTCTCCTAAACAGACCATGAGCATCCTGAATGACAATGGATTTATGCCACTATTTACAATTAAAGGAATATTACTACTTAAAAACCTTCTGAAAACCTTGACTAGTCTTTAAAAGCAGGAGTGTACAATAACACAGTCAGTCATGTGATGACATTAGCATGTTGCAAATCACCTTTGCCATATAAATTTTGAAACTGTAAACTAATCTATGAACACTTTGCAAAGGCATACATTAGATCAGATCAGATAACAAATCCCTTTAAAACAGCACAACTCTTAATGCAGGGATTACCTCTCAAAAGGCCAGCCTCCAATCCAAATAAACTTTTATAAACTGTTCAAACTAACAGCCTACAACACAAAATGCACAGGTAGTCCCTAAATAATTGACTTATAGTTATAAAACCCATACCATTCACAAAATAGAAATTGTTATTCCATCAATCAAATTGCTAAAATATCTAAATCATCCCAAATAAAACCATATAGAGCTCAGGTCGCCAATGTAAAACGCAATTAAATTATCATTACACAATGTTATAATAAAATAAATAGCTCTTACCTGGAAAAATAAATATTTCATACTGAAACAGTTGAGTAGACAAGAGAATTCCTTGGATTATCGCATGAATTTAGTCCAAAAACATTAATGGTAATGACAGCCATCTTGGCAATGTACTAGGGAGGTTGATGGGAAATCTTCTTAAAGGTGCAAAATACAATAATTCTTGATTGGTGGTAAAAAAAATTATGAACTAAATTGATAATACCAACAATCAGAAACTCATCAAACCCTAGTAATAGGAAAATAAATGAAAATAGTATATTTTAAATTAATATTTTGTATCTTGTTGAAATGGCAGCCACATGTCAAAAGCAACATGCAATAAGTAGGTAAAGAATATTATGAGCAATATTAAGCTGCCATCTTGGTTCCCCCCAAACTATTTAAATTTTCTACTTCATTATATGTATGTGCCTAATTTACTATACACATCCTGTAATAATGCAAGACTTCTACTTTTGATGTAGTATTCTCATGCTCTTAATATTAATGAACTATATTAACTTACCATGACTGTTTCAATAAAATATATCAATACATTTGACCAAATTAATCCGATTGAGGCCAAAATTCTGTGATTTCTGGTAGTAAACCAGACACCAATCATACAGTCCTCAGAAAAGGTGAAAAGGAGACAGAAATGTGTGGAATACAGCACATAGCAATTATATTTCTGATTAATCAACAGCCAACATCTAAGTCATTATTGCACTCATGCTGGATGTTGACTTGAAGCATTTGGCTGCTGTTATACTACCACTTTTGTGCTGATTTAAAACAGTTTCTGGTATACACCAATGCAAAAGTGGCAGCATAACACAGAAGTCAGGTTGGCAATCTTGGCTCCAGAGTGCACTAGCGCAATAGTTAGGAGAGCACCTACACTAGGATACAGTCTCACACTGCTTTGGCTTCACATCGGGTGCGCAATAACTTCAGCACAATGGAAAGCCACTTTTTTAAATGCCCAGGTGGTCCGTTGGACCTCCTGTGAACTTTATAATCTTACTTTGATTATTTTCAATATTATGAGAGAACTGGTGTTTCCATGCATTTCTTCATATAACATTAGGGGGAAAAGTTTGGTTACTTTGCGCCTCCCGTTGGTACCCTAAGAGGGTGCTAACGGGGCACAAAGCAACTAGCGCCCGGGCGTGCCGCTGCCAACACCTCCCGCGAAATTCAGTGGGAGGTTAGCGGCAGCGGTAACCGTTAGCGCCCCGCGGCGCTGCGCCACTGGCGATGACGTCATCGCCGTGCGCAGCGCCCTGCTCACACCCCGGCCGCGATCTTCAGTAGCACCCCCTGACTTACCACCGGACACTATGTCTGACGGGGTCAGAGGGGCCTACATGTGGCCAGGGCAGCGCTAATTAAAGGGGCGGTGCCAGGCGGCCATTTTTGTTGCCTTCACTGCCATCCCCGGCCTCCTGACCTGCCCCCCTGCGGAGTGCCGGCTGCGCTCCATGAGCCCGGCACTTCTCTTGAGTGCCGGGCTCTTTTGCCGGCACTCCGATCCCCAGTGGCCCAGCTGCACAAGGCCCCTCCCCTTTAAGAAGGAGTGGAAGGCCTGCAATACCGCGGCGTGATATTCCCTCGCAGCGCCCTAAGAGGGAGTCAGGTGCTTCCAGTAGCGCCCCGCTTTCCTCTTGGGGTGCTACCACTCAATTTCGGCCGCGGGGGCACTAATATTTCCGGGGCCTGACTCAGTTTCCCCCCCAGGTGTCTAGGTAGCAGCGCGCTGCTCAAATCCAAGTACAGATGCACAGTGCCTCTGCATCACTGAGCTCAATACAATGTGTAATTAGGGTCTACTGGCTTCACATGAAACTACACAGATTCTTAGACCCTTATCTATAGTATAACGGTGGACTTTCTTAATTCTTTTATATTTGAACCCCTCACCCTTAATTTGGTATAGGGAAGTGAGTTACTTCAGCCATAAACTTAAGCTCATCCAAATTCTTGCTGCCCGTATTCTAACTCGCAACAATCACCAATTACCCCTGTGCTTGCTCACCTCTATTAACTCTCGGTTCGGCAACCTTGTATGCAAATCCATCCATGGCCTCGCCCCTCCCTATTTCTGTAACCTCCACCAGCCCTACGATCCTCTGAGATCGCTGCACTCCTCCAACTCTGGCCTCTTGCATATCCCCGATCTTCATCATTCCACCATTGGTGGCCATGCTCAAGTTTATGGCTGAAGTAACTCACTTCCCTGAACCAAATTAAGGATGAGGGGTTCAGCTGCCTAGGCCCTAAGCTGTGGAATTCCCTCCCTAAACCTCTCCACCTCTACCTCTCTCTCTTCCTTTAAACACTCCTTAAAACCGACAGCTTTCACCTGTCCTAGGGGGAAAATTTAGTTGGTTTGCGCCTCCCGTTAGCGCCTTAAGAGGCCGCTAATGAGGCACAAAGCAACTAACACTCATGCGCGGTGATGTTTGCGCCGCTCACGAAATTAACTAGACATTTTGTGGCAGCGCTAAACACTACCGCCACGATCTCCTGCGCCGGCAGATCATGACGTCAGTCGAGTGTGCAATTCCCCAGTAACGCCCCGGATCGGATATTGAGTGGCGCCCCCTGCCTTACCGCCTGCCGCTAGCAACGACAGGTTGAGGGGAGCGTTTTGCAGTCAGGAAGGGACTGGGGGAGCGCTATTTAAAGGCGACTGCTTCCTGCCTTTTTTTGTTGGTGACACTTTTGCTCCACGCATTCTGAGAGAGAGGGAGAGAGACTTCTGGAGAGATTCAACGCTGTGTGAAGGAGTTTTGGGTACTGAGCAGCACTTTGCAGGTTAATTTTGATTTGCCCTTCCTTGTATCGATTTAGAAGAGACTGTGGAGGCTGCACTCTGAGCTCTTTCTCTGGGCCTCTCCATTGTTCTTTCCAGCAGATTTGATGTACAGGTCTCTTCAGGCTGAGATTCAAGGCTGCAATGAGCAGGATGTGGATGGCGAGCAAGATCATCCCCCCCCTTTAAGAACTGGCCAGCACCATTGTGTCTGTGTTCCATTGCTGACTGACATCACATGAGCTTCGCCAGCGCTCTGAGTTAGCGCCTCGCTCCTCGGCCTTTGCGCCTTAAGACAGGTGTGTAGCGCCTGATTTAGCACTCCGATCACCTCCATGGGCAATAAAAGCCAAGTTTGCAGTCGGAGGTGATAATTAGCGTCAGGCGCTAATCTTTGCGCCCGGCCAATAATTGCGCCCCAAATGGGGCGATACTGAATTTCTCCCCCCTAATATCTCTTTATGTGGCTCGGTGTTCAATTGTGTCTGATAATGCGCCTGTGAAACGCCTTGGGATGTTTTTACTAAATTAAAGTCGCTGGCCTAGAAATTGGGTTGGGGCGCCAAAGTGGCGCAAAAGTCGGCGGAGCGCAGGATTTAGCGCAGCGATCGGAGTGATACCGATCGCCAGAAATTCAGTTTCAGTGCCCCTCGAGGGAGACGGGGCGAGGCTCGAGGCGCTCCGCGTCCCTCTTAGGGCGCTGAAACTGATTATCGCAGCGCAACGTGCCGCAGCGCCACATGCTGCGGCACGGCATGCTGCGGTACTGCAGGCCTTCCTCCCACTGTTAAGGGGGAGGTGCCTGCAACAGCGTGATCCGCGATCGCGAGTGCCGGCAAATGAGCCCGGCACCAAGGAGAAGTGCCGGGCTCTCGGGAAACAGCCGGCAATGCCGCGGGGGGGGGGGGGTTTGGAGGCCGGGGACGGAGGTGCTAGCAGGCGGCCACCGAAAAAGCGGCCGCCCCACACCTCCACCTTAACTTGCGCCACTGCCGGCACAGTAAGGCCCCGTGAACTGGGCGCGGGTAGCGAGCGGCGCAACTGCGGCGTTCGCTGCCAAATATCGCGAACGGGGCACGAATGGGGCGCTGCACACACCGATGATGTCATCGGTGGCGGCGCAGCGCAAATGCCTAACGCCACCATTAGCGCCCCTACTGAATATCGCCGCAGACGCAGCCAGTGGCGCTACAGCCACTGACTGCCTCTTTAGGCGCTAACAGGTGGCGCTATTCACCCAATTTCTCCCCCGCTATGTAAATGCAAGATGCTGTTGTCATTACAGAGTAGTGACATACACAAATTGCACCCATTTTGGACTATTTTGAATTAAGAATGGCCAGTTGCTTTAAAAAACAGCAATATGTCTGCACAAATACATATAACGTCACTGTTCCTCTGCTTCTATTTTATGTGTTTTACGGTCAGCTCCTTCATCATAATTATGTTTCCTGAAATTTCCTATCACACGTGATGCTCTGTGTCCTGTTGCAACAGTGTATTCATGAACAAAGCACCTTGGCTTGTGTTATGTGAAATACTGTATATGAATCTATTTTCTGCACAAAAATATTGTAATTACACAATGTTCCTAATTATTTGCGAAGTGCCCATTTAGAACAGTGCAGTTATACAATGTAATGTTACTAAGTTCGTCAGATAGATCTGACCACACATTAACCTTTGCAATAACAATAGTGGATATTAATAAGAAATAAAGAAAAAGTAATGTAAAAAGAGAATGGGAAAAATGAAGATAGGGTGATCAGAAATGTATAAATTGTATATTTTTGTTCAGTGCAAATGTTACAGTAATGAAGATACTTCTGGCTTTTCAGCAGCTTCATTACGGGTGTTTTCAGCTTGCCGGTCACATGTAGGCCCAGGCTCAGGCCCAATATTGGGTGGTTGTTTGACCTACCCATTCCGGTGCAGGGATCATTCCCTGCACCCAGTTTCTTGGCTAATGTTTTTAATTCACCAGTGGTAGTTACTTACCACCGATGTGGAGTGGTTGCAATGCTGCAAAACTCCCCAGACTGTTATTTTTCAATTCCAAACTTAAATCATTAGGGGGAAAAACTGAACAACAGATTAATTGATGCAAAATTAATTGATTTTCAGTAAATTTACATAAATAGTTCTGACAACAGCTAAGTTTGTGTGTAGTTTCCTGCTGGTGACTCATACCCACTGGTTTAAGGTTAGTACTGACAGTGCCAAAACTCACTTCCTGTCGGACCCTTAAAGAAACAGTTGCCATGGTGAGGGCAGATCGAAAACACCTTTATCGCCTTCATCTTATCTGTCTGGGCTCGATTTGAACTCTGGCTCTCAAATATATTGCACCACCCAGTCCCTTCCCCCCCCCCCCCCCCAAATTCCAAATTGGCTCTGAAGTGATTGTGTGCATTAATCAAAGGAGGTCCGCAGAACACAATTCTCTTTGGATGTCTATCTTACTTTGGAAAAGTTCAGCTCGCGTGTAGGCCTCCACTCCCACCTGCCTTTCTTTGGAGGTTGGTTTAATGCTGCACGCAAAGTATTCAAAACACCAGTGTTGCAGCATGTTTGTGTCTGGCTTTTAAGATTCCTTGGTGGGCCTTTGGGAAAGACTAAGATGACATGTTTGCCATTTTTTGAGTGTGGCGGTTAGACTGTCATATTTACTTTGATTTCTATATTAATAGGATTAGGTTTCCTGGCACAGAACTACAAGCTGGGTCTGGTAAAATTACCTGAGCTGTGCAGGTTAGAAATCCTTCCTCTATCAGTGAGCAAACACAGCATTCCTCCTTTCGACCAGCAAATCCCCTCACCTGATCCTCTCTGCTTGTCTGCTCCACAGCTCAAACATTTCAACCCATTTACTCCTCCTTTAATTTCTTTAACCCTCAATGTACCAAAGCAGCGTAATATCTGTAAAACACTATAAACTGGAAGAGTTTAAATGGGTTAACATCCTAAGATTAATTTCCTATTGCTCCACATCTACACCCACCCAATAACAATGTGACATCTGCATTTTAAAATAAATATTCCTATTGTTAGCAGTCCCATGGTCTGGAAACTAGTTCCTCTATCGTCCATCCACTTTCATTATGAATGACAATATTTAGCAGTTAATAAAGGTATACTTAAAAAATGTTATGCTCTAGAAAAGTAATAATGTCATTCCTCAAGCAATTAATTCAATGTATCTATTTGGTCTTCCAATGGTCCTTTTTATTCTTATACATAAATATAAGATGAAATCCTGATTCTACTGGAGCATGCAAGTTATTGTACTGCAGGATGGTCCTTTTACTCTGAGATCGCACATGATAACTGAGCGGGTGGGGGGGGAAGGTTATTGAGTCCAGTGGTAGAAGCACCAATCAAGTGAACTGCTCTGTCTTGGATAGTGCCGAGCTTCTTCAGTATCGTTGCAACTGCACCCATCCACATAAGTAGTGATATTCAAATAGTCTCCTGACTTGAGCCTTGTAGATGTTGGAGAGGTTTTTAGGAGTCAAGAGGTAAGCCACCCATCACAGTGTACCTAGCCTCTGCCCTGCTTTTGTAGCCATAGAGTTGATATGGCTGGTCCAGTTATGCCCTGCTCAATGGTGATGCCCAAGATGTTGATGGTGGGGTCTTTCCAATGGTGATGCCATTGAAGATCAAGGGAAATGGCTGGGCTTTCTCTTGTTTGAGATGATCATTACATGACACGTGTGTGGTGTGACTGTTAACCTGCCACTTGCCAGCCTGAGTCTGGATGTTTTCCAGATCCTGCTGTAGACTAGCATGGACTACTTTCTTATTGGAAGAGTTGTTAATGGAGCTGAACACTGTGGACTTGTCCGTGAATAGCCCCACTTCTGACCTTATGACAGAGATAATGTTAGCAAAAAAAGGCCATGTGAATACAAAATGGGATTCCTGTTTTTACTTACATCATCGTTTTCACTAAAATTAACAAAGCCAGGAATTTCACGCCCTTCCTGATATTGAAGGGCTTTAATAACTCACAAGTAGGTAGCCATGGTCCCCTAGCAGACAGCCTTTCTATCCTTGATCTTCTTCAAACAAGGGTGGAATGGTGGATTATTTGAGGATAAAGGCATCGTGTGAGCTGTCAGATAACCTGGCATTCACCTACATATTTTGCTGCTGATGATCAGATAGTAGCTGGACAATGATGCCGTAGTACCAGCTTGAGTTCATGTAAGGGGTAATCCTCTCATCAGGAGCACAAAGGTCCACATGGGTCCCATCAATCACACCCTGTACCCTAGGCAAACCAGTGATCTGGTAGAAGCCAAGGGCACATGCTTGCTGCTCCTGGCATCCATGGAAATGATGAATTAATTTGCCCTGGCAAATAAGGCAACTGTCACCTGGTGGATGAACCTATGAACTGCTGACTGGCTTATGCAAACAATGCCCCCGGTAACCCCTGAAACCCTCCAGTAGCATAGAAATTGAGTGCTGTAGCGATCTTCACTGGTGCAGACAGTGCAGTGGAGACACGCTCAATCAGCTCCGATGGACGGGTCACATTGTCCGCATGCCCGATACGAGACTCCCAAAACAAGCGCTCTACTCAGAGCCCCGGCACGGCAAGAGAGCCCCAGGTGGGCAGAGGAAACGCTTCAAGGACACCCTCAAAGCCTCCTTGAATAAGTGCAACATCCCCACCAACACCTGGGAAACCCTGGCCCAAGACTGCACAAAGTGGAGGAGAAGCAGGCGGGAAGGTGCCGAACACCTCGAGTCTCTTCACCGGGAGCAAGCGGAAGCCAAGCGCAGGCAGTGCAAGGAGCGCACGTCAACCCAAGCACCCCACCCACCCGCCCCTTCAACCACCGTCTGCCCTACCTGTGACAGAGACTGTAGGTCCCGCATTGGACTCATCAGTCACCTGAGAACTCATTTTTAATGTGGAAGCAAGTCATCCTTGGTTCCGAGGGACTGCCTAAGAGAGAGAGAGAGGAGGATCAGGACTGGGGTTTCAGTCCTCTTCCAGTAGGTGACATTGTTTTCTGATGACCTTCCCACTAAACCAGAGCTTCCAGAGACATAGCTCCTTACGAAGGTTGATGAATATTCTTCGAGGTCTATAAGTCTACTCAGCTAGGTATCTTTGAGTTGATGCTCTCCTCGGGTGCTGCCTTACTGCTCATGCATCCAAAAGTGTTTCCTGCACATCTTAGTTCTCCTTCTCCGGATGTACAGAGGGATTTCCAAACAGGACCCCTATCATGCAGCTTTGACTGGTGTCCTCACATTAGCCAAACTTTGTAGGAGACGCAATCCCTTTAATGGCTAGAATAGCAAAAAAGCAAAGGAATGTAAAATTCCTCTACCTCAAAAGTTTTGCTGATCCAGGCCTCGCAGCACTCAAAATGCTCTTTGTTTTTTCATAGCACAGTTTTTTTTATATGGGCAACGTGCACAACACGAAACCCATGCAAAACCAGGTCAATTGGATTGTAGATCATTGTAACACCATAAATGTGACAGACTGGATTAATTTAAATACCTGCATCTACTTCATGCACTACAATGCAGGCCTCAAAATAATATGACACGAAGTTCCCTATAGCAGTGCATACCTGGCATTACAGGTCTCTGCTCATATTACCTGTCTCCCATTCAGACTCCCCTGGAGTGCTATACCCAGGACAATCTACTCTATAAAGTTTAAATCAATACAGTATTCCCATTAATTTGGATATAAATCAAGCTGTGGATCTAACAGATCTCAGTGTTCTAATTTAGGAACTATCCGTCAATGAGAAAGAAGCACCAATAACAAACCTTTCTAAACCTCCAGGTCCATGAAATTCAAACAAGAGAAACCAGCGAGTAAGAAATATAAGCAAAACTTGAACGGAGTTGCCTGAACTCTGTAGCCACTTGTAGCCCTGGGGTTATAGTTTGTATAGCACTTATCTATTGTATGACCATTTCACTTGTGGTCGAAAGACATAATTCTGGCATAACATGCACACATTAATGTGAAACATTACAAAACATTTACTGCCATGGGCTTCAACCACAGTCTGGCTTTGAACGTTACAGAAGACAAGGCTTTCAGTGATCTCAGACTAGGGAGAGATATGAATCAGCCACAGTGCTTGCTCCAGTGGCGCCTGCAGGAAAGTGTGTGCGTGTGGGCATCAGGTAAGAGTAGGATCAGGCTTACTTGTGGTGCCTTCTTCCCATAGCTAAATAACATACCAACAGAATATCTAGGTTGTCATATTAGAGTGAGGCACTGGAGGACTGTTGGCACCCATGTAACTTTATTCCAGTAAAGCTTAGCTCCTTCAAGAAAGGAAAAGTGACAAGAAAATAAGTGACAAATACCTAAAACACAGATCAGCAGAACAGCAGACCGAACAGTTCCAATTAGCTCTTTGAAGCTCTAGGAGATGGTTATCTGCAACTCACGTGAGACAGTCCTCGCCAATCTTTCACTCAGGACTCAATGGCAGCAGTATGAACATCCATGCCTGAACTAAGACTGCGCTTACATCGTGTTTATTGGAGGCGTCCACTGAAAAGAGACCTGAAGCTGCCACAAACACCAAGGTGGACTGCAGTGGAGCACATTCATGACTGCAAGGGAAGGAAAGGATTTTGAATGTTTATTCAGTATTTCCTGCACATTAATGGTCATATGGTGAAGCACTTCAAAACAGTGATGGGAACAGTAGTTATAAGAGCCTTGCTTATTACATTGCTTTCTTGCAAGCTGTCACAGCCTCCTCTTACCTTAACAGCCCTGATAAGTTCACTGAATTTCTTTTGGCTCTTGGTTGCAATGCAGAAATGGTGGAGGTAGCACTAATTGCTATGGCCACCTGCTCCCATTGTGCCTTAGCACTCCCTATGGATGGTCTACTGTGTTCACTTGCAAAGAGTCGATTCCTCATCTGATGAATTTGTACCAGTAATTCTCCACTGACAAATCAAAAAATCTGGAGACTCAGAGCATTGAGGCTCTGCTTCCTTGTTCAGACAAAATGTTCAGCTAGCAATCAAAAAGTATTATTTCGGGGCCTTCCACTTAAGCTACTGCAGCACTTGAAATTCTGCAGTTGCGACCTCCCATTGGCAGTGGTTTACTGCTGGGAACCTGCCCAATATTATTATAATGAGCTAACACCAGAAAATGGGCTGAGCTCAGAGCGGGATCATGGCAGCAAGTGGAAGTTCGGCCTTGCGGCCTTTCTAGGAGATTAAATACCCCTTTGAAAATCCAGGTCAACTGTAGAAGCCGATTTTTTTAAATAGGAAAAATGCCTATTTTTTTGTCTGCAATTTACCAATTCAAAGAAAATTTCAGAAATGCACCTTATTTTGAAACATGCAATTTCTGAGATGCAACAAGGAAGTAGCAGCCAATCATGACACACCTGCGATAATGATCCTTTAACCTTTCACAAGAAACTGATGAGCCAGTTAACCAGTGTACATGCCAGAAATTCATTAATCCAGATGTGGAGTGTGCAATTGTAATAAAGAACGGCGCAATGCCAGCAGAAATAAATCTTTGAGTGATGAAGTGTTGCAATTCCATATGAACTCCCGAAATGGAGGAGATAAGTGTAGGAGCATGACACAGAAATGGTGAGTGTGGTGTTATCCACTAGAAGGACCTGGACAGAATTGAAAAAAAATATTTTACACCATAAAGAGCACAATGGTAAGGAATGAGCATAAAGTATTAATAATCATGAAGGAAAATAGTATTTGTATAAAAAAATTGCAAAAAAAGGATGTTCTGAAACAAATAAATGTTAGCAAGGATATAACAAATAAAGAAAGCACTTGCATTTATATAGCGCTTTTCATGACCTCAGAACATCCCAAAGCACTTTACAGACAATGAAATACTTTTGAAGTGTAGTCACTGTTGTAATGTAGGAAACATGGTGGCCAATTTGTGCACAGCAAGGTCCCACAAATAGCACTGAGATAAATGAGCAGATCATCCATTTTTAGATGTTGTTGGAGGGATACAATGTTGGCCAGGCCACTAGGAGACTCCCCTGCACTGTGGGATATTTTATGTCCATCTAAGATGGCAGATGGGTTTTGGTTTAATGCCTCATCCAAAAGAGGGCACCTCTGACAGTGCAGCACTCCCTCAGTGCTGCACTGAAGTACAAGCTTAGATTAAGTGCTCATGTCTCTCGAGTGGGGCTGAAACCCATGACTTTCTGACTCAGAGGTAAGAGTGCTACCACTGAGCCAAGGCTGACACCTAAATAAGGCATTGAAATGAAAATAGCCTGGTTATGCAAATTGCATTATACATTCCGTGATGGGAAAGGCAGTGCACTGAAGGGAGAATTTTCATAGATCAAATCACCCTGGCTCAATCCCTATAACTCTTATGTTTAAAAGCAAAACACACATGTGACAGGAGGGCACAGCATGGAACAAGTGGTAGACCCATGACATTAACAACTCACTGATATGAAGAAGCTAATGTTGATTTATTTAAGTAGGAGAGTCTGGAAAGTATTATGACTGTGAAGATTGAAGGGGAATGTAGAACTATTGTCACATACCGTATTATTCATATATTTATATATACATGATTTATGACATTAACATGTCCATACACACTTATTGTACACAATCACATAATAGTGCATGTAATAACAATACAGTAACAAAATTGATAAGTATGCTTATGCAATCATAATGTCCCTCTGCTCTCTTTCTAGAGCAAGGGGAACCCAGTGGTCTACAAGATGCACACAAAGAGCAGTGCTCACCAGAACACTAACATCATCACTTCCACTTGAAGCAGACACCAGCAGGACACAAACACTTGGAAGAAGTACAGAGTGTTGGACCAAGCACAGTGAGGCAGGGGTTACCAGCTGTAAAAGGCTGGGGTCACTTGCCTCCATGCATATATTGGAATGTGGTATGGATAGCATGGAAGTGTCCTGTGCTAAGATATTCGCTGCATCTCTCACATATGATGACATGAAGCAATGGTTCTCTGCACCGCAATCTGCGATTGGATATGTGGCAAAACTGGGGCCTCAGTTATGTAAACCATAGGCATATTAGGACCATCCATCATGAATGTTCCTGTACTGCTATGGAGGCTTTTGGGTTCAAATTACAAATGCAGTCATGCCCAGCATTACCTCACTTGGAGAATTGTTACAAGCAACCATGGGGGAAGGTTTTCAAAACCTCATAGATGCCCAGAGTGAACAATGGGCATTATAAGGAGATGTCCTTCAGTAGTGACATGCATGAAGCAGCACTGCAACAGTCAGTTGGGGCTCATATTGATAGCAGTTTTGTGCTATCATGTACCTCTGCATAAGTAACAAGTTGTGCCATCTCTGAAATTAATGAACCCACAGTGACTCCAGCAGCAAAGGTCCATCATAGTTAGTTACAGAATACAATGAATTCACTTTTTATATCTTTTCCAATCTGTCATTCTTTCATTGTGCAGAAAGTGAATGTCAGTTGTCCAAAAGCCAAAGGGGGAAAAATTCATTTGGTAGCGCCACCCGTTAGCGCCTTAAGAGGGCGCTAAGTGGGGCGCAAAGCAACTAGCGCCCAGGCGCGGCGGTATCTGCGTGCTCATGAAATTGACCGGACATTTTGCGGCGGTGCTAAACAATACCGCCATGATCTCCTGCGCCGGCAGATCGTGACATCAGTCAAGTGCGCCACGCCCCGTTAGCGCCCCGGACCAGAAATGGAGTGGCGCCCCCTGCCTTACTGCCTGCCGCTAGCAACGACAGGTTGAGGGGAGCGTTCTGCTGTCAGAAAGGGACTGGGGGAGCGCTATTTAAAGGCGACCATTTCCTGCCTTTTTCTGTCGGTGACATTTTTGCACCACGCATTCTGAGAGAGAGAGAGAGAGAGAGAGAGAGAGAGACTTGTGGAGAGATTCAACGCTGTGTGAAGGAGGTTTGGGTACTGAGCAGCACTTTGCAGGTTGGTTTTGATTTGCCCTTCCTTGTATCGATTTAGAAGAGACTGTGGGGGCTGCACTCTGAGCTCTTCCCCTGGTTCTCTCCATTGTTCTTTCCAGCAGATTTGATGTACAGGTCTCTCCAGGCTGAGATTCAGGCTGAGAGTCAAGGCTGCAATGAGCAGGATGTGGATGGAGAGCAAAATCAACCCTCCCCTTTAAGATAAAAATAGAAAATGCAGGAGAAACTCAGCAGGTCAAGCAGCATGTGTGAAGAGAGAAACAGATTTAACGTTTCAGGTCGATGACCATTCTTCAGAACTCCCCTTTAAGAATTGGACGGTGCCAGTGTGTCTGTGTTCCTTTGCTGACTGAAATCACATGAGCTTCGCCAGCGCTCTGAGTTAGCGCCTTGCTCCTCAGCCTTAGCGCCTTAAGAGAGGTGTGTAGTGCCTGATTTAGCGCTCCAATCACCTCCAGGGGCGATAAAAGCCAAGTTTGCTGTCGGAGGCGATAATTAGCGCCAGGTGCTAAACTTTGCGTACCGCCAATAATAGCGCCCCAAATGGGGCGATACCGAATTTTTCCCCCAGAGAATCAAAATGTTTGACTTATGTGAAGGTCACTACCCTATGGCATAAATGTTAAGTGATCACCATCATTGTCAATGGCCATGCAGGGAAGATGATCAACCATTTGTGCAGGTCTTTGTGGATCAGGTGAGTCTGAGTCTCCTCATGTACAGCTCCTCTGCCATTCCAAGGCAGTTTGTTCTGTTGTGGTAGATGAATTGCCTGAGTCAGTGGTGTGAATTATCAGGCCTCCTGCCTGGGGAGAAATGGGGTAGTAGAACCTCAAAAATGGTGTGCAATGACCTACCGCCCATTGCCGCCTTCGCTGTGGCCGTGGCAATGTTCTGCCAGGCTTCCCACTGGGTGGCTGGAGCAGCCCCCTAAATCAGGCGGTGGTCCCATTTAAAATGTGAATCAGGGTCCTTTGATGTTCATAGGACCCCGATTACCATTTTTGGACTGAACTGGATGGAGTGTGCGCCATGCCTGTTCCTTCCAGTGCCAGCTGGCAGCCTGGCCAAAGAGGATCCCAAAGGTAAGTTCCTCCTTATTTTTGTGGGGCCGCAAAACTAGCCTGGGCTCCATAAAAGTAGCCTGGGCCACTGCCCCCCCCCCCAGACATTGAGCCCCAACTCCCCCTACAAACCTGCTGTCTTCCCGACCACATGCCAGCTGGTGGGCTACCCCGGGGCACTCGATCTCTGGCCGCAGCCCACTGTCCCTGGCTAATGAGGTCCAGCACTCAAAAGGGACTGGACCTCCCACCGGGTCCACCAGGTAGCCATGCCGGCATGTCCATCAGTCATCCATCCGAAGTCCGCTCAGGGGGAAAATCCACCCCAGTGTCTGCTGCATGTCATTCTGTGCTGCAGGCCATCCTCTCCTCATGCTCTACTGTGATAGTTGCACCACTGACTACTACACCAAACAGAAAAATCTTCTATACTTTGACTTTTTTCAGTTCTCTGCTGATCTTTCAAGCTTTCCCCTTTGTTAAATTCACTGCATTCAGGATCAATCACTGGATTTGGCTCTTACAGTTGCAGAAAGCTGCAGGAGTTTATCATTAATGATTTTTATCAAGGCATTAGTGAGTGAAGATCAGCTATTTATCTGCCTTTTTGCTAATCTTTTATGCTCCTTTCTTAGAGGAGTAGGAATCCTCGGTCCTAAACATGGCCAGTAGTTCACTTCTTACTCTCATCTCAGTATTATCAAAGGTAGGAATGTTGGGCCCAAAGATACCTTAACACGGCAAAGTCCTTAAGTTTAATCTACTGAATCAAAACCAAACAGCATTCTGTAAAAAATGTTAACGTTCTAATCACATAACAATTATAGGCCTAACTTGAGGTAGGGGCAACTGAGGTGTTGCTGGATCTATGTGAAGCTTTGAGCCCAAAGAAAAGCATCCAGAACACCCCCATTTATAGTGCTTTCATTTTTGACTTTTCCTAAAAAAACAAAATTTCCACCTAGAATGTCCATCCCTAGAACCTTACTCTGCTGTGGTTGTACCTTACAGCTCTTGAAAGGGTCTTTCACAACTCAAAGACCATTGACAATCTTAAGAACTGTGAGGTTTCAACCTAGGACCAGACTGCAGGAAATGTCCATCTCCTTCATTACACAAAATCCATGTTCATTTAATTGGTTAAAAGTCAGTTGTAATCTACACAGGCTGGTTAGATGAGTACCCGTTTGTATTTCATCTACTGAGATCAAGATTCAGGTTGATTTATTTAAAGAAATGTTTTCCATTCCTTCTACCACTTAATAATTGATAAGAACAGGACATATTCAGCAGTGCGTGCAGTCAAGACAGTTGTGTTAGCTGTCATGGACCAGTCACCAGAATCAAATTTATCATTGGAGAAATGCTAATCATAATCTTACATAGAAGCTAAAGTATCATTTACTGAATAAAATAATATTGTGACAGAATAATTTAGATAGAAAACAACTAAGTGTATTACTTCATGCATGTTGTTCAATGCATACCAGATCATCAAGTAACATGCAATTCAATTAATTTTAGTTTTCTTTCCCTTATTTTTTGTAGGTTCTTTCTTAATAGTAGAATATTGAGGAGGTATATTCTGCACAGTGACCAGATTGCACAGAATATGGAAATCCGTTTATTTTAAAGATAGTCAGATTCTTTTTAGGGCTGTCAGCCTGGAAAATTAAAAAAATTTCGGGAATCCTATTTTAGGCTCAGTGCCCATATGATGCTCTCCAAGGTCAGGACAAACATAGCACAGGTCAGATGCAGAGTAAAGATTTCTTCACCTTGCCTCCACCAATGTGTCTGAACCTGTAGCTCAATAGAGCACCCCCTATTACTGCAGAGTCATATCTCCATTTCTCACACCAGCCTTTCTTATTGGCCTCTTTGAGTGGCTGGGGTAGGTTAATTTTAACTTTTATCACCGGTCGAAAAACGAGTGATAGCGAATCAGCAGCCGCTTCCACACAACACGCGCTTTGAAAAGCGGGCGAGGTGTGAAATCGGCTGCCGATTCGCTATCACCTGTTTTTTGCCTCGCGTTAAAGTTAAAATTACCCCAAGTGAGATTCAATTTAACGAAAATGAGAAAGTAAGTCATTTTGTGCTTTGGACATATATTCAGTAAAAGCTGTATTAACACTACTCAAGCCCATTTCACATAAGTCTCCTTCAGCTGGCAGAGAGAGATTTTCATCCCATTAATCCGGTCCCAGAGGTGAAAGGACAGTGTGTTAACTCACTGTATCACTCCGTCCTACAGATTATTTTTCTTTTGGCATATCCTTTGTTCCAATGAACAGTCCTCACATTTCCTTTAATTTTGTTTCATTAATTAACAAAATATCTATTGACAAAAACATGAATTAATTGAAACACTAGACCAAGCTGCAAAAAAGCAATGTCCAATATACAGTTATATTTTGCTGTTTACAGTTAGGCTCTGATAGCACTAGCTGTAAAACACACAGCTAAAAGGTGGCACCAGTACATTTTATACTGTTATAGTAGCTATCAGTAATTGTTCAACACTGACAGCAGCAATTCAACTGATTATTTCTTTTTTGCCTGAGGCTTACAACAGATACACACAATAGAGAAGCATTTTCTCTTACAGTTCTAAATTGTACTGAAACTCTTAACTTATTCATAACAGATAGATCTCCAGCTGAGACAGACACTTTACTATTGCGCTGCCTGACAGTTTTCTGTGTTCTTTCCAAACACCAGGGGATTTAATAAACATATCTGATAATCTCTCCTGCGCTAGAGGGGAAGATGACACTGTATACAAAATTATCTTACTTCCACTCTGAGGGAGGCAAAATTATAGAATCATTCAATCAAACGTTTTTCAAAAAATGAACACTATGCTGATCTTGTATGATGTTTCCTCCTTTCGCTAAACTAATACCATTTCCTGATGTAAAAAAAGTGCAATTGTGGCATGATAATTAACAAAGAAATAAGTGATTCTTCCATAATATAATCCTGTTTTGGCGCCCACTTTGTTCATGGACACCAAATGCCTGTTTGTATAATGTTGGTTTTCCATGAGTAAAGCAAAGTTAGCCTATGACCAGGGCCACTGATGGAATTGCAGAATAAAAATCCCAAAACACTAGTAATTCTATGTAATAAAAATTGAATTTCATTTAATCAGTCATTGTAAAACAACAACACTTGCCAAGGAATGAGTAGAAATTACTCATCATTTAGAATACCTTTTTTCTTTTTCCATTTATTTGATTCCAAAACATAATGATTAGACAGATATTTTTCATTTTCTCAGGTTGGGGGCAGACCAGAACATTCTGCTGATAATGTCAGTAGTGTGAGAATTTGAATTTTGTTTTCAGTGCAGAGTGGCCACTGGAACCTTGTAACTGTCATTACACTTTCATCCAGTTCACTACTTTGAGTATTTCCTTTCAGTTTATTTAGATCAAACCCCGATTTAGCTAAAGATTGTCGGCCACAGTACTTGGACAAGGTATTCCTTTCCCTCAATGTTTCTCCTTCTCTCTTGAAGGCACTAACTCATGCTGTGATGTATCTCCATGGGACACCTCACCTGTGTAGAATTGGATTTTACGGGGTAGAACTTCTGCAGGAGATCCCTGATCTCCTATCGTAACTTTGATGGAAGACCGGCCTAAACCCCATAGTGCCACTCTGTAACTTGCTGAGTGTTGGTGATGAGGAGATAAGTCAGTTGTCTGTTCTGATTGTACTTTACTATCTTCAGGGCAATGCCTGACCTCTATGTGGCACCTCCCCATGTGGTTGCAGCTGAGATTGATGAGTTACTAGATGGGTGACCTAACTTTGGTGTGAGGCTGAGTACCTTGTTCTGTGGCAATTCATGTTTGTACACAACTCAGTGGAGCCATTGGACTTAGCTGCAACTACAGACCAGAAGACCAGTCTCTACAGATGAATACATTATAAAAGCAAGACCACATTTCTTCCTATTTGCCTGAATAAAAATAAATGTATTTTATGATTTGTACCCACACTAGTGAGTTAACTATTAGCATTCAACAAAGTTTAGTGAAATAGAACAATGGAACAGGATTAATCCAGGAGAAGTGACGGGGAAACAATGGTATGTGTGAGATCCAAGCACTTCCCGTTGGCCACATTGAGCTTTAGTTTCTGTTAGCTCAATCATTTTAGAATTCAAAAGGCTGAAACATCAACGAAGCTACTTGTAGGCAGTGCCTGGGATTATTAGTGGCAAAAAGTACTTGAACTACCCACCACTGTTTAGTTCAAGTGATTACTTTAGTAGTTTCTGAGCTAATGGTAAATATCATTTCGAAATACTCCCCAACAGCTGTTCATATTCACTGCACTTTATATATATCCCACTCTAGAGGCTGACAGATGGGTGGAATCTTGTAATCATTTATGAAGGACAGGGTAGACAAAAGACGGCTAGTTCTGCTGCTCACGATGATTTGTGAAGGCAGTCAATTGCAGGCTTCTGTTGATGATTACAAGATTCCAACCATCTGCCTGCCATTGTGGGCTGTAAGTATCAGCCGCAGCTCACACTACCTTAATAAACAAGTGTAAGCCAAGTTGTCAGTATCAAAGACACGGACTAATTTAATTGTTAAAGGCTACAACATGATATGTCAGCAAATCTAGTGACAATGTTTTTATTTACATTTGCTGATCCCCCCCCATCACAACTTCCATGGCCTCTAGCCTCCGTGTGACTTTTTTCCCAGTGAATGAGTGGATGAATCCACCCTGGCTTTCTCCATGACATCATCACTTGTGTCACTCGATGGCAGCCTTCCTTCCCGAGGCAGTGGTTCCACCTGTGACGGGTCCTGTCCAGCAAGCCTGACCAAGAACTGAGGGCTCATCAGAAATGTGGCCAGTTGATTCAAACAGCAGTCTCGGTGCGATTCTCACACTGAAATATGGCACTTTTCAGTGACGCTAATGGACATTACTTTTTAGTTATCGCACGAATACATAGCACTTAGCCTGGCAGGTAGATACAACATGAACAAAAGCCTCCCTTTTCAGCTCTATCTGCCAGCGACGCTGCTCTGATATCCCGTAAAAAGCATTAATATTGTATGCCTAGGTACTAGAGAAGTTAATACAGGTCAAATTGCACTGTGTAAGATTGGCATACTGCCGTTTAACACATTAAAATAAATGCGTTAAAACAGTGGACAAAGAATATCTAAGAATATTGCACAGCAAGATTTCATCCTATAAGTAACAAATTGTACCCAGTAGCAAAGCTTCATTTCATTTGTTAATGTGCTGTGATAAACTGCGCTCATACCGAAAGTTTTTTTTGCTGTGTTTGGGAGTGATTGCCACCACACTGGCTTGTGAGGTATTGGGGGCGACTTTCATTTTGAGTGTCATTTAGGTGGGTGGTGGTCAGGACATAATCGCAGCCGCCCAGAGGAATGGGCATGGTGCTCATTCAATTTTGGTCCGAGGTCCTGATTAGAATGGGGTTGGCAAGCTGACAGTGCGAAATACGCTCTCCATCAGGCAGCTGGTCGATCTGGAGGCAGGTAATCAGGCAGGGCAGCCGAATGTGAAGGGCCTGCAGCAGGTAACTTAAAGGGGAGGGCGATTAGCAATGGGGATAAAGAGAAGCAGCAGTTTACAGCAGCGGGCAACATGTGTGAAGAACATACAGCAGCAAATGCATTCGATTGGAAACCCTTTCATGCTCAGAACCCACAAGCGGCTGCTATAAAAATGTCTCCCAAACCTCCATCCAGCTTCCCCCTGACTGCACCTGAGGATCCCCAACTATCGCTGGAAGTGGCCACCTCCCGACTTGTATCACCCATGGTTGGTGAGCAGGAGCAGAATGTGGTGGCAGTCAGGCGGACTGAGATAAAAATGACATTAGTGGTCTTAACTTCCTCAACTGACCCCAATTTACATATATTTATGAGTCTCCCACCAGTTTCCAATGGGAGTTCTGACCACCAGAATGGAGGTCCACTCAATAATCAGGACCGACAGCAATTGAGCGGTGAGTTGGCATTTTAACTATTCGTGCCATTTTCATCCCACTACGGCACCAATTTTAAAAACAACCAGAACGGTAATGACACGAAAATATTGCCCCTTGCGTTTTTCTGAAGGCCATTAATAAATGTTAAATATGGTACAAATGCCTTTATGGACTTGTGTCTCAGCAAGTTGCACAAATCTTCATGGCTTTGTTTAGCACTGTATTATAAAAACATGAAAGACTGTCACGCAGTCTTTTCACTATTCCATCACCATGGCAATCAGTTCTGCACCGTCACACAGTGAAATGGCAGTTTCTGACTGAATTATTGACACTTAACACTTGAAGGGACACAAACTACTTAGTGTCACTGTCACTACATCCTATACACTGGGTGTGACATCAAAACTCAACACTGTTGTGAACAAGGGAACTCAAACAGTTGGATTACAACACAAAGTAAATGAACAGCACCATGTGCTGGACCAACACTTCTTTAAAAATAATTGTTACTGTCATGAAACAAATAGAATTTTCTGGGTGAAGTGTTTTTTGACAGTGGACCCTGGTTCGCCCCATCTGATTATTTTCTGGTGCAAAGGAAGCACCAATATTTTACTTGTTATCCATACATGTTCATGACAGTTGTCAGAAACACTTTCAAAGTGTTAACATTGTAGCTGTTTACCTTTTGGCATTATCAAAAAAAATGCTATGTGTTATTTATCTACAAGTTTTGTTCTAAATATTTCTGTTGTAAAGGTTCAATGTTCGGAGAAGTCTAGAGGCACAGCATGTTGGTACACTTCCATGTTGTGCCACTGAAGGATAGAAGGCTGGTTCTTTGCCCCAGCTTCCTAAAGAGTGCATTGCTGACCTCAGCTTGGCTGTTGCATAGAGGAGAGGAGGCACATTCCCACAGGGAGAGAACATCCAGAGTTAACCGCATTGCCTGAATCTTCCTGAAGCTAGTTAAAGAGAGCGCCGCCAGTAGAAACCAAAGGAGTAGGTTGCCAACCCTTCTAAGACAGAGATAGTCCTATAGGATTGGAGAAAAATAATATAAAGCAGGGAATGAAAAATAAGTTCGACAATTGGCTCATCTTTGCTATTGCTCTGAGTAAAAATTTGTTCATTTTATTTGGGATTTTCTTTTTTGGTTTGATTAAAATTTGTATGTTGTTATGGGTAAAGTTGCCCAGAAACTGCTTTTAATGTTTAAAATTGTAACCCTTTATTGATTTTGTTCATGCTGTAATAATACTTCTGTGGGTGGTTTTCACAGCTATGAGGTTTTGGGATCAGTTGTGGCATAGGGTGTTTAACTGTCAGAGTGCCAAACATGAAGAGTGAAGCACACATTGCTGTGCTTCAACACTCCCAGAAAGTGTGAAAATAACAGTAATAACATTTTAATAGAAAATAATATTTCTTTCCCTGTCCTGTCATTTTGTTTTTGGACTTGAAGCCCTAGGACTGCATCACTGTTGGAGCATTTTTTTGTCTTCTGTTACAGATTTTAAAAGGTTCCTATTTTTTTTTCTTTTTATACTGACAAACTTGTTAGTTGACAAAGAATAACAACAGTATGTGTGGGATCACACGTTTTAATTACAGGCTGCTGGTGCCTAGTACAAATGACCTAACTGCAGTTATTTAGGAAAGGTTTTAATAACAGGTTGTGGGAGACCCAGCGTGATACTTCTCCCTCTGGGGCATCTGGCCTAGACCTTTCTTATTCTGTTGTTATACTGTGGAGAGGAAGTGGTCAAAGGCAGTTGTACAATGAGAAATAACAAGGTAGGAAAGGCCAGCTTTATTATTCCACTTTCACCTCCTGCCTTCAACCAACTTGCATTGTGGGAGGAATAATAATCCATGCTGGAGGCACGGAGACCAGCAAGAGTAAAGCAGAACTGAATCAATGAAGCACTGCGACCAGTAAAAAGAACAGCAGCTAATAAAACAGAATTTAATTTTCAAACATTTATTTTTCTGCAAATTTGTTTTTCACAAGACTCCGTCTGTCATTTCACACACATTGTAAAGGGGTTTATTTTTTGCCAAGTTCCTGCCCGCCTTCTCTCCTGAAGGCATTAGCAGCTCCCTGGATGCTGGGCACCTTGCCCAGGTGACCATGCTTCCTGCATGAGCGTAGAAAGTGAGTGTTTGCAGACTAATCACGGGGGCATCTGATCCTGTCCTCACCTGATATCTACATAAGCACATTTGTCAGCAGAGTTAATTGCATCGCGATCAAGAAGAAGAACAACAACTTGTATCTATGTAGTGCCTTTAAAGTAGCAAGACGTCCCAAGGCGCTTCACAGGAGCATTGTCAAACAAAAATTGACACTGAGCCACATAAGGAGATATTAGGACAGATGTAGGTTTTAAGGAGCGTCTTAAAAGAGGAAAGAAAAGTAGAGAGGCGGAAAGGTTTAGGGAGGGAATTCCAAAGCTTAGAGCCTAGGCAGCTGAAAGTACGGCCGCCAATGGGGGAGCGATTAAAATAGGAAATGCGCAAGAGACCAGAATTGGATGAACGCAGTGTTCTCGGAGGATAGTAGGGCTGGAGGAGTTACAGAGATAGGGAGGAACCCTGGCTGATATTCCTCCTACCTGGCGGATTTATATGTTGTCATGTCTCAATAGTGCTTCAAACAATGAATTACTTTTTACCGTTTTATTATGTAAGCATTATTCCACACCAGTAATATCCCATAAACAGCTATCATTAGATGCGGGCGTCACTGGCAAAGCCAGCAATTATTGCCCCATCTTTAATGGCACTTGAGAATGTGGTAGAGAGCCGCCTTCTTGAACTGCTGCAGTCCATCAGGTGTTTTCCTAGCGGTTTGCTACTGAGTGGCTTGTTCGGCCATTTCAGAGTCAACCACATTGCTGTGGGTCTGGAGTCACATATAGGCCAGACCGGGTAAGGACGGCAGATTTCCTTCCCTAGAGGACATTAGTGAACCAGATGGGTTTTTACGACAATCCGGTAGTTTCATGGACACCATTACTGATACTAGCTTTTTATTCCAGATTTACTTAATTAACCAAATTTAAATTCCCCAGCTGCCGTGGTGGAATTTGAACTCACGTCACCAGATCATTAGTCCAGGCTTGTGGATTACTAGCCCAGTGACATTACCACTATGCTATCGTTCATCTCTACACATGACCTTGGTGGTTTCTTTTCAATATTAATAAGAAGCAGCAGAAATTTTATGGGAAATAGATGATTTTTAAAAGACTAATTATTCCATATGAGTACTGATCACATTGATGATAATATTCCTAACGATTTTGAAATTTCTACCAAATGTACCCTGCTGTTCAAACAGCTCACCGCTGCTTTAAATTGGTTCCTTTTAACCAACCATCCCAAAGCTGATGCTCCTCTGGACTGTTACCTCTGATATTAGCACCATTTTGCTGATAGAAGATGGACCTTATCAGGGGATTGTTCTGTTGGTCAAATAATTCAAAAAGTACTGATAATAGTAATTTAGTAAAGATCTTAGGATTTTCAGAGAGAAAATATCTAGCATGAAGTAATAGTATAATATAAATATAATTCAGACAATTGCTCTGTACAGTCAAATTCACCATGATATCTGATCTCCAGTGGCACTCTAGCCAAGCTTTCCGATTAGTAGCAGCACCACCAATAGGTAAGAAAAATCAAAAAACGTTGCTGTGGAGCCAAGAGGAGCAGGAGTGCTCCCCTGATTCCACAGTGTTGGTGATCACCTCACATTGCTGCTCTACCCCCCACTTCTCCTGGGACTCACCTTCATTGCCTTCAAATGCGCACGCTGCCTCTGGAGGCACCGCAGGCATTGGCATCACAGCGAATAATGTTAATGAGGCCCAAGGCCCAATTTTGAGAATTGAGACTGAGTGGATAGCTCTTACAGAGAGGCAGGCGTGATGGGCTGAATGGCCTCCTTCTGCTGTGAAATTCTAGGATCCTAGGAATTCTAACCACAAAAGACTCCAAACAAATTAGAAAGGAGATTTATTGCATCCTAGCCTGACTCCATGATCATTTATCAAAAGTTAATTAAGAATAGATTTTAAAATGACAGTTGCCCTCTTGTCTTAAAGTAGCTGTAGTTTAAATCAGATGTGGATTGGTTTTAATATTGCAGTGAAGTCTTAAATAATTAATATTCTGAACCTGTCTTGAATGGCCAAGAAATAAGATCTTAGAATAGGGTCCTGCTATCTGTAAACAAGCCTTGGCCTGCAGAATGGCATCATCCTAAATTCGCAGGCCCAAAGTGTTACTTTCGGAATGGCAAAGTCTGCATGAAACACACAAAGGGGTAGAGTTTCTGCTTTGGGCGCAATCGACGATCCGGGAGAAAATTGCACCCAAAATAGGGCTAGTTTTGAGAAGTGTTTTTTTTCTCAAGTTTCTGCCAAACGCAAAATCTGCCATGAAACAGCGCAATCGGGCAGCATTTTAGAACATCATTTTTTTTTAATGTTTTGCTTTAAAATATATTCCTTGATATATTTAAGAGTGGTAACTTGGCCCAGTTTGATTACTATCGGGACATAGGAACAGGAGTAGGCTATTTAGCCCCTTGAGCCTGTTCCGCCATTCAATGCGATCATGGCTGATCTGTGACCTAACTCCATATAACCACTTTTGCCCCATATCCCTTAATACCTTTGGTTAACAAAAATTTATCAATCTCAGCTTTAAAATTAACAATTGGTCAAGCATCAATTACCGTTTGCGGAAGAGAGTTCCAAACTTCTACCACTCTTTGTGTATAGAAGTGTTTCCTAATTTCATTCCTGAAAGGTCTGGCTCTAATTTTTAGATGATGCCCCCTAGTCCTAGAATCCCCAACCAGCGGAAATAGTTTCTCTGTATCTACCCTATCTGTTCCCCTTAATAACTTGAAACTTCAATCAAATCACCCGTTAACCTTCTGAATTCTAGGGAATACAACCCTAATTTGTGTAATCTCTCCTCGTAACTTAACCCTTGAAGTCCGGGTATCATTCTGGTAAACCTACGCTGCACTCCCTCCAAGGCCAATATATCCTTTCTAAGGTATGGTGCCCAGAACTGCTCATAGTACTCCAGGTATGGTCTAACCAGGGCTTTGTATAGCTGCAGCATAACTTCTACCCCCTTGTATTCTAATCCTCCAGATATAATGACCAGCATTTCAAGGAAGATGGTTGTAGTGGTTGAAGGTCAATCATCACAGCTCCAGGACATCGCTACAGGAGTTCCTCAGGGCAGTGTCCTAGGCTCAACCATCTTCAGCTGCTTCATCAATGACCTTCCCTCCAACATACGGTCAGAAATGGGGATGTTTGCTGATGACTGCAGTGTTCAGTGCCATTCACAACTCCTCAGATAATGAAGTAGTCCATGCCCACATGCAACAAGACCTGGATGACGTACAGGCTTGGGCTGATAAGTGGCAGGTAACATTCACGCCACACAAGTGCCAGGCAATGACTATCTCCAACAAGCGAGAGTCTAACCACCGCCTCTTGACATTCAACGGCATAACAATCACTGAATCCCCCACCATCAACATCCTGGGTGTTACCATTGACCAGAAACTTAACTGGACCAGCCACATAAATACTGTGGCAAAAAGAGCAGGTCAGAATCTAGGTATTCTGCAGCAAGTGTCTCACCTCCTGACTCCCCAAAGCCTTTCCACCATCTACAAGGCACAAGTAAGTAGTGTGATGGAATACTCTCCACTTGCCTGGATGAGTGCAACTCCAACAACACTCAAGAAGCTCGACATCATCCAGGACAAAGCAGCCCGCTTTATTGGCACCCCATCCACCACCTTAAACATTCACTCTCTCCACCACCGGCGTACCGTGGCTGCAGTGTGTACCATCTATAAGATGCACTGCAGCAACTCGCTAAGGCTTCTTCGGCAGCACCTCCCAAAACCGCGACCTCTTCCACCTAGAAGGACAAGGGCAGCAGGCGCATGGGAACACCACCACTTCCAGGTTCTCCTCCAAGTCACACACCATCCTGACTTAGAAGTATATCGCCGATCCTTCATCGTCGTTGGGCCAAAATCCTGGAACTCCTTACCTAACAGCACTGTGGGAGTACCTTCAGCACACAGACTGCAACGGTTCAAGATGACGGCTCCCCACCACCTTCTCAAGGGCAATTAGGGATGGGCAATAAATGCTGGCCTTGCCAGCGGCGCCCACATCCCATAAACAAATTTTTTAAAATAGCCTTTTTGATTATTTTCTGTTCATGACATTTTAATGATCTATGTACCTGGACCCCCAAGTCTCTTTGGACCTCCACTGTTTTTAGCTTTTCACCATTTAGAAAGTACCCTTTTCTATCCTTTTTAGGTCCAAAGTGGATGACCTCACATTTGCTTACATTGAAATCCATTTGCCACAGTTTTGCCCATTCACTTGAACTATCAATAACCCTTTGTAATTTTATGCTTTCATCTACACTGCCTACAATGTCGCCTATCTTTGTGTCATCGGCAAATTAGAATATGTGGCTTTCTATGCCATCATCTAAGTCGTTAGTAAATACACTG
This sequence comes from Somniosus microcephalus, assembly GCF_052327205.1. NCBI lineage: Eukaryota > Metazoa > Chordata > Chondrichthyes > Squaliformes > Somniosidae > Somniosus > Somniosus microcephalus. Next base: position 46,709,456 of record NC_140992.1, on the reverse strand, counting down.
AATAGTTGAGGCCCCAACACAGATCCCTGCAAGACACCACTAGTCACATTCTGCCAATTAGAGTGCCTGCCCACTATCCCTACTCTCTGTCTCCTGCCGCTCAGCTAGTTTCCTAACCAGGTCAATAATTTGCCATCAATTCCATGGACTACAATTTTAGTTAACAGTTTCTTCTGAGGGACTTTATCAAATGCCTTCTGGAAGTCCATATAAATAACATCCATAGACATTTCCCTGTCGTTTACTTTAGTCACCTCTTCAAAAAATTCAATCAGGCTCGTCAGACATGACCTTCCTTTTACAAATCCATGCTGGCTCTCTCTGATCAATTGAAAATTTTCAAGATGTTCAGTCACCCTATCCTCAATTATAGACTCTAGTAATTTCCCAACAAAAGATGTTAGGCTAACTGGTCTATAATTCCCTGGTTTCCCTCTCTCACCATTCTTAAATATCGGAGTGACATGCACAATTTTCCAATCTAAAGGAACTGTTCCTGAATCGAGAGAACTTTGGAAGATTATAGTTAGGACATCTGCAATGTACTCACCTACTTACTTTAAAACCCTGGGATGGAAAACATCTGGTCCTGGGGATTTGTCACAATTTAGTGCCATTAATTTCTTCATTACTGTTATTTTGCTAAAGTTAAATATGTTGAGTCCCTGTCCCTGATTCAATATTAGATTCCTTGGGATTTTGGCACGCTATCCTCTTCCTCTACTCTAAATACTGATGCAACGTAATTATTCAACATGTTCGCTATTTCCTTATTATCATTGATAATATCACCACTTTCAGTTTTTAAGGGGCCAACATTGCTCCTGACCACCCTCTTTTTCCTAATATGATTGTAAAAAAATGTTGTGTTGATTCTGATATCCCTTGCAAGTTTCTTTTCATATTCCCTTTTGGTAGCTTTTACTATCTGTTTTGTCACCCTTTGCTGTTCTTTGTATCTTTCCCATTTGCCAGGATTTGTGCTACTTTTTGCATTTTTGTATGCTTTTTCTTTTGGTTTTATATCATCTCTTAACTCTTTAATCGTCCATGGCTGGGTTTTTTTGGCAAGTGGAGCTCTTGCCCCTCAGGGATATAAATTTGTTCTGTATCACATTAAATTCTTTTTTGAACATCTCCCACTGATCTTCTGTCATTTTACTCATTAACAGATTTGCCCAGTTTACTCTGTCTCATCTTGTTGAAATTGGCCTTACCTAAATCTGAAATACAGCTGAAAATGGGTTTGTCACAAAAAATAAGCATTGTAATCAGTGTCTAGTTCCCCACCTGTGAGTAACTCGATTTTAAATAACTGAAAATGACTTAAAAAAATGATACAGAACCATTCATTCGTTATCTTAGGAGACAGTAAAGCTTTTAAAACATGCCTATTAGTGTCCTTGTGCCTTGATTTGAAGAGCTTCCTCGAAGGCCCACAAACGGGTGCAGTGAGCGGAAGCTCACAATGGTGATCAATTCGATCTGGGGGTGTGGCCTCTTTTGTTGGCGGGGCTTGCTTCTAGCATAATGTTTTTACACTAGCGCAAAGGATTGCGGAAGCTCGATTTGCACTGAACGTAATTTGCGCTTGAAATTCAGCGACCTTTAGCGCTGGTTTGGCTAATTTTGGGCAAATTGCGCTGATAAAAACAATGCATCCTAGTGGAAACTCCTGGCCAAATTCTTCCACTATTTCCAGAAAGAATAGCAATTAAAACTGAATGAGTTGCTGAGGACGAGCTCTGTTGAATCATAGTTAATAGCCCAGACTATCATTAAGGCAGAATTTAGTGCATGGAACAAATAATAGCAAAGAAACTGAGATTGTGGACTGCTTTCCAAGATGTGCCTCACAATGCCCACAGTAACCTTTGAAACCTGGAATTCCCAGGATTTTAATGAACCACAATGTAAACCTTTCCCTACTTTAGAATGAAATGTTGCTTTTCTTCTGGTTTACTCCTTTAAGCACTGAATCATAATTTTGAACACAAATGCTTGTATCAGTTTGGAGAAACACAAAAACGAAAAATCAATGTGAAAACAAACGTTCTGTGAGGAGGAAATATGACTTAAAATGTGTAAAAAAAGAATAAAAAAGACTGCAGGAAATGTCTTTGCAGAAAATTACTGTATTTGATACCGAGAAATATAGATTAAGGAACAATTTACTCCTTTGTAAATTCCAGTCATCTTATTTGAGATAAAAAACGAAAATGCTGGAAATACTCAGCAGGTCAGGCAGCATCTGTGGAGAGAGAAACAGAGATATAAGAGAGGCTGGCTGTGCTTAAAGTTGATAAGTCACCAGAATTGGATGGGATGCATCCTAGGATGCTGAGGGAGTGAAATAAAGAGTAGATTGCCTTTCAAAAGCTAGGCTTTATTAACCTTAAAAATCCAGCAAGTACATGTTGAGCACCCAGTCTCAACCACTGTAGAAAACTGAATTTAAGATGGCCACCACAGGTCACATGGAATCAACTAACCAATACGTTTACAGCATATATCTCAAGGCAGGAAAACAGGCAACCAATTACAATGCTTCTTATAAAACAAGAATAATCACCACATTCACCCCTCCTTTTAAAATATACTTCAACCTAGGTAGCCTTTACAGTTTATAATTAGTTATTTATGACTAGAGCAATACATGTATAATGCCTTCAACAATTTTAAAATTTTACTATTAATTTATTAATTATTTTAAAAGTCCATTTTTAATCGGTCGACCGGATAGCTTGTTCGTGTCGACCTTCTTAGCCTTGATGGAGTTCCTTGCCCTCCCACACCAGGAGACACAGAAATATCTTCTGCAGGGAGGCTATCAATATCCCGATTATCAACGGTTTCCAGATTGGAAGTCCCATTAGAAGGTAGACTGGGAGGGTCATGAACATCCATCGGGGGCAGACTAAGAGAATTGTAAGTGTCTGCAATAGGATTGGAAATGTTCATAGTATCTGTGACGACATCATCATTATCTGAATTATGGCTATTGTTAATGTCCTCAGGAGAGGTCTGGCCACCACAAGGAGCTAAGTCTTTAACTGAAACCGTACTTTCTTTCCCATCTTGGAATCGAATGTGAGCATAATGGGAATTTGCCTCCAATAGCTCCACCTCCTCCACTAAAGGATCATACTTTGACAGTCTAACATGGTGTCGGAGCAGCACAGGTCCCTGCATAGTAAGCCATGAAGGTACCAAATATCCCATAGTGGATCTCCGCGGATAGTTGAAGAGCCTTTCATGGGGGGTCACATTAGTAGCCGTTGAAAGCAATGATCTAATGGAATGCAGGGCATCAGGCAGTACCATTTCCCACTGTGTATTCTTAAGGTTCCGGGATGTCAAAGCCAACATAACTGCCTTCCAGATCACCCCATTGTATCGTTCGCACTGTCCATTACCCTGGGGATTATACGGGGTAGTTCTGCTAGTAGAAATTCCCCGACTCTGGAGGTATTCCTTCAACTGGGAAGACATAAAAGAACTTCCCTGATCCGAATGGATATACGCAGGCATCCCAAAGATGACAAAAAGTTGAGTCAGACATTTAATAACTGTAGCAGCTGATATATCTGCACAAGGAAAAGCAAAAGGGAACCTTGAAAACTCATCCACAACAGTAAATATATATCGATTCTGAGTCGTTAAAGGAAGAGGCCCCTTAAAATCAATGCTCAGGCGTTCAAAGGGAGAAGTAGCCTTTATAAGATGAGCTCGTTGAGGCTTAAAGAAATTCGGTTTACACCGGGCGCAAACAGAGCATGACGAAGTCATCCGCTTGACGTCTTCAACTGAAAATGGCAAATTCTTACTGCGTACGAAGTGTATCATCCTCGTAACACCAGGATGGCACAAAGCATTATGAAGATTAATAAGCGTATCTCCGTGAAGCACAGAACAATAAGCCCTCAACAGCGCATCAGCGGCAACATTATCCTTCCCCGGACGATAGACTATATCGAAATGATAGCACGCCAACTCGATCCTCCACCTCATTATTTTATCATTCTTAATCTTTCCGAAATGTTTGACATCAAACATGAAGGACACAGATTTTTGGTCAGTTACTAATGTAAAATGTCGCCCAGATAAATAATGTCTCCATTTACGCAGTGCTTCTACTATTGCGTATGCCTCTTTCTCTATTGATGAATGTCTCTGCTCACTATTGCTCAAAGTACGTGAGAAAAAGGCCACAGGTCTTCCATTTTGGTTCAGGGTAGCCCCAATTGCAAAATCGGAAGCATCCGTCTCAATCACAAAGGGAACCTGCTCATCAATAGAATGCACAACTGCTCCAAGGATATCCTTTTTAAGATTATCAAAACACATCCTGGCCTCCCATGATAGAGGATATGTCGTAACCCGAATAAGGGGCTGGATCTTCTGCGAGAAGTTTGCAATCCAATTAGAATAATAAGAAAACAGTCCAACAACTCGTTGCAAGGCCTTAGAATTAGTAGGGCAAGGTAACTCAATCAGTGGTCGCAGCCGTTCTGGATCTGGTTTAATCTTGTTTCCCGAGATAATATACCCCAGTAAATTTACCTCGGTGGTCAAAAAGATACACTTCTCTTTATTGAAAGTTAAGCCAACTTTTTCCGCAACTTGAAGGAATCTTTCTAGATTAAAATCGTGCTCCACCCTTGATTTGCCACACACCGTGATGTCATTTAAATATGAGAAGGTGTCAGAGAGAGAGTTATCACTTATAAAAGCATCCATTGCCCGTTGAAAACAGGCGACACCGTTAGTAACACCGAATGGTACTCGGCAAAACTGGTACAGCTTTCCGCCAGCTTCAAAGGCCGTATATGGTTTGTCCCTCTTAGCGATAGGAATCTGATGATAAGCACTCTTTAGGTCAATAGTGCTAAAAACCTTATATTGAGATACTTTATTGATAAGCTCATCAATCTTAGGCAGGGGGTACGCATCTAATTGAGTATATCTGTTAATAGTTTGAGAGTAGTCTATCACCATTCGCTTCTTATGTCTCTCATTAGTGGTGACAACTACCTGTGCCCGCCAGGGCGAAAAACTAGGTTCAATGATTCCTTCCGATAAAAGACGTTGAACTTCAGAATTAATAAATTCTTTATCCTGACTGCTATACCTTCTTGACTTGGTAGCAATTGGCTTACAGTCCGGCATCAAATTGGAAAAAAGTGATAATGGAGAAATGAATAAAGAAGTTAATCCACAAATAGACAAAGGTGGCTTGGCTCCTCCGAAAGAAAGACTGAGGGACTCATGTAATTGAAGCACATCATGACCAATCAAAATGTCCGCACAGAGATTAGGCAGAATGGATAGGCGTATATCAGTATACGTATTACCTAGGAGAATTAATTTCACAAGGCAACAACCAGCTACTTGTGAGGTGAGAGTCGTCTGAGCCATACACACCTGATAGGAAACAGGCGAAATTTTCAAACGCTTCTCCCTCACAAACTGAAGACTTATAAAGCTCTCGGTACTGCCCGTATCTATAAGGGCCTTCACTTCTAACCCATTAACTTGGGCCATAACTATAGCTTTGTTTAGGCCATGGGAAAAGGCGGCAGAAACTGATGCAATAAACGCCCTATCTAAAGGCTGAATGGTCGCAGAGGAGGCAACCGATTTGCAAACACGTGCATAATGACCTCCCTTGCCGCATTTACTACACACAGCCTCCCGGGCAGGGCACTTCAGACGGGGGTGCCGGGCGTTCCCGCAAAAATAACACTTCTGAATCCTAGAGGCAACAGCTGCCGAAGTAGAAACTGTTTCGGAATCTGGTAAACCACTCCTATTAAATCCACGTATCTCCCTTTCATCCGCAACTGCCGAAACCACGGTCGCAGGCCGATCAAAAAGAGCATAAGAATCCGAACTTCTCTGAGCCAAATCCAATGTAGAGGCTTGCTCAAAAGCACTCTTAAGATCCAAAGTCTTATTTTCTAATAACCGCTGACGAATTGATCTAGACAGTAATCCATTAATAAATGCATCCTGTACCGACTCTTCCTTATGTTCTTCTGCAGACACGGCCTTATAATTACAGTTAGCACCAAGGCGCCGGAGTGCTTGTAAATAAGCATCCAAGGATTCTCCCGCCTGCTGCCTACGGGCAGATAAAAGGTGACGTGCAAATACCTCATTTTTGGGTTTAACAAAAAAAATTCCAACGTAGCAATAGCCAATTCATAAGTTTCACAGTCCAAAATATACTTATACACATCCGGAGCAATGTAGTTGATTAGTATATCCAACTTATTCAGAGATTGCTGATCCAACACACCCAAAAAGTTTTTAAATGTACGATACCAATGTTTCCATTGATCATCCACTCCTGCAGAATTAGGGTCAGCATTAAATCGTTCCGGTCGAAGATATCGTTCCATTATAGCAAAAGGTTAATAAATTGAAATAAAGAGTAGATTGCCTTTCAAAAGCTAGGCTTTATTAACCTTAAAAAACCAGCAAGTACATGTTGAGCACCCAGTCTCAACCACTGCAGAAAACTGAATTTAAGATGGCCACCACAGGTCACATGGAATCAACTAACCAATAAGTTTACAGCATATATCTCAAGGCAGGAAAACAGGCAACCAATTACAATGCTTCTTATAAAACAAGAATAATCACCACAGGGAGTTAAGGTGAAAATCGTGGTGGTAATGGCCATAATCTTCCAATCCTCCTTTGATACGAGGGTGGTGACAGAGGACTGGAGAATTGCAAATATTACACCATTGTTCAAAAAAGATTGTAAGGATAAACCCAGCAACAACAGGCCAGTTAGTTTAACCTCGGTAGTGGGGAAGCTTTTAGAAACGATAATCAGGGACAAAGTTAACAGCCACTTGGACAAGTGTGGCTTAATTAGGGAAAGCCAGCACAGATTTGTTAAAGGCAAATCATGTTTAACTAACTTGATCAAGTTTTTTGATGAGGTCACAGAGAGGGTTGATGAGGGCAATGCGGTTGACATGGTGTACATGGACTTCCAAAAGGCATTTGATAAAGTGCCACATAATAGGCTTGCCAGCAATGTTGAAGCCCATGGAATAAAAGGGACAGTGGCAGCATGGATACAAAATTAGCTAAGTGACAGGAAACATAGAGTAGAGGTGAACGGTTGTTTTTCGGACTGGAGGAAAGTATACCGTGGTGTTCCCCAGGGGTCGGTAGCAGGACCACTGCTTTTCTTGATATATATTAATGACTTGGACTTGGGAGTACAGGGCACAATTTCAAAATTTGCAGATGACACAAAACTTGGAGGTATAGTGAACAGTGAGGAGAATAGTGATAGACTTCAAGAAGACATAGACAGGCTGGTGGAATGGGCGGACATGTGGCAGATGAAATTTAATGCAGAAAAGTGCAAAGTGATACATTTTGGTAGGAAGAACGAGGAGAGGCAATATAAACTAAAGGGTACAATTCTAAAGTGGGTGCATGAACAGAGAGGTCTGGGGGTATTTGCACACAAATCGTTGAAGGTGGCAGGGCAGGTTGAGAAAGCAGTTAAAAAAGCATACGGGATACTGGGCTTCAGGAATAGAGGCATAGGGCTCGATTTTGCCATTGGGGCGGGCTGGGGGCGTGTCAGCCGCTTTTCGTGTTAGCCACCCAACTCCAATTTGATGTGAGAAAAATATGCGATTTTCCCCTAATTGGGCAATTGATTTCCAGCGTGTGGGAACCCCTGGCCCACTTAGTCTTTCCATCCTGAACGTCACCTCCGATGACGTCATCAGTGCTGGTGGATTTAAGGCCTGCAAGCAGCCTTGCTTCTTCTGCAGACTGCAAACCTTATGCCCTTTGCTGTGATAGATTCCTCCAGCCAATATGTCCAGCAGTAGGCCAAAGTCTGCACCAAGGTTCGATGACGCCGCCCTGCAAGCTCTGGTGGAAGGAGCAAGAGGAAATAAGGAGGTGCTCTTCCCTTCCTCAGGGGGGAAGAAACCTCCCCAGCAGACGAAAGCTCTGTGGATGCAAGTGGCCCAGGAGGTCAACCCTTTGTCTATGTGCCGCAGAATCTGGCTGCAGTACAGGAAGAGGCTTCATGACCTTCTGCGCACTGGAAAAGTGAGTATGACTTTCCCATCACCCTCAATCTGATCCCCATTGCCTCTTCTCACCAGCACTCAGCTTTGACAACCTCTTCTTCCACATCCCACTTGACACTGGCATCCCTGCACCCTTACCCATTCCCTCTCTCTCTATGGCCACATTCACCTAACTATTCGACTATGCAGCCCTCACACTCCCTATTGCTGTGATGCTATGAAAACAACTGACAACACACAGGGAGGGCCCTTGGTCTTGCCACCTCACTCCATCTTTGTCTCCTTCTAACCATCAATGATATGGATTCTCTACACTCCTTCCTTCATTCTCACTCAAACTCCACTTGTCTCCCTCATTGTAGGAAAAGAGAGCTCACAATAAGAGGGAAAGAGCGAGGACAGGAGGAGGGCCACCCTCAATAGCCCAGCTCACCCCCTGGGAGGAGGCGGTCCTGGAGATCGTGGGTATGGAGGAGGATGCGCAAGTGGGGAAGGACAGACGGGTGCATCAGAACAAGCTGGTGACAGAATAGTTTATCATCTCTCTCAATGACATTGCATGAGTCACTGATAATGATTCTGATGCTCTAACAGATTGACTTTTGATCATCTGCAATATTCAATGTGCATGTAGCCTTGGTCTCACATCTCTGACTCTTTCCTTTACTCCCCCACAGGACCATCGAAAGCCCCCGTCCCCACTATCCAGGAGGAACAGCCTGAGCATCCAGACTCCTCAGAGGAAGCTGCAACCTCTGAGGGCACAGCGTCAGCAGAATTCAGCGCACCCAGCACCAGCGCAGACACTCACACCTCGGTAGTACCTTTGCGAGATAATGCAGTGTTGTCACCTGGTGTATCACAGCTCACAAGTGAGCACCAGCAGATGGTGGAGACAGGGACAGCAGTGGAGAGTCCTAGTCGGAGGGCGTAGGACTCTGCCGGCTCGGCTCAGCTGCATGTCAACCCTCTGCCTCCGGTTCCATCCCAAAGTAGAGCAGTGCTGGAACTCCAGGAAGAGGTGCAGGAGTCTCTGGCAGGTTTTGTCTCCAGGGTTACTGCGAGTGTGGAGCAAATGGAGGAGTCCATCGCTAACATAAGCAGAGCCTTTGTGGAGGCATCGGCGCATGAACGCATCACCACGGAAAGGATGGCAACCTCCGTGGAAAGGATGGCTACTGTAGAGGAGAGGATGGCTACGGCCATGGAGGAGCTTAGTCGCCAGGGTCGTGAAAACATGGTCATTGTTCAGAATAGACTGACATCTCTTGAGGAGCGATGGTCAGCTATTGAGCAAAGAAACCAGACCTTCAGGCAAGTCCTTGGGAGTAGGACTTCCAGTACAGAAACGGGTCCTCATGGCCCCCCTGAAGTGCAGCAAGGTGCTGTCAAACCACTTGCTAGCTCTAAAGTGGGGCTGACCCATGAGAGGGATGTTGGTGGCATACAACAAGGAAGTGGGAGCTCCTCTCCAAGCGCTCACACAACCTCGCCACTGCAGAGCCCTCGGTCAGAGCCCCACCAGAGTCCCCACCCAACTGAGATTGGCGTCTCAACCCCTGTACAGCCGCAGGAGCAGTAGACTGTTGCCGAGCCCTCACAGGTTCACAACCCCAGAGGACATCTGCCAAAGGTGTCGAGACAGGAGCAGCAAGAAAGTGAGCAAGGGGCCTCCACATCTGCTGAAGCCACAGGGGAAGCACCATGTAGGAGCACGCGTAAGAGGAAGATAATGCGCAAATAGTCACAAGGGTAGTTGCTTGGGTGAAATGTGTTTATTTTTTAAAATGCCATCACTTGCTTATTGCCATAAAAAATTCTGATGGCAAACTGTTACAGTTGTGGCCTGTGTCATTTCGCAAATGGGACTTCCACATTGAGGGCTTAGGGCAACTTGCAATTGTCAGTATGGTGGTCAGAGTGATAGGAATCCACAGGTTCTTGGCTATTGTCGATGGTCTGATAAGAATGTGCGAGGCAAATGTGTTTGATTGTGCAGGCTAAGCAAATCTGGCCAAAATGAGTGCGTCCCTTGCATCCCGGGCAGCAATGTGGTCGCGCGCTGGCGCCTTCTGGCCTGTGCAGCTTCAGGTGGGTGAGCAGCAACTTGGAGCTCCTGCTGTTGCTCCTGCAGTTGGTGCTGCTGTTGTTCAGGGTTCTGCTGCTGCCGCGGCTGGTCTTCGTCCGAATCTGATGTCCAGGAGGAAAGGAAATAAATGGTGCCCATTCTTCTGGTATATACCTCAGTTGAGGAAGCGCTCATTCAAGCTGGGGAGAGGGGTTTCCCAGCAGGTCACACTGAAGATGGGTGTCAGGCTCCAAACTTCCACAACAATGAGTAGGCCTGTTAAAAGTTCCCCCAGACCTGAGACAACAAAGTTCTGCCACCTGCAAATGAAGATTGCTGAAAACTCCTTTTTAATGGTGGAGCTGCAGCTGTTAGTAAGCAATCCACTTGTGAGACCGCCAGGTTTCACTGGCATGTTTTAGAGGAGGCATGCAGCACGTGGGAAAACTGTTAAAATCAGAAAGGTCTCTCAAAATGGGATTATAGAGGCAATTAACTGGTTGTTAAGGGCCTTAAGGACCTATCCTGCCTCTTGGAGGCGGGATGGAGACGGGGTCAGAAAACTCGCATGTGGGAAAATTGCTCGGAGGCGGGATGAAGGTGGGATCGGGCCCGCCCACCAGTTTTTGCGATTTTAACACCTCACACGCCTCCAATCCCGCCTCCTCGGGCCTGGCAAAATCGAACCCATAGAGTACAAAAGTAAGGAAGTTATGACAAACCTTTATAAAACACTGGTTCGGCCTCAACTGGAGTATTGTGTCCAATTCTGGGCACTGCACTTTAGGAAGGATGTGAAGGCCTTAAAGAGGGTGCAGAAAAGAGTTACGAGAATGGTTCCAGGGATGAGGAACTTCAGTTATGTGGATAGATTAGAGAAGCTGGGGTTGTTCTCCTTGGAGCAGAGAAGGTTGAGAGGAGATTTGATAAGAGGTGCTCAAAATCATGATGGGTCTAGACAGAATAGATAGAGAGAAACTGTTCCCATTGGCGGAAGGGTCAAGAACCTGAGGACACAGATTTAAGATGATTGGCAAAAGAACCAAAGGCGACATGAGGAAACACCTTTTTACACAGCGAGTGGCTAGGATTTGGAATGCACTGCCTGAAAGGGTGGTGGAGGCAGATGCAATCGTGGTTTTCAAATGGGAATTGGATAAGTACCTGCAGGAAAAAAATTTGCTGGGCTACGGGGAAAGGGCAGGGGAGTGGGACTAGCTGAAGTGCTCTTGCAGAGAGCTGGCACGGGCTCGACGGGTCGAATGGCCTTCTTTGCTGTAACCATTCTATGATTCTATGATTCTTAACAGGTTTTAAGCAAGTACAGAGGCAGGGAAAGGGCTGGAGGGGAGGAAAAAAACAAAAGGGAAGGTCTGTGATTGGGTGGAAAGCAGGAGAGATTAAATGGCAAAAGGGTGCAAGACAAATGGAAGTGGTAATGTGACAAGTAAAGAAATGAAAAATGGGTCTAGAGGAGCTGAAAATGACAAAAGCAGAATCATTACCAACAACTATTATCCGAAATAATGGGAGCAGTGGTTATGATCTGAAACTGTTGAACTCTATGTTGAGCCTGGAAGGCTGTAAAAAGCCTAATTGAAAGATGAGATGCTGTTCCTTGAGCTTCCGTTGAGCTTCATTAGAACAGTGTAGGAGGCTGAGGGCAGAGAGGTCAGAGTGGGAGTAGGATGGAATATTAAAGTGACAAGCAACCGAAAGCCCAGGGTCATGTTTGTGGATTGAACAGGGATGTTCCGCAAAGTGATCACCCCAGCTACGTTTATTCTCCTCAATGTAGAGGAGACCACATTGTGAGCAGCAAATACAGGATATTAAATTGAAAGAAGTACAAGTAAATCATTATTTCACCTGGAAGGAGTGTTTGGGGCCCTGGACAGTGGGACGTGAGGAGATAAAAGGGCAAAATCAAAATACTGCGGATGCTGCAAATCTGAAATAAAAACAGAAAATGCTGGAACTACGCAGCAGGTCAGGCAGCATCTTTGGAGAGAGAAACAGAGTTAACGGGGGCGATTTTAACCCTACTCGCTCGGCAGAAACCTGCTGGGCGGGCAGTTAAAATTGCTCTGGCTCTTACCTGTCCAAAAGCCGCCATGATCGCAACATCTGCACTTTTAACCTGTTCTCCTGAGCAGGCAGCAAGGACACGTGCCCGTAGCCAACAGGGTCCTTCTTTACATAGGCATGTTGCGGCCCGATGACATCATTGAGACCTGACTGTAATTTTGACTCAGGCCTGAGCAGGGAATCCACCTGGTGTTAAAATCGGGGCCAATGTTTCAGGTCGATGACCTTTCATCAGAACTGGTAAAAGGGCAGGTACACTTGCATGGGAAGATGTAGAATGTTTATTATGTTTTATTTGTGTATCAGGGGATTGAAGGTATCTTGTCTGTGATCAGAAAAGCATATTAAGTACCTGGATAATGAGGGCTGACATATAAACATCATCTCCAGATCCACAGATCCTGAGGGAACAAACACAATGGGGTAGCGGTTTGTCTGGGCCTGTTTTCGGCAGCGTGTGCCCCAACCAGGAGGCCCGAGGCCAGCCTGAACTTGGACATCCAGACTCATTTCAATAAGTTTGGCAATCTGCCGGTGCCTGACTTATTGAAAGTGAGGCAGCTTACCCAAATCAGAAAACAAATTTCGGGCCGCTTGCCTTACCGGCAGCAGCCCTCAGATAAGTGCCAGGGGAACGTGAGGACAGTGGGAGGGGAGCGCGATCGAGGCTGGCTGTGGCGAGCGGAAGTGCTGGGAGGAGCACGACGCAGGAATTTAAAACAAAAATGTAAACTGTAAAATGTAAACTTATTTTTATGGTGGCGACTGCTTGCTAGGCCGCAATCAAGCCTGGAAATCCTGAGTAGAGCAGGCCCAACTCCTGAACCACTCAAGGTAGCCCAATTTTCCTAAGGGATCCCAAAACAGGCTGCTCATTTGCATATGTAAGGGGCCTAATGCCTGTTTTAGGCGGCCAATATGACGTTGAACGTTTTTCAGGCATCCTTGGGGCGCAGGGCAAAATTGGTCATTTTTGCATCTACTTTCCATTTATACATGTACAGGAAACTCTTTATTATCCGGCACCAACGGGACCGGCGTGGTGCCGGTTTATCAAAAAGTCCGGATTACAGAGAGGTATAGTTTAAAAGGTACGAGAGCTCCGTACACAGCAACAAATCCAGGCTTCCCTGTTGCTTAGCAACATGTGCAGGAACTCCAGCCACAGACCAAGCATCCCTGTTGCTTAGCAACAAGTGCACGAACCCCAGTTACACAGCCACAGATCCAGGAACTGCCACTAATATGAAGTAAAACTTACCTGAACCTACTCCTGAATTTTGCCGGTTAACAGAGATTTCTGGTTATTTTTTTTTTGGGTGCCGGTTAAAAGAGAGCTTCCTGTACAACTAGGACTAATTTCTACCCTAATCAATGTTCATGTTTAATATTTTAAAACATGTTCAGAATTAGACCAATAAGTTTTGTATTCAATTATTGTAGTAAGTACTCTTCAAATAATAAGTAATAATTGTGAGGATCGTGTCGTTTTATTTCCTTGCAGCACACGCTTACAAATGCATAAATATTAAGGAATTCTGAAACTGGTCATCAAAATGTTAGGAATCCTATTGGCAAAACACAAAGGGCATGCTACGGACTGCAACGGACACTTGTTGTCAAAGGAGGAAAACAATGCTTTTCTTTTATGAAGACTTTCACGGTTTAACATTAACAAGTTGGGTGGCTGGAGATTAAAAGGGTTTCTGTTGAACTACTCAGCTCCCAAATCCTTTGGTCCAAGGGACTACAACCTTTCTGCTGTGCCAACTTACCCTTTTGATCTGAATTTTGCACTGATAATACTATCCCTTAATCCTCTCAGCTCTCTCGGTCTTGGGAGGGGGTGCTTATTTCAGCATTAAACCTGAGGGTCTAAATAACACTTTCTTCCATCTCTTTTTTTACTGTTAATGCACATTATTATCACATCACTAAGACATATATAGAAAAATTAAGGTGAAATTATATCACTGCAAAACTGAAATATTGATTCTTTGCTGTATTTGATTTTTGCACTGTCCATTTGGTTCTGATAAATACATTTAGGATAATGTTTCTAACCATTAAGAGAGATTTCATGACATTTAGCTTTGTAATATTGCATGTAAATGGTTATATTCTAAATGTTTCATGATAATAGCAGGTATAATTAATCTCTTTTGAGTTTAAATAACTGAAACTAAGGCACCTTTACAATGTGCGACTTTGTACAACTTCGACATGTATCATACTGATGGTTGTCTGCAGCTCCAATAAAATTATTCTCATCATTGTTTTGCTGAACGTTAGTCTGACAGGCCTCTTTAAAGAAACCATGACAACAGTACAGATTAAAATAGATAGATTGAGCCATAGGTGCCAGCACCATATGGGTGCAGTGGGCAATGAGTCACTTCTAATCACTGTTAAGAAAATTATGGGGGTGAAATTCAACTTTAGTGGGGGCCCAAAAAAGGTGACAACAGATCATTCGCCCATTATGCACCATGCCTGATTTTCCTCTACTTTGACTTCAATGTCTTTGTGACCAGGTACATCTCCAGTGAACAACAACAACAACTTGTATTTATATAGCACCTTTAACGTAGTAAAAAGTCCCAAGGCGCTTCCCAGGAGCATTTTAAAACAAAATTTGACACCGAACCACATAAGGAGATATTACGGCAGATGAAGAGGTAGGTTTTAAGGAGTGTCTTAAAGGAGGAATGAGAGGTAGAGAGGTGGAGAGGTTTAGGGAGGGAATTCCAGAGCTTAGGGCCTTGGCAGCTGAAGATACGGCCACCAATAGTTGAGCGATTTAAATCAGGGATGTGCAAGAGTGCAGATATCTCGGAGGATTGTAGGGCTGGAGGAGATTACAGAGATAGGGAGGGGCGAGGCCATGGAGGGGTTTGAAAACAAGGATGAGAATTTTGAAATTGAGGTGTTGCTTAACCAGGAGCCAATGTAGGTCAGCGAGCACCGGAGTGATGGGTGAACAGGAGTTGGTGCGAGTTAGAACACGAGCAGCAGAGTTTTGGATGACCTCAAGTTTTCAGAGGGCAGAACGTGGGAGGCCAGCCAGGAGTGCGTTGGAATAGTCAAGTCTAGAGGTAATAAAGGCATGGATGAGGGTTTCAGCAGCAAATGAGCTGAGGCAAGGGCGGAGATGGGCGATTTTATGGAGGTAGAAATAGGCAGTCTTAGTTATGATGTGGATATGTGGTCGGAAGCTCATTTCAGGATCAAATATGACACCAAAGTTGCGAACACGCTGGTTCAGACTCAGACAGATGCTAGGGAGAGGGATGTAGTCAGTAGCTAGGGAACGGAGTGTGAGGCGGGGACCAAAGACAATGGCTTCAGTCTTTCCAATATCTAGTTGGAGGAAATTTCTGCTCATCCAGTACTGGATGTCGGGTAAGCAGTCTGACAATTTAGGGACAGTGGAGTGGTCGAGAGAAGTGGTGGTGAGGTAGAGCTGGGTATCGTCAGCATAGAGTGAAACAATTTTTACCATAATAAAGAGAGAACAACTATTTGACACACGTGTCAAAATAAAAATATGTTTTTTTTTAAATGATCAGTTTCCCAAATGGTAGAGTGGGTCAGCTGCACTGTCCGGCATGATACTGAGTGATACAAAGAGGCCCCCAGGTTACAATCCACTTCTGTGCGAAGTAGCTGATCTCAGCCTGGGCATCACCTGGTGTTCTACGATTAGTCTTAACACATCTGGGTTAGGGAGGATAGAAATTTGCCAGGCTTCCTGCTCCTGATTGCTGTCCTGTGACCAGGACAATATGTGACTGGGGATGCCAGGTGTGGATGGGATTGGGCTGTAAAGTGATGTCCCTCCAAATTTACCGTCTAGACACAAGCATGAAGAACGACCACTTGGGTAGGTTAGGAGAGGGCTCCCTGTGTCTGTGGAACTGTGGACAAGGAGGCTGAAATAGAAGAGGATTTTTTTTAATAGACTGATTGGCTATTAAAAAAACTACCCGATTGTTGATATTGCCCAGCCCACTCTCTCCTCTGTGCAAATCATTCATTCCATTCCCACAATGAAACACAAAATAGGAACAACTAAAACACAGAAATATGATCTGAAATTCAAAATCCACTAACAGAATGTGACACAATGAAGAATTTTTACTCTCCTGGTCTAACAGCCTCACTTGTGGAATAACTCCCTATCAAATGCTTCATCATACAGCATCCATTATTTGCTACAATTTGTAAGAGACTAAATAAGCCTCCTGTCTCTGTGGATTAAGATATCAGGACCGCCAAGATGTTTATTAACCCCCTCAATACTCTTAATATTTTGATTCAAGTCAAAAATACAACCCTATTTGTGATGAAATATTCCATTCATCACTCATCAGTATTTCTCTGCCTGTGACTGTGGTTGGTTTCAGTTTCATTTCCATTGTATTGTACTGTGTGTAGGGCTCCGCCCATACCTGGCTCCTATGTAAGCTGGCCCAGCCTGCAGCACATCCAGTACGGCAGACCTCTGGATGGAAGATACATTCTCCTCTGTGTGTTACCTTCTAAGTCAATAAAAGCCTTGTTTTGTTTCGCTAACATCGAGTCTCGGATTTATTGAGGCACATCAATTTTATTGACTTAATTTTCAACACAATGGATCAACTCTTGAAACCCGAATGTTTGGATTTGGACCAGCATGCTTCGGACGCATCGGCATGCTTCGGACACTGGTTTATGTGTATGGAATTCTTCCTGGACAATTCCGCAGCCGTCAAAGACGCTACGGACGCTGCAAGTATGAAACTCGGAATTCTGCGGAATTGGGTAAGCCACCGGGTTTACCCCCTCATCCAAGACGCCGACACGTACCCGGCCGCCTGCGACATCTTAAAGGCGCATTACCAGCAGCCTACGAATGAGGTGTATGCTAGGCATCTGCTCGCTACTCGCGCACAGCGACCTGGGGAATCGGTGGAGGAGTTCCTAGGCACCCTGAAAACGCTTGGCAAAGACTGCAAGTGCCAAGATGTAAAAGCCGCAGTGTACACTGACGAGCTTGTTCGCGATGCCTTTATCACAGGCCTCAGCTCCACTTACATCCGGCAGAGACTGCTGGAAAAAACGGGATTGGACCTGAAACAGGCTGCGGACACAGCACGATCCCTGGATGTGGCCCAGAGAAACTCGGACGCCTACTCTTCAGCCCGCGCCGTCCACGCCGCCACGTGTGCACCAAGGGCGCCGCCATCTTGGAAGGCATCTTCCCCGCCCGGCAGCCCGACACCGTCGGGGCCCCGCTCTCCCCCCAGAAGCCCTACGACAGCCGCGACGCGTCGGGGACCCAACTGCTACTTCTGCGGGCAGCCGAAGCACACCAGAAACCTGTGCCCGGCGAAAGGCACCACCTGCTTTAAGTGCGGTAAGAAGGGGCACTTCGGGAAGGTGTGCAGAGGGAACCCCGCCGGAAAACCCGCCACCGCCGCGTGTGCGCCGTGGGAGCGGCCATCTTGGACGCCATCTTGCCCGACCTCGTGGGGTCCGCCATCTTGTGAGCAGACAGCGTGGACGCCATCTTGTCTCGATCAGGGCCCTACAGTGGCATCGGTCACAGTGGACCAGACCAGGCTGCACCCGCTATCCAAATCAATGGTGAACATCGAGGTAAACGGGTGCAGGGTTAAATGTTTAATTGACAGTGGAAGCACGGAGAGTTTAATCCACCCTGAACTGGTACAACAACTCTCCCTAAAGGTGGTCCCTACTCGGGGTACCATCTCTATGGCTGATAAAACCCAGACATCGACCATTATGGGTTACTGCACGGTACAATTGTCCGTTAACGGAACTGTATACGATAATTTTAAAGTATTAATCATGAAGAATCTATGTGCGAGCGTGATCTTGGGCCTGGATTTCCAGTGCTACCACCAAAGCATCATGCTCAATTACGGTGGGTCCCAGCCGCCCCTCACAGTGTGCGGTCTGGCTACCCTGAAGGTAAAGCCGCCTTCGCTATTCGCGAACCTTACCCCTAACTGCCGGCCAATAGCGACCAAAAGCAGGAGGTACAGCTGGGAGGACAGGCGGTTTATCGCGACCGAGGTAGACAGGCTCCTGAAAGAGCGCATTATTGAATGCAGCAATAGCCCGTGGCGCGCCCAAGTGGTGGTGGTAAGGGGTAGCGAGAAGAAACGGATGGTGATCGACGATAGCCAAACGATCAACAGGTACACCCAACTAGACGTCTACCCGCTACCCCGCATATCAGAAATGGTGAACCAAATCGCCCAATACCGGGTGTTCTCCACCATCGACCTCAAGTCAGCGTACCACCAGCTCCCTATCAGACCAGAGGACCGCCCGTACACCGCCTTCGAGGCGAACGGACGCCTCTACCAATTCCTCAGAGTCCCCTTTGGGGTGACGAATGGGGTCTTGGTCTTCCAGAGGGAGATGGACCGCATGGTCGATGACCACCACTTGCAGGCAACCTTCCCCTACCTCGACAACGTCACCATCTGCGGTCGCAACCAGCAGGATCACGACTCGAACCTCGAGAGGTTCCTGAAAACCGCACAAAAACTCAACCTCACCTACAACGAGGACAAGTGCGTTTACAACACCACGCGCCTCTGCATACTAGGCAGCGTGGTGGAGAATGGGGAAATCGGACCAGACCCCGACCGATTGCGCCCCCTACAGGAGCTGCCCCTGCCCAACACTCCCAAAGCCCTGAAAAGGTGCCTGGGGTTATTTTCTTATTATTCCCAATGGGTCCCCAACTACTCCGACAAAGCCCGCCCCCTCTTGAAAGCATCCTCTTTTCCGCTCTCTGCTGAGGCCCATGCTGCCTTCAAAAGCATTAAGCAGGATATTGAGCGGGCCACGCTACAGGCAGTGGACGAGAACACTCCCTTTCAAGTGGAAAGTGATGCGTCTGACTTTGCCTTGCCGGCCACCCTCAACCAGGCGGGGCGGCCCGTAGCTTTCTTCTCGAGGACCCTCCAAGGGCCCGAGATCAGACACTCCTCCATAGAAAAGGAGGCCCAAGCCATCGTGGAGGCAGTGCGCCACTGGCGCCACTACCTAGCCAGCAAACGCTTCAACCTACTTACCGACCAGCGGTCGGTAGCGTTTATGTTCAATAATAAACAGAGGGGGAAGATTAAAAATGATAAGATTCTTAGGTGGCAGATCGAGCTCTCCACCTTCGATTATGACATCATTTACCGGCCAGGGGCCCTTAACGAATCCCCCGACGCCCTCTCACGAGGGATGTGTGCCAGCACCACCGGGGATCGGCTACAGACCCTCCACAATGACCTCTGCCACCCAGGGGTCACGCGGCTGTTCCACTTCATAAAGTCCCGCAACTTACCCTACTCGATTGAGGAAGTTCAGTCCCTGACCAGGAACTGTCGCACTTGCGCTGAGTGCAAGCCTCGGTTCGACCGCCCAGATAGAGCCCACTTAATCAAAGCTACACGGCCCTTTGAGCGGCTCAGCTTAGATTTCAAGGGCCCCCTCCCGTCCGTCGACCGCAATGTTTACTTCCTGAACATTGTGGACGAATACTCTCGTTTCCCATTCGCCTTCCCCTGCCCAGACATGACCAGCGCCACGGTCATTAAATGCCTCAACAGCCTGTTCTGCCTGTTCGGTATGCCGAGCTACATCCATACGGATAGGGGAGCGTCCTTCATGAGTGAAGAGCTACGCCAGTACATGCTGTCCAGGGGGATCGCCACGAGCCGTACCACCAGCTACAACCCCCGGGGTAACGGTCAAGTGGAGCGAGAGAACGGGACAGTATGGAAAGCAGTCACTCTAGCTCTAAGGACCAAAGGCCTCCCTATCTCCCGCTGGCAGGAAGTCCTCCCAGATGTGCTCCATTCGATACGGTCGCTATTGTGTAC
Organism: Somniosus microcephalus; assembly: GCF_052327205.1. Lineage (NCBI taxonomy): Eukaryota > Metazoa > Chordata > Chondrichthyes > Squaliformes > Somniosidae > Somniosus > Somniosus microcephalus. The sequence continues at coordinate 46,689,327 of NC_140992.1, read as the reverse complement.
TGCCACTAATGCCACGCCTCACGAGCGAATGTTTGTCTTTCCCCGGAAATCCACCTCAGGCATATCCATGCCGTCATGGCTCTCCACCCCAGGTCCGGTATTCGTGCGAAGGCATGTGAGGGGCCACAAGACGGACCCTCTCGTGGAGTCAGTGCACCTACTCCACGCCAACCCCCAATACGCGTATGTCCGGCACGCCGACGGAAGGGAGGACACCGTGTCCATGAAAGACGTCGCCCCAGCCGGTAACGACAACAACCACGACAACAGCAGCAACAACGACCACAGCAACTCTTACCCACCCACTACTCTTTCATCACCCCCGGAAGAACATCGACCAACGGTACCCACACCAACTACCCCTTCAACAACCCTGGCGGCACCCCCGGCAGAGACCCAGGAGGCCACCGGGGACACCCAGCCGACACCCGCGGCACCACAACAGCCACGTCGGTCGCAGAGGACTATCAAACCCCCGAACAGACTAAATCTATAGAAGGGGTGAATGTGATGAAATATTCCATTCATCACTCATCAGTATTTCTCTGCCTGTGACTGTGGTTGGTTTCAGTTTCATTTCCATTGTATTGTACTGTGTGTAGGGCTCCGCCCATACCTGGCTCCTATGTAAGCTGGCCCAGCCTGCAGCACATCCAGTATGGCAGACCTCTGGATGGAAGATACATTCTCCTCTGTGTGTTACCTTCTAAGTCAATAAAAGCCTTGTTTTGTTTCGCTAACATCGAGTCTCGGATTTATTGAGGCACATCACTATTCTTAATTCAGGAATTGTAGCAAACTCTCAGCATTCAATACAATGTTGAACAATCTCCAGTGATAAGAAAGGACTTGTGTCCTACAATGATCAGCCTAAGGAAAGTCAGTAACATGCAGGTATTACTGTAATAAGGAAACACACCGGCCCTGCTAGAAGCAACTTGAAATGCATCAAATGAGGGATTTTAATACTGCTCGTCCAGGAGACCCCCATATTAACTGAAGAAAGAATCCGCCTAGCATGGAAACAATGCACACAACCCAATACCCTTTGGGTGAGAGAGGAACGTGGTCTAATAGGCCCAATGCTACATGGTTTACTTTTCAATGGAATCACTTCAACAGTAGCTCATAGGAGATGCAAAATGTACAAGTGCCACCACCCATGTGTCACCAAGGAATTCTATAGCACTTAAATCATTTCTTGCTAGTCCTCTGAGTACTCCCATCGATGAATTTCAGGTTCAGTGCGTAAACAATAAAACTGACATTTATAAATTTTAGGCTTTTTATGTGTCATTAATGCAACAGCAAGAACATTTTCTAAGATATTAGCATGATAAGCAAACAGACAGTGACCCCTGGAATACTCTGTTTCAGTCCTAATAGCATCTAAAGGGCTTAATAAGTGTTTGCTTGAAGTTAACCAGTCACCAAGGTAATGACAGATGAGCAGAGGAACTATGCAGTTCAGGCAGTAATCAGGTTATAGCTGGGTGATGATATAAATAATCTGATTACCTTGCCAAACACTTGCTGTGATCATCTCTGTGCCAACTTGTCCAGAGTTTTCGACTGCTGTTCAAATATTTAACATTCTTATTAGATGGACTGAAAGCAATAAATACAAATAAAATTGACTCCTGTATACGATCTTGTTGTAATATGAATGGCTGATCTTTTTATGTTAACGTCTATACTGGGGGACAATAGACAAAATGTGAAACTCCTTGAATATGCTGTGCCCCAAGTGAGTAGCGCACTGCGTGGCTTGCAGTCTTGGCCATGGTATTCGGGATAATTACTCCAGGCTTAAGTGAGACCACACCTTAGATAAACCTGTAGTGCTGGAGTTTTTGCAAATAGTTCTGCTATACAAGCTGTGGCTTGCCTGTCACACACATCTGAGTTCTGTTTTTAGCTTGTGTTTCTTTAGGATAATTTGTTCTGGCGGAGACCAACAAAACAAAATCTGTTGATCTTTTTAGTACTTTCCTGGTCAACACTTGTGTGACTTGACCCTATCAAAATGGATGGAAGCAATAATTGTGTGGGGAGGGCTGAGAACAATCTTTCGGCATTTTGCCAAAAATGTTCGAATAAAGCAAAGGCCACAGTGTGCACAGGTGGAGTATTTGCACTAATGCACTGTCACTCAAACAGGAAAAAATGCAAATAAAAAGGAAAACAAATATAAATAGAATTCACCACCCAAAGGGGGAAAATGACAGAAATGTATCTACCTTCCAGTGGCTTTGTGTTTTACTCTATATCCTGTGTATTGCACCACAGTTAGGTAGAATGTTCAAAGATATAATGGCATTGGGTTATTTTTGACTTTACAATGTTTTGGGCACACTGCAAACTACCTCCATTATGTTTCAATTTAATTATACATTGTGGTATCTGATAGCTCATAACAGAAGGTTCACAAATATAAAAATTTATTTGTGAACCTTCTGTTATGAGCTATCAGATACCACAGATAACCCAGCAGTCCTTTAATAAGTTGTCCAGGATGAATTGCAGACATTATGGGGTCAAAGACTGGTTTGGGCACAGGCCACAATTCTATTTATGAGCTCCAAACAAATAACTTATCTCCTGATTATTTTGTCGAAGTGTACAAGGTAATTGCAATGTCCGAGGGGGGCAAGAATGGGTGGGCAGCGAGCTGGAAGAGCTTTGTGGCGCACTCCTGCTCCTTCTGGCCCCACAAAAAACTTTAAAAGAAACAAAAAACTTACCTTGTGGGAGAGGCCTGCAGTGGGGCCCATTAAGGATCTCTCAATGCCTGGAGGAATTGAAACTGGCACATAGTGGCATGTACAGCAGGCGTAGGTCCCCGACTTGCATGTTTAAACAGCCTCCCACTTGTTTTGGGCGGGAGTGCTAGACGTACATTTAAAGGCCTGTTTGAAAGTTGACTTAGGTTGGCAAAGGGGCACACAAGGTCCCCATTGGATTTTCAACTGCTGGTCGCCCAATTTTCAAGGCGAGAAAAACTATTGGCCGGCAGTTGGAAATTTCCGTCTTGCACTTCAGAACATGACGTTTGAAGCACCATCATTTCACCGGCCGTTTTGGCCAGGAAGTCATCCACTGGCATGTTAATCAGGCCCTGCCACTAAAGCGGCCAAAGCTCCTCACTGCCATTCACCAACAGGCTGGCTGGTTGCCATGCCACATTCCCACCTGGAAATTAAAATCGATCCCACGCTGTCACATGTCTCACCTATTTATAACTTCATATCGTGCTTACTAAGGACTGAATTATAATACACCTTGATGACTAATGACACGAAAACCACTTCTAACAAAATAATCATTGTGTAGCAAAATATTCGAACAAATACAGGTCTCACAATGGATACCTTTTATCTGTATTTCTATTTTGCTCTTTTTTTTGCAAATACTGCAATAACAAGAACAGGATGAGTGTTTACTGACAACACATATTCCATCTACGTAAAGCTTTCAATGACTTGGTAGCAGGTGAATCCTATTGAACTCTATGAAAACATGACCTCATCCACTGGAGAGGTAAAGACACGGTCAACTGCAAAAAATATAATATGTGGGTGAGAGATCCGGATTTAAGTATAGCATTTTATCCTTTGTGTGTGTGTCTCAGAACAAATTAATGTTTGTTTTGAAAGGTCACCCGAAGAGCATAAGAAGGAAGTGAATTAGTACCTTTTTAATAATTTTTAAAGAGCCTTAACTGGATCTAAGAGTTGGCAGTTGGCTGCATTCTGCTGTTATTCAAGCTAACGCAAACAATCAGCAGCAGATCGTCCCACCCGACAAACAAAGAAACTAAGACTTGGAAATAATATTTTGGTAGCATAAAAGAAAATAAAAAGAAGTTTTCTTTTTATTCTGCAGCCTGTGTCATAAAGGTAACATCCGACTGTACATTGTTTAATAATTCCCCCTTAAACCACAGTCATGTCCGTTGATGGGCCCCACCATGGACCAAACTTGCTATTTGAAACATGTTTGTTCTTTTATGAGAAAGGAAGCCACATGTCAAAGGGAACGTGGCCTTGTAAAAATGGCCCATAAAAGGAAAGTCACTGGCATTTTTATATTAATGCTTTTTATGCACAAATTAAGTTTGCTTTTTTTTTAATCAACATCATTAACTAGCATACCAATCATTTTGATGTGTGATTTCTGTTTGTTTGCATGGCAAAGGTTGCACAACACAAGGTTTATTCCAATATGCAGACCACTGGATGAGCAAGCTGACCATGGCACCATGGCACAGGAAGCCATTCAAGTGGGGGGAGTGAAAGAGAAAGTAGTTGTGGTAGGGGACAGTATAGTCAGAGGGATAGATACTATTCCCTGTAACTACAACTAAGAGTTCCGAAGGTTGTGTTGCCTGCCCGGTGCCAGGGTTAAAGACATCTCCTCGCGGCTGGACAAGAACTTGGAGTGGGACAGGGCGGATCCAGTTGTCGTAGTTCATGAAAGAACCAACGACATAGGTAGAATTAGGAATGAGGTTCTGCGGAGAGAGCTGGAGGAGTTGGGGTCCAAATTAAAAAGCAGAATCTCAAAGGTAATAATCTCTGGATTGTTACCTGAGCCACGCGCCAATTGGCATAGGGATAAGCAGATTAGAAGGTTAAATGCGTGGCTCAAAGAGTGGTGTGGGAGGCAGGGGTTTTGCTTCATGGGGCATTGGCACCAGTACTGGGGAAAGAGGGAGATGTTCCATTGGGATGGGCTCCACTTAAACCGAGCTGGAACCAGTGACCTGGCGAATTGAATAACTAGGGCAGCAGACCGGGCTTTAAATTAATGAAGGGGGGCGGGGGAGGATTCAGGAAAGAGTAAATTTAAAAGCAGCAAGAGAAATGTCAAGGCTCTAGAGCAGAGTAGAGTTTTGGGTAAAAATAAGCAGAGTGGGTCAGGAAGGGACAGAGAGAGTAACAAAGGTAATAGGGCATCAGTGACTAAGGTGACATCAGGGAAAAATAGAAATAAGTCAAAGCTAAAGGCACTGTATCTGAATGCGCGAAGCATTTGCAACAAAATAGATGAATTAATAGCGCAGATAGAAATTAATAGGTTTGATCTAATAGCCATTATGGAGACGTGGTTGCAAAGTGACCAAGGTTGGGAACTAAATATTCCAGGATACTTAATTTTAGAAGAGAAAGGCAAAATGGAAAAGGAGGAGGGGCAGCCCTGATAATAAAGGATAGGATAAAGACAGTAGAGAGAAAGGATCTTAGCTCCAAAAATTAAGAAGTAGAATCAGTTTGGGTGGAGCTAAGAAACAGCAAGGGGCAGAAAACATTGGTGGGAGTTGTTTATAGGCCCCCAAACAGTAGTTGTAATGTAGGGCCGAGTGTAAATCAGGAAATTGGAGGTGCATGTAGCAGGGGTAATGCAGTAATCATGGGGGACTTTAATCTACATATAGACTGCGCAAACCGAATTTGCAGTAATAGTGTGGAGGACGAATTCATAGAATGTATGCAAGATAGTTTTCTAGATCAGTATGTTGAGGAACCAACTAGGGAACAGGTTATTTTAGGTCTAGTATTGTGCAATGAGAAAGGGTTAATTAATAACCTTGTAGTAAAGGGGCCTTGAGGGAACAGTGACCATAATATGATAGAATTTTATATTAAGTATGAAAGTGATTTAGTTAAATCCGAGACTAGGGTCTTAAATCTAAACAAAGCAAACTACGTAGGTATGAGGGGTGAGCTGGCTCAGGTAGATTTAGGCATTTAAAGAATGAATACATAATTTACAAAAAATATACATTCCTTTAAGGCACAAAAACCCCACAGGAAAAGTAGTCCAACTGTGGCTTACAAGAGAAGTTAAAGATAGTATTAGATCAAAGGTAGAGGCTTATAATGTTGCCAACAAGAGCAGTAAGCCTGAGGATTGGAAGGATTTTAGAATTCAGCAAAGGAGGACCAAGAAATTGATAAAGAAAGGGAAAATAGAATATGAGAGTAAACTAGTGAGAGACATAAAAACAGATTGTAAAAGCTTCTATAGTTATGTAAAAAGGAAAAGTTTAGCAAAAGTAAATGTGGGCCCCTTACAGGCTGAGACAGGAGAAATGATAATGGGCAATAAGGAAATGGCAGAGAAATTAAACAAATACTTAGGCTGCGATTTTGCCAGCTCTCAGAGGGTGGTTTTGGAGGCGGGTCCGGTGTTAAAATTAAAATGATTGATGGCGGGTTGCGAACCCGCTGCCATCCCGCCACTGCGCAACTTTACAGAGTGTCGGGTCTGCGAGTTCCGATCAGACCCGAAACCAAGTGGTGGGAGAGCCATTTAAGGCATTTAACAGCTTGTTAACTGCCTGGATAATCCTATTTTGAGAGGCTCTTCCCATTTTGCAACATTTTTAGCGTGTTGCACGTTGTGTGACAAACACACGAGCTGATTTTGCCGGGTTCAGCAACTAGCTGAATAGTTGACAGCTGCACCTGCAGCATAAAAGCTGACCTGCAACTTGAGTTCACTTTCAGATGCCAGAACTTTCTGTTTTGAGGTTTTGGAACACATTTTGCAGGTGTATTGAGGTTTTAAGTGTTTAATCTGAGATCCACATGCACTGCGATCTCTTTGGAATACCCTCTCCCCACATTGGCTGATCACTTCTAACATCTCTTCCTCAACTGATATAGATACCAGCAGAATGGGAACCATTTATACCCTCTCATCCTGGTCCTCGGAATTGGAGGAAGAGCAGCCACGGCAGCAGCAGGACCAGGCACAACAGCAACAACAACAACATGTATTTCTTTAACGTAGTAAAATGTCCCAAGGCGCTGCACAGGAGTATTGTAAGACAAAAAATTTGACACCGATCCACATAAGGATAAATTATGGCAGATGACCAAAAGCTTGGTCAAACAGGTAGGTTTTAAGGAGCGTCTTAAAGGAGAAAAGAGAGGTAGTGAGGTGGAGAGGTTTAGGGAGGGAATTCCAGAGCTTAGGGCCTAGGCAACAGAAGGCACGGCCACCAATGGTTGAGCAATTATTATCAGGGATGCTCAAGAGGGCAGAATTAGAGGAGTGCAGATATCTCGGGGGGTTGTGGGGCTGAAGGAGATTACAGAGATAGGAAGGGGCGAGGCCATGGAGGGATTTGAAAACAAGGATGAGAATTTTGAAATCGAGGCGCTGCTTAACCAGGAGCCAATGTAAGTCAGCAAGCACAGGGGTGATGGGCGAACGGGACTTAGTGCGGGTTAGGACATGGGCAGCCGAGTTTTGGATGACCTCGAGTTTACGTAGGGCGGAATGTGGGAGGCCAGCCAGGAGTACATTGGAATAGTCAAGTCTAAAGGTAACAAAGGCATGGATGAGGGTTTCAGCAGTGGATGAGCCGAGGCAAGGGCGGAGACGGGCAATGTTACGGAGGTGGAAGTAGGCAGTCTTTGTTACACTGCGAATATGTGGTCGGAAGCTCATTTCAGGGTCAAATATGACACCAAGCTTGTGAACAATGTGGTTCAGCCTCAGACAAATGTTAGGGAGAGGGATGGAGTCAGTGGCTAGGGAACGGAGTTTGTGGCGGGGACCGAAAACAATGGCTTCGGTCTTCCTAATATTTAGTTGGAGAAAATGTTTGCTCATCCAGAACTGTATGTCGGACAAGTAGTCTGACAATTTAGACACCGTGGAGGGGTTGAGAGAAGAGGAACTGAGGTAGAGCTGGGTGTCATCAGCGTACATGTGGAAATTGACGCTGTGTTTTCGGATGATGTCACCAAGGGGCAACATGTAGATGAGAAATAGGAAGTGGCCAAGGATAGATCCTTGGGGGACACCAGAGGTAACGATGCGGGAGCAGGAAGAGAAGCCATTGCAGGTCATTTTCTGGTTACGATTAGATAGATAAGAATGGAACCAGGCGAGTACAGTCCCACCCAGCTGGACGACACTTGAGAGGTGTTGGAGAAGGATGGAGTTGTCAACCATGTCATAGGCTGCAGACAAGTCAAGAAGGACGAGGAGGGATAGCTTACCTTTGTTACAGTCACAAAGGATGTCATTTGTGACTTTGTACCGTTTCGGTACTGTGGCAAGGGCAGAAACCTGATTGGAGGGATTCAAACATGGAATTGTGGGAAAGAAGGGCACGGATTTGGGAGGCGACATGTTCAAGGACTTTGGAGAGGAAAGGGAGGTTGGAGATGGGGCAGTAGTTTGCAAGGACGGAGGGATCAAGGTTTGTCTTTTTGAGGAGAGGGGTGATGACGGCAGATTTGAGGGAGAGGGGGACAGTACCTGAGGAGAGAGAACCGTTAACAATATCAGCTAACATGGGAGCCAGAAAAGGAGGTTGGGTGGTCAGCAGTTTGGTGGGAATAGGGCCAAGGGAGCAGGAGGTGGGTCTCATAGACAAGATGAGCGCAGAGAGATCATGAGGGGAGATTGGAGAGAAACTGGAGAAAGATGTGAGTTCAGGGCTAGGGCAGGGGGGAACCTTAGAGGAAGTTTGGCCCAGTGGGCTAGGGGAAGGAAGGGAAGTGGCAGAGGCAGCTGATCGGATGGTCTCAATCTTAGAGACGAAGAAGTCCATGAGCTCCTCACACTTGTTATCGGAGGTGAGGGTGGAGGAGACAGGGGAGAGCGGTTTAAGAAGATGGTTAGCAGTAGAGAATAGGAGCCGGGGTTTATCTTTGCATTCCAGAATGATTCTGGTATAGTGAGCAGCACCAACAACAGGAGCGGCAACCTTCTCCTCAGCCACCTGATGCTGCACAGGGCAGAGGGCGTCAGTGCAGCGCTGTACCATGCCACAGGGGATACCCCCAACACAGGGTTTACAGGCAGAGGTTGAGCTTCCTCAACATGAGTGAGCAGCAGTGCCAAAGGAGGCTGAGACTTTCACGAGAGGTAGTTGCTGACATCTGCGCAATGCTGCACCAACACCTGCAACCCAGAGAAGAGGGTGGACACTCCTTACCAGTGGCTGTCAAAGTCACCACCGCAATCAACTTCTTTGCTTCAGGGTCATAAGAACATAAGAAATAGGAGCAGGAATAGACCACTTGGCCCCTTGAGCCTGCTCCGCCATTCAATAAGATCATGGCTGATCTTGGGCTCAAAGCCACTTCCCTGCCCGCTCCCCATAACCCTTCATTCCCTTACCTTGCAAAAATCTGTCTATCGCCACCTTAAATGTATTTAATGACCCAGCCTCCACGGCTCTCTGGCCAGAGAATTCCACAGATTTACGACCCTCTGAGAGAAGAAATTCCTCCTCATCTCAGTTCTAAAAGGGCGACCCTTTATTCTGAAACGATACCCCCGAGTTCTAGATTTCCCCATAAGGGGAAACATCCTCTCTGCATCTACCTTGCCGAGCCCCCTCAGTCTCTTATATGTTTCAATAAGATCACCTCTCATTCTTCTAAATTCCAAGGAGTATCAGCCCAACCTGCTCAACCTTTCTTCATAAGTCAACCCCCTCATCTCTGGAATTAACCTAATGAATCGTCTCTGAACTGCCTCCAATGCAAGTATATCCTTCCTTAAATAAGGAGAGCAAAACTGTACACAGTACTCAAGGTGTGGTCTCACCAATACCCTGTACAGTTGTAGCAGGACTTCCCTGCTTTTATACTCCAACCCCCTGCAATAAAGGCCAACATTCCATTTGCCTTTTTGATTACTTGCTGTACCTGCATGCTAACTTTTTGTGTTTCATGCACAAGGACCCCCAGGTCCCTCTGAACTGTAGCATTTTGTAATCTCTCTCCAATTAAATAATAATTAGCTTTTTTATTTTTCCTGCCAAAGTGGATAACCTCGCACTTTCCCATCTGCCAAATGTTTGCCCACTCACTTAGCCTGTCTATATCCCTTTGCAGATTCTTTGAGTCCTCTGCACAACTTGCTTTCCCACCCATCTCTGTATCATCCGCAAATTTGGCTACATTACACTCGGTCCCTTAATCCAAGTCATTAATGAAGATTGTAAATAGTTGAGGCCCCAGCACCGATCCCTGTGGCACCCCACTAGTTACCGTTTGCCAACCGGAAAATGACCCATTTATCCCGACTCTCTGCTTTCTGTTCATTAGCCAATTCTTTATCCATGCTAATATATTACCCCCAACTCCGCAGCACACATCAGTGGCATTTCCCAGTCAGCCGCACACAGTTGCATCACACAGGTTACCGATGCCTGTAGGATTCGCAAAATTGAACTTTATATTATAAAGGGTCGAATGGCAGAAGAGGCCATGATTTTAAAGACTGTTTTAAAAGAAGCCTAGGAAAAAGGGGCATTCAAAATGGCCGCCAGACCCCGTGACCAACTTATTGGGACCCTTTAAAATGGTTCCTGCAGTCCTCAGACAGCTTTGTGGATTCAGCCCACAGTAAGTTCTGGAAGCCGTTTCTGAGAGAACAAAACCAGACACCCACATATACATATAGATTGGATGCAGATCCAGTCAAGATCGGCCTGTAGATAAAGGCCATCTGAATGTTTACCCAGACAAAAGGGAACAGTTTCATATTCATGAGAAGAGCATCAAGGACCCGTTAAGGACATCACCAGGACATTAAAAACAATGAAGGTCATTCCAGACCAGAGATGGCCCGTTACCGGCCATCCAAGAACAGTTTAAAATATAATAACTACCCCGTTGTGCTCCCAGCCCGCCAAAAATTAAAACAAAAGACTAACCTGATTTGGCGCGAGATAAGGGCTTCTGATGAGAAGTATATCTGGGAACCCAGGGGTAGGAAGAAAAGGGAAGCCATCGTGGTGCTACCATCGTATCGGTAGCATCATCGCTAGAAGAAGGAGAAGAAGACGGTTCGAGCCGGCGTCCCGCCCCGAGGTAAAACATCGGGAGATCATCGACCAACCCCGGGCCATTGACAAAACGGGAGGCCATCGACCCACTCTGGCTCAGGAGAAGAGACAAGAAAAAACTACAGAAGAAACGATGGGGGCCAGCCCGAGGCTCCTCTGACCGGGGTCGAGCAAACGATCCCTGACCCCGCCGACATCCAGACTAGCCGGTGTCCAGCCGTCCCCGACCCCCACCTCAGGAGAGAGGTGTGGCGCAGCTCGCTGGGGCTCCAACAACCACGTGGAGACGGGACGCCTGAAAGGATCAAATGCAGACCTGTTTCAAAACCTTACACTTCCTAGTTGGATTGGTGAGCATGTTTCTGGCCCTTCATAATCAGATCTAGATAGGTTTAAGGGGGTGGACATTTAAGGGTATAATTAACATGAGTTGTTGTCCCTCGATGTTCCGTGTGTTTTCCCCATTTCATGATGATCTTTGTAGAGTATAATATGCCTGTACTTGCCTTAGTTAGTATTGTGTCGTTATGATTCGTTTGTGTTTCCCCTTCCCATGTACCCTCTTATTTGCTTGCATTTTGATTTGTTTTACATTATGCAATAAAATTCCATTTTGTTTCATCAAACTTGGTCTATAAGAGTTTTCTCTACATTGTAGTTCCTGCCCCAAAGTCCAGAGTACAGAATCTAAGGGGCGAGTGGGTCGAACGACTCACGGTTTTACTGTGCAAGAGAGAGAGGCCTCTAGAGAGAGAAACCTTTGCGATCTAAAACCCCTTACATGCCCTCTTTGCCAAGTCGCACAATTACATCCACTTCTCCACGGATGGAGCAAGTGTTACCACGCGTGCGGTTGGTTTTGTAAATGTGGCAGGTTTCCCAAGGGTGCAGGGCGTCGTAGACTGCACACATGTGGCCATTAGGGCACCCCATCACAACCCAGCTGTATTTGTAAACCACAAGGGCTTCCACTCCCTTAACATCCAGCTGGTGTGTAAACACAGGAAGAAAATTATGCATGTTTACGCCAAGTTCCCTGGCAGTTGCCATGACTCATTCATGCTGCGGCAGTCCACTGTGCCTCCACTCTTCAATCCGCCAACATTAGGCAGAGTCAACATGGATTTATGAAAGGGAAATCATGTTTGATGAATCTGTTAAGAGTTTTTTGAGGTTGTAACTAGCAGAATAGATAAGGGGGAACCAGTGGGTGTGGTGTATTTGGATTTTCAGAAGGCATTCGATTAGGTGCCACATAAGACGTTATTAAACAAAATTAGGGCTCATGGGATTGGGGGTAATATACTAGCATAGATTGAAGATTGGTTAACGGACAGAAAATAGAGAGTATGAGTAAACAGGACATTTTCGGGTTGGCAGGCCGCAACTAGTGGGGTACCGCAAGGATCAGTGCTTGGGCCTCAGCTAGTCACAATCTATATCAACAATTTGGATGAGGGGACCAAGGGGGAAAGATTTGAGTCATGCCCCGAAAAAATTAGCACTCTTGCAGCTGAAATTCTTCGGTAGTGTTGTGTATTTTGAATGTTGTATTTGAATTGTCCCACATAGCTTACCGTAGTTGTGATGTGCAATGCACTATGGGAAATAGAGTGCATTAAGTGAGAGATTCTTCTGGAAGTAAAGATGGCTGTTAACTGAACTCTGTCTCCTGCGTAATCTTTTAATTGTTATACAAGCAAGGTTATTAAACTCTTGAGATATAACAAAAGTGGCGACGAGGACGTCTGAACTTACGTGGACTTGAGGAAGGGGAGGAAAAGCAGTGAGTAAATCGGGAAGGACATTTATTCAACTGTGATACTATAAGAGACAGGCTAGTGTGTGGTATGAGAACTGAAGCCATACAGAAGAGACTATTAACGGAGAGTAATCTGACTCTACAAAAGGCCATTGAAATCAGTATTTCCATGGAATTGGCAGCTAAGGAAGCTCAACAGTTGGGTGCAACAGAAAAAGTGCACAAAGTAAGAACAGAGAGTCAAGGGCCATGCTTCCGTTGCGGCAAAACGGGGCATCTTGCGTCTGCATGCTGGTGTGTGGACATGGATTGCCACAGCTGTGGTAAAAAGGGACATATTCAGTGCGCATGCAGAAATAAAAAGGACACAGGGAAAACGTCAAAGACGGAAGGAAGAAAAAAAACATTCAGACAAAAGACAAAGAAGCATGTCCGCTCTGTAGAACAGGACAAAACAGAAGCAAGTGACACTTCAGAGGAGGAATTATCACTGAACGTGCTGACTGTAGCTGGGGATTCGCATGGCTACTGGGTCTCACCCTTGCTAGAGGGGCAGCCTGTGCGAATGCAGATTGATACCGGGGCAGCAGTATCTCTTATGTCAGAGACAGTCTACAAAAAGACATTAAAGCACCTTCCACTTCAGCCAGCTAACCTAGCGTTAAAGACATATACCAGTGAAAGAGTAACCATGAGAGGTATCATTGAGGTCACAGTTCAGTTGAATGGACAAACTAGGAAGTTACCACTCTACGTAGTTAAAGGAGACTACCCCTCCCTACTGGGACGTTTGTGGATGGAGAGAATAAAATTAGACTAGTCATCAGTCTACATGATGTCACACAATGATCCAGGCTTACCGGCCATCTTAAAGAAACATGCAGAAGTCTTTAATGGAGAACTGGGTAGCATGGAAGATATTACTGTGAAGCTTCGTATTAAGCAGGATAGTAAGCCCAAGTTCATGAAGGCACGACCCGTACCTTATGCCATCAGACCAAAAGTCGAGGCTGACTTAGAAGCCCTAGTTGAAAGCGGAGTACTAGAACCAGTCAGCGTGAGTGAATGGGCAACACCCATCGTACCAGTGCTCAAGAAAGGGGGTGGAGTTAGGATATGTGGAGATTTTAAAGTAACTGTTAACCCTGTATTGTCAGTGGAGCAATATCCGCTTCCCCATATTGATGATTTGTTTGCGGGACTTGTTGGGGGCCAGAAGTTTAGCACAATCGACCTCTGTCAAGCCTACCTGCAAATGCATGTGGATGAACAGTCATGAGAAATGCTGACTATTGTGACGCACAAGGGCCTATTTAGGTATCGTCGACTTCCTTTCGGAATTACATCAGCTCCAGCGCTTTTCCAACGTGCTATGGACCAGATCCTTAGTGGATTGCCTGGAGTCCAGTGCTACTTAGATGATATCTTAGTTACTGGGTGTGATAACCATCTGCGTAACTTGGACGCAACGCTACAGAGACTGAGGGATTACGGACTCAGAGTTTGCAGGGATAAATGTGATTTTTTTCAGGCATCAGTTGAGTACCTCGGTCATGTGATCGATGCCACAGGCCTTCACAAGGCACCGTCCAAGACCAAGGCAATCGTGGATGCCCCAGCGCCTGAAAATATCAGCCAGCTGCGTTCTTTTCTAGGGTTACTGAACTACTATGGACGGTTCATACAGAACCTAGCCTCGATGCTGAGGCCGCTGCATTGGTTGCTATGTAAAGACAAGGGCCTAGAAATTCAGTGCCCTTAGCACCGATTTTGCGGCGCTAGAGGGCCTAGCGCTGCAATTGGCGCCGGTTCCTAAATTGCCTGGCGCCCTTCCGCGGCGGTAGACCGGTAGCGCTGCGCCGGCACCGATGACGTCATCGGTGTGAGCAGCGTCCCGGTTGCCGTGGTAACCCGGCCCCAAGCCGAAATTCAGTTGCGGCCGCCTCGCCAGTGGCAGCCGCAACTAAGACTCCGGCAAACGAGTGTTGCCGGAGTCTGCGCCGGCGCTTTAAGGAGGCGCGGCGGCCGGCCGCTTTCCCGCCGGCCGCCTGCCCGCAGCTCCCTCCCCGGACTTCTCCCCCCCCCCCCCCCCGGAACAGATGCAAGCCCGGCACTTGTCCGAGGTGCCGGGCTCATTTTTGATGAGATTTGCGCGGGCCGCGGCCGGGTGCAGGCAGCTCCTCCTTAACGGAAGGAGGAGGCCTGCACTTCCCGAGCCTGCCGCACTGCAGCGGGCGCCACAGCGCCGGAATAGCGCCGCAATGCGGCGCGTTGCGCCAGTTTTCAGGCGCTAAAACCCTTCAGTAGCGCCGGCAGCCGTTTGGGCGCGGCGCTACTGAATTTTTGGCGCGCGCAAAGGGCTTTAGCGCCGGCGCTAACTTCCGGCGCTAAAGCCCTGGCGCAGCGCAAACTCAATTTCTAGGCCAAGAAGTGGGAATGGACTAACAAGTGCCAGGAGGCGTTCACGACAGCAAAGGACACGCTCCTGAAGTTAGAGGCTTTGACACATTTTAACTCTTCACTACCAATACAGTTAGCTTGTGCTGCACCGTCATATGATGTGGGAGCGGTCGTTTCTCATATCATGCCAAATGGAGAAGAGAAGCCGATAGCATTCGCATCTAGGACTTTGAACAGAGCTGAAACTAACTACGCCCAAATAGAACGAGAAGCACTGAGCATCGTTTTTGGCGTTCGCAAGTTTCACCAATATTTGTACGGGAGACAGTTCACCCTACTAACAGATCACCGCCCTCTTACGACCATCTTCGGGCCACATACAGGGATTCCGTCACTTGCTGCGAGCAGAATGCAAAGGTGGGCGCTGCTGTTGTCTGCACACACCTTTGACATTAGATATCGCAAGTCTGACCTGCACAGCAACGCCGCCGGTCTTTCCAGGTTGCCGCTGCCTGTCACCAAGCCTATGACGAGTAACATGGACATCTGCTATTTTAGGCAGGTGGAGAACGCGCCTGTTACTTCGACACAGGTCCGACGAAACACTAGAAATGACCCAGTGTTGTCTGCAGTGCTGGACATTATCGTCAGGGGCAAGCTTGACAGCGATGACCCAAACCTGAAACCATGGCCTAGAAATTCAGTATAGCCACTTTTGGGGCGGTAAAGTCGGGCGGCCGCTAAAGTTTGCGCCCGGCGCAAAGTCGAGCCCCCTTCGCCGATATTCAGTTGCATCGCCCTAAGAGGTTGCTGCTGCGCTAAAACAGGTGATGCACAACTATCATTAGGCGCTAAGCCGGCAGCCCGGGACGCTAACACTGGAAGTTGGGCGCAGGGCAGGTGCGGCGAGCTGCTGATTGCCGGCAGACACTCTGGCTCCGGTGAGCTCTTAAAGGGGGAGGGTGGATTTGTTTTTTTGAAAGGCTGAGTTGGGGAGGGCTTCACTCCATCAGTTTGTTATGTGGTACCGGTCCTCCTCCTCCTCCTCCTCCTCCTCCTCCTCCTCCGCCTCCTCCTCCTCCTCCTCCTTCTCCTCCTCCTTCTCCTCCTCCTCCTCCTCCTCCTCCTCCCAAAGAAGGAGTGTTGCAAAACGGCTGCCTTTTCTACTGCAGGAGTGCCCTTTAATTTGCGCTCCCCGCGGCCCGCATTGGCTGAGCACCGTTCGACTCAACAGTCGCTAGGGCCGCCAGGCGCACAATGGGGCGGCGCAAGTGAAGTTCCGGTTCCGGGCGCACAAAGGGCGTTGCACGACGAAATGACGTCATGATCTGCGCGCGCAGATGAGTGCGTGCAATGACTTTGCGCCGGCGCTAAATGTCTACTGAAGTTGGGGTGAGGCGCAGATCGCGCTGCGCCCGGGCGCTAAGCGCCTAGCGCTCGAGATCTACTCCTCCTAAGGCGCTAACGGCTGGCGCAGCCAACTGAATTTCTAGGCCCATATCTCTTAAGGAGAAATGAACTGTCGGTGCAGTCTGGATGTTTGCTGTGGGGGAGGAGAGTGGTTATTCCACCATCGCTATGGAAACCAGTGTTACAGCAACTACACTCCGGACACTGCGGAATGGTTCGTATGAAAGAAATAGCGAGGAGCTACTTCTGGTGGCCGGGCATGGATGGACAGATTGAGGACAAAGCTAAAACCTGTTCCTCATGTCAGAGAGTTCGTAATGTGCCACAGCTTGCACCTTTTCACCCCTGGGACTTTCCAGAGGAAGCATGGCACCGCATTCATGTAGACTTTGCAGGTCCATTCGAGGAGAGAATGTTCCTGGTGGCTGTTGACGCGCACAGTAAGTGGCCAGAGGTTGTTATAATGAGGTCCACCACCGCTGAGAAGACCATCGAGAAGTTAGGTGAGGTGTTTAGCCGATTTGGATCTCCGATGCAACTTGTCTCAGACAACGGTCCACAGTGGGTGTCACAAGAAATGGCTACATTCCTGCAGGTGAATGGCGTACAACATATCAGGGCTGCACCATACCACCCTGCGACCAATGGTCTAGCTGAGAGGTTTGTTCAGACCATGAGACACTCTCTAAAGGCACAGCAAGGCTAGGGAATGCTTCGTCAGCGCCTGAATAGTTTCCTATTGAGTTACAGGAACACACCACATGCGACCACAAAAGCATCACCTGCCACTCTACTGCTAAAAAGAGAGCTATGAACCAACTTCGACCTGTTGAAACCGCCAAAGGTGAAAGATGTGGTACAGTATCAGCAGGACAAGCAGATCAAGTGACGTGAACAACGCTCCAAAGACAGAGTCTTCAGTCCAGGTGAACATGTGTTGGCACGGAACTACAGTGGTGGACCTAAGTGGGTTCCTGCTACTGTCATTGCACAGACTGGTCCAGTATCCTACACTGTACAGACACCCGAGGACATTGTCTGGAAGAGACACACCGATCAGCTTCTACGAAGTGCAGCAACACCCACTGAACCACCAACAGCAGTTTAATCTGCCATTGGGTGACACTGTGGGTCATCCGCCTTCTACACCGAGAGGCTCACCTTCTGAGGAAGCAGCCGCTTCAGCCCCTATCTCATCAGCAAGGGAGACCTGTATACAGGCACCCCAGCCGCCTACACCTGTGTTGACATCACTTGTGAGAGACAATGAACTGGAGAGCCAGGTTGACCGCCGGTATCCTACCAGAGAGCGGCAGGCCCCTATACGTTTGAACTTATAGTTCAGAGACTTACCATTTATCTGGGACAGAATAATCCCCATGGGTATAACAGGTTATTGTGTTTTAAAATTTTGTGGTTCTATTGGGACATCTAATGTAATAGGGGAGGAGGTGTTGTGTATTTTGAATGTTGTATTTGAATTGTCCCACATAGCTTACCGTAGTTGTGATGTGCAATGCACTATGGGAAATAGAGTGCATTAAGTGAGAGATTCTTCTGGAAGTAAAGATGGCTGTTAACTGAACTCTGTCTCCTACATAATCTTTTAATTGCTATACAAGCAAGGTTATTAAACTCTTGAGATATAACAGGTAGCGCCCCAAAAGGGAAGTAGCGCCCCGCCTCCCTCTTGGGGCACTGCGAGAGAATATCGCGGCACATCGCGCCGCGGTACTGCAGGGCTTCCTCCCCTTATTAAAGGGGAAGGGCCCAGCCCAGCGCGACCCGGGGCCCAGCTGGGCCACCAGGGATCGGAGTGCCGGCAAAAGAGCCCGGCACTCAAGAGAAGTGCCGGGCTCACGGAGCGCAGCTGGCACTCTGCGGGGGGGCTGCTCAGGAGGCCAGGGACAGCAACGGGGGCAGGTGCAGGCAGGTGGTCAGCAACAAAAATGGCCGCCCGGCACCTCGCTTTTAATTAGCGCCGCCCCGGCCACAGATAGGCCCCCCTGACCCCGTCGGACAAAGCGTCCGGCGGTAAGTCAGGGGGTGCTACTGAAGATTGTGGCCAGGGCGCGAGCGGGGCGCTGCGCACGACGATAATGTCATCACCGGCGGAGCAGCACCGCAGGGCGCTAACGGTTACCACTGCCACTAACCTCCCGCTGAATTTCGCGGGAGGCGTTGGCGGCACCGCACCCAGGCGCTAGTTGCTTTGCACCCTGTTAGTGCCCTCAGGCTAAGTGAGTGGGCAAGAACATGGCAAATGGAATATAATATGGAGAAATGGGAAGTTATCCACTTTTGTAGGAAAAATAGAAAAGCAGAGTATTTTTTAAATGGTGAGAGATTGTGAAATGTTGTTGTTCAGAGGGACCTGGGGGTCCTTGTACACAAATCACTGAAAGTTAACATGCAGGTACAGCAAGCAATTAAGAAAGCAAATGGTATGTTGGCCTTTATTACAAGAAGATTTGAGTGTAAGAGCAAAGATGTCTTACTGCAATTATATAGGGCCCTGGCGAGACCACACCTGGAGTATTGTGTACAGTTTTGGTCTCCTTACCTAAGGAAGGATATAGTTGCCATAGAGGGAGTGCAACAAAGGTTCAGCAGACTGATTCCTGGGATGGGGGGATTGTCCTATGAGGAGAGATTGAGTAGACTAGGCCTATATTCTCTGGAGTTTAGAAGAATGAGAGGTGATCTCATTGAAACATACAAAATTCTTACAGGGCTTCAAAGGGTAGATGCAGGGAGGATGTTTCCCCTGGCGGGGGAGTCTAGAACCAGGGGTCACAGTCACAGAATAAGGGGTCGGCCATTTAGGACTGAGATGGGGAGGAATTTCTTCACTCAGAGGGTGGTGAATCTTTGGAATTCTCTACCCCAGAGGGTTGTGGAGGCTCAGTCGTTGAGTATATTCAAGACAGAGATCGATATATTTTTGGATATTAAGGGAATCAAGGGATATGGGGATAGTGCAGGAAAGTGGAGTTGAGGTAGAAGATCAGCAGAGCAGTTTTGAGGGGCCGAATGGCCTACTCCTACTCTTATTTCTTCTGTTCTTCTGTTCACTGTTCTTTGTCATCGATTGATTCATCAGCACATGTGGGATATATTTTCCACCATTTGCTAATGTTAGCATAAAAAGTCAACATGAGTATAAAACACGGAAACGACCATAACTCTAATACAAGTAAGTGGATTAAAATATGTGCAATAGTAGTGTTTTATGAATGGGATAGAAATCATTTATTGTGATCACACAAATTGGTTGATAACTCTAACCAATTAATCAGTTTAATCTGGGTCACATTTAGATGAATATACAAACAAAAAAACCTAAGGTTTCTATAAGAATTGTGAATAACAAATAAAGATTCAGATGAATATGACTGATAGCTCCCTTGATGGCACTAGGCAGACCAGCAGGTTCAAATAATGGTCTGTGCTAAGTTAGCTGATCTCAACTAGGATGGAACTATGGGCATTACAATTGGCCTCAGCACCTTGGCATAGTAAAATGAAAATTGGACAGGACCCATTTTTCTTCGCTTTCCAACGATTCTGTGAGAGTGCATGCATAGAGGTCAGGTGGGGATAGGATTAGGCGTGCATTTCACAGTCAAACAGCCTACTAGCACTCACTGAATAATAACCACTTTGATGAGATACTGGGGTGGCGGACATCATGGAGCCATTCCCAGTAAACTGTGAATGTCGTTGGAGCAGGAAGGGATCAGAGAAATTTAGCCAAAAATAAGCACATTTTTAACATTTCTGATTTCCACTGACTGTATGCAACGCCTTGTCAGCGGCATCAGGTCTCACAAAATTCACCTATAGTCTACTGTAAATGTAGGGACATGGGCAAAATTTAAGTGTATACGCTTAAACAACAATTAATTGGTGAATTAATCGAGCATATGCTGCAGTTACATTGATCTTGTGCTGCAAGTCCTGATTTCTGGGGAATATTATGTAACATGCCTCAATTTTGCCTCTTAATTTATACTCGGGTGACCTGATCTCTTCGAATCACCAGTGTGCCTGCGCAGGCACAGTAGTGTTCTCAGTGTCAGAAGAAGCCAGATCTCCTAGTACCTGCAGCCAGCGTAACTAAGCTATTCACATAGTTATACCTGCCTTTAGGCCACTGTTGGCACAATGCAAATCCAGTGAGTCCTTCACCTTGAGCTGATCTCACTGCTAAGCAGTTCTGTATTGGAAGGTCTACTACATATGTCATCGATCATTTGGAAGCAACAGTAAAAATCAAGAATAAAAACAGCATGGGAAAAATACAACTCTTTTAAAAATGAACATACTAACTAATTGTTGCAACTAAGCAGTGATTACAAAAAAATGACTTGTACCATATTTAATACAGTACTAATAAAGGGATTCAATGTGTAAAATAGATTAAATCCCGATACTTAATATTGACAAAGCTCTCCTGTTTGTTATAATATATTAACATTTGCAGGTCTCACTACTGCTGTAAAAACAACATCTTGCAGCTATATAGCACCAGTAACGTACAAAAACGCCCCATGGCACTTCGCAGAGGCATGAGTTAAAATGGACGCCAAGTCAAGGGAGATATTAGGAGGGGGTCACTAAAGGCTTGTCAAAGAGATGGGCTTTAAGGAGAGTCAAACGAGGTGGAGTGGTAGAGAGCTTTAAGGAGGGAATTCCAGAACGTGGGGCCTTGGTGGGTAAAGGCACGGCTGCCAATGTTGGAGTGGGGGGAGGAGAGGAAGGATGCACAAGAAGTTGAATTTTAATGCTAATATATTGACATTTTTAACATAGAAAATTAAGGGGGAATCTAATAAAGGTTTTCAAAATTATGGGAAGCTTTGGGAGCGTAAATAGTGAAAGACAGACAGGAGGGTGATTGGTGGTCGGGACCAAGGCCTGGAGGTCGGAAGTTGGGGATCTCGGGAACGGTGGCGATTGTGGTAACTCTTTCTTACTTATGTGATCTTTAGAGTTGGTTTTCCCAGAGGCTGGTCTTGTAGCAGGGACCTGAAGCAGGTGTTAGGCCTCGAGGGGCCATATGGCCTACTCCTGCTCCTATTTCTTATGTTCTTATGTTCTCATATTTGCATAAGCAAATGGAATAATGCCTGCTTCAGACATGGATAAAGGATGCCCCTTGATTGTCCTTTCCCAATATGGCAGGAGGCGCACATCCAGTCAGAAGTGTGTGCACACTTTCTGCCCGCCATGTTATTGCCTTACGAGGCCACGGTAGCTCCTAAAAAACAGGGGCTACTCAGCCCAATTTAACCCCTATTATTCTAAAGACATGTAGCAGTGTTCTAAAGACATGTAGCAGTGTTGTGATATGAATTGTTGACGCTATGATCATTTTCATAATTTTAAAGGCTTCTTTTAGGTCACCCCTCAGCCTTCTTTTTCAAGAGAAAAGAGACCCAGCCTGTTCACCCTTTCCTGATATGTCTACCCTCGCAGGTTAACTTCTGAGTTTGGGGTAAAAGCACATTAGCTTTTTAAAAGTTTGCTACTGTGTATTTAAGTCCAGTGTTGTTTTGCACTTAACCATTGTTATTTTATGTAATAGCATAAATGTTACAATTAATAGTGGCAATTTCCTACCACTGATATTGGAGATTGCACTTTTTTTCCTCAAAACCATTAAGCACAAACCCCATTCGAACAGGTAAAAATAGCATCTACAATCGTGATAAATCAAGACTAATGTGCCTTTACCCCAAGCTCAGAAGTTAACCTGCGAGGGTATACATATCAGGAAAGGATGAACAGGCTGGGTCTCTTTTCTCTTGAAAAAGAAGGCTGAGGGGTAACCTAAAAGAAGCCTTTAAAATTATGAAAATGTTTGATAGAGTGGATACAGAGAGAATGTTTCCACTTGTGGGGAAGAGCATAACTAGAGGCCTTCAATATAAGATAGTCACCAAGAAATCCAATAGGGAATTCAGAAGAAACTTCTTTACCCAAAGAGTGGTGAGAATGTGGAACTCGCCAACACAGGAAGTGGTTGCAGCGAATAGTATAGATACATTAAAGGGGCGGCTAGACAAGCACATGAGGGAAAAGGGAATAGAGGGTTATGCTGATAGATTTAGATGAAGAAAGACAGGAGGAGGCTCGTGTGGAGCATAAACGCCAGCATGGACTGGTTGGGCCGAATGGCCTGTTTCTGTGCCGTATATCCTATGTAATCCTGTGTATGTAAACCTTTAAAAGTCCTGATGCAAAATGTCTCTTTAGCAATCCTTGAGGTCCCCTGTGTGTGAGCCTGTCAAATTAGTGCTGAATTATAGGCACTGCATGCAGTGGGTTCACGTCTGTCAAGGAGCTTGGTTACAACTACTCAAACTCATTTCAGTTAGGAGCCTTAATAGCCATTAGAGACTGGAGATAATCCCATCTGTCTGCATTGAATTCAAACCCAGTGTATGGTGGTGAAAGGACAGTGTTCAATTTGGTGATTGCTACCAATGACTTCCCAACATGTGGAACTTCCCTGGATCTCTGTATTGTAGAAAAGTGACAATAGTGAGCGAATATTGTAAGCACCATGATGTATGCAAGTTACATAGTAATGTATATGAGGGTATTTCTACAATGAATAGCTGGCTATTTACCATTTTAAATATATCACAGTATCAAAACAACCTGTTCACTTTCTGTTTTGCGAGCAGTTGGATGATTAATGCTAGCTTAATCCTTTGGGTGTTATTAATATTTAAAACATTTACACCGCAGCTACTGATATGGGATTACAACTCTCAACTGCTTAGCTACCTTGATCACTTTATTATCCTCTAGGCTGTCTAATGTCAGAAGGTAATGAGGTGGCCAGGACTCCATTACTGATATTAAGGAGGTCATCTTTGAACTTGACTTTTAAAATAGCAACTTTACACTCATGTTTATAATGCACTAAGTCTTTTGCCGTTTGTACTGAATGTAGATAATTATGGATCTACGGGAATTACTTAATTGTTGCTGGCATTCATTATGCATCGGAGACAGGATTCTTATGCTTCCTTTTGTAATGCTAAGACAACTTTGTTTGGCAACTCGTGATAATCTATTAATAGGAAAATTATATGTGTAAAACAAAATACTGTGCTGACTAATACAAATTGTGCAATCACCACTTAAAGGAAAGCAATATTATAGGGGATTACTTTGTTTTTTTTGCTAATTTCCTTCCTTTTCTCTCCTCTCCTGAAAGCACTTTATCCTTATGTTCATGGGCCCACGGGTGCCAGCAACCTCCTTTTCCTGAACTCAAATTCCCATTCATCATATACCAGCCCAGGAGTTTAGCTAGCAATTTGAAATTTATGCACACACCAAACAATCCACCGCCTCCCTCCCATCACAGCCTACCATCCCTAGACACTAACCTTATAGGCCTCAGAGAACACTGTCACTTTCTATGCAAAAAGTTAAAATAGCATCACCAGCACAAGAATGATAAATGCTTCAAATTCCTCAGATTGATTTCCCAGTCTCTGTAAAATAAATATGCATACAATTATATTTGTTTTCCTATACATGTGTGAACCTAGACATTCAAGCTGGGATTTTCCTTAGCTGGGTGAGTCCGGTGCGGCTGGTGTTGGTGGCGGGTCGCGGCCCCGCTGCTGGCTCCATCCCGCGGCCTAAAATTAATTTACGTTGCTAGGGCTTGTTAAGTCAGCCCAGTGCATGTCCCAGCCTAATTAGAGGAAGTGGGTCTGGTGACATCATTCATGATGCGTCATCAGCCAGTTTCCTTAAAGGGACCATGGCCAACTTTCTTTTTACAGTTCTGCTGTCGGTGTTCGACAGTATTGAGGTGCTGCAAACATAGAAACATAGAAGATAGGAGCAGGAATAGGCCATTCGGCCTCTCGAGCCTGCTCCGCCATTTAATGAGATCATGGCTGATCATCTAAATTCAGTACCCTGTCCCTGCTTTCTCCCCATATCCCTTGATCCCTTTAGCCTTAAGAAATATATCTAACTCCTTCTTGAATATATTTAATGAATTGGCCTCAACTGCCTTCTGTGGTAGAGAATTCCACAGGTTCACCACTCTCTGGGTGAAGAAATTCCTCCTCATTTCTGTCCTAAATGGCTTACCCCTTATCCTTAGACTGTGACCCCTGGTTCTGGACTCCCCAACCATCGGGAACATCCTTCCAGCATCTAGTCTGTCTAGTCCGGTTAGAATTTTATAAGTTTCAATGAGATTCCCTCTCATTCTTCTAAACTCCAGCGAGTACAAGCCCAATCGACCCAATCTCTCCTCATCGGACAAAGTCAACATGGCTTTACAAAAGGTAAATCGTGCTTGACTAATCTACTGGAATTTTTTGAGGATGTAACTGGTAAAATAGATAAGGGAGAACCAGTGGATGTGGTGTATTTGGATTTTCAAAAGGCTTTCGATAAGGTCCCGCATAAGAGATTACCGCCCAAGTTAAAGCACATGGGATTGGGGGCAAGGTATTGACTTGGATAGAAAACTGGTTGGCAGATAGAAAGCAAAGAGTTGGAATAAACGGCTCTTTTTCCGAGTGGCAGGCAGTGACTAGAGGGGTACCGCAGGGATCGGTCCTTGGGCCCCAGCTATTCACATTGGCCCAGAAATTCGAGTCGGGGGCTTGCCGCGCGTGTAAGCCCCCGATCTGCACTTACACGACGCGCCGGCCGTTGAGCTTCAGGGACGCCTGGAATTGGTGTTTTAAAATGTTGACTCCCGGGCAGCGTCTGACGTCACGCCGCCCAGGAGTGCAGCCAGCGCGAAGCCTGTAGCGCGCTGTGCAAGTGAGACACGCCCCTTGAGGTCTCAGTTTAACAGGACACGCCCCCAATGTTTCTGCCAAGCTGCTAAGCATTTTTACATGCAAAGCAGCAGTTTAAATAGGTTTTTGGAAGTTTTTTTAAGCTTTTGGTAACTTTTATAAACTTTTAAAAACGTTTACATTATTTTGAAGAATCTGAAGTAGTTTTAAACAGAATTAAAGCAATTTAAAGACTTTTAAAAGCCCTAAAAGAATTTTTTAAATTCCATTTATTTATTTAGCAATGTCGTCGTCATACGTGTCTTCACACTGTTCCCTTTGGGGAACTGTATGAAGTGGTGGAAGGATTTATGGCCATGATTAACGCTCATTCCGTGACCGTAACCATCTTTGAACCAGCCATTAGGGCGGTTAGTCCTATGGCGGGAGGGTTTTACGGGCTCCCACAAGCTATACAAGGAGGGGGGGCCACCCACACCCACAGACGCAAATATCCCACTGGATGTCAACCCAGAATTTAGAGCCGGAGCTCCGACTCCACTTGCCGGGACTGTCTGGAGCGGGGTTCGAAACCCTACCCTGATCTGGCCCAGCGGCGGGGATCCTACCGCTATGCCAAAGGCCCAATCCGATTAGCAACGTGAAATGGCTGGAATGAGCACAATTCACGGCATTAAAAGAACTCACAATTGAACTGATGATGACCTCAGCAATCTCCTCAAGGAGGTGGAGGCGCAGCGCCTGCTCATCATTGGTAATGAGAAGTCAAAGGCGCTGCAAAAAGGGCAGATGATAGCTTGGTCTTTCAAGTGGCAGCATAGGGCTCCAGTCACGGGGAGGGAAAAGGCGCAGGAAACGTATGGGTGTCACCTTTTGTGCGGAGTGGGCCTTTTGCGTAGCAGTAAGCATCCCCGCCGCTGGGCCAGAAGGAGTAGGGTTTCGAACCCCACTCCAGACAGTCCCGGCAAGTGGAGTCGGAGCTCCAACTATAAATTCTGGGTGGACATCCAGCGGGATACTTGCGTCCGTGGGTGTGGGTGGCCACCCTCCCCCCCCCCCCCCAGATGGGTTGTGGGAGCCCGTAAAACCCTCACGCCATAGGACTAACCACCCTAATGGCTGGTTCAAAGATGGTTACGGTCACGGAATGAGCATTAATCATGGCCATAAATCCTTCCACCACTTCATACAGTTCCCAAAAGGGAACAGTGTGAGGATACGTACGACGATGACCTCTTGCGCAATGCACCTCCTTGGACCCTCAGTCGCAGATGCGAGGGGGCAAATCGTGCAATTGTTAAATTTTTCATTTTATTGACATGTAAAATGTTGGCCCAGTAATTCCCTTCCAAATGCGCGAGTACGGTCGGGGTACTTACGCGTCTGGCCGGAGGAAATGCCGGTTTTCAGCATGCACAGCGCATGCGGGGAAAACCGGCATTTCCTGTCCTCTGAACGAAGGGGTTCAGAGGCTGAACGCATGCGCAGTAAAATTCGTCGCTTTCATTCATGCTTTCAGTGAGGTCAAGTCCTTACAACTTACACATGAAAAAAGCATGGGTACAGTTGCTCCAGAGGCTGCGGAGGAAGATATTTCTTATCGTGGAGCTTCTGAAAGTATGTATGTCTGTATATATTCCTTTGCGTGTTATGTATATATTCCTTTACTTATGTGTATGAATGTATTATTTAATTATGACTTTCAGAGAAAGTAACTTATTGGAAAATCATAATTAAAAACATACATTCATACACATAAGTAAAGGAATATAAAACATACATACATATACGTAAAGGAATATATGCGGACATACATACATAATTACTTATTACTGATGAAAAGTTTCTTTCTTAAAAGTGCTGGAAATGTTACATTACTCATTTTAGAACACTCATTTTCACATTCAATTCACACAGCCACAATTGCTCCTTCTACCTACCGTTCTGAAAACCCGTTTAAAAAAAAAAATTTAAACTTTAAAACTTACTTAAAATTTCTTAAAATAACTTCCCTCCCTTTCCCAAACAAAAATATTGCCTTTCAGAAGCTCCACGATAAAATATATCTTCCTCCGCAGCCTTGGAACAACTTTACACATGCTTTTTTCAAGTGTAACTTGTAAGGACTTACCCTCACTGAATCCATGAATGAAATCGACGAAGTTCACTGCGCAAGCGCTGCCTGTGCAGTCGCACGCGCTGTGCCTCTGAACCCCTTCGTTCAGAGGACTGGAAATGCCGGCGTTCCCCGCATGCGCTGTGCATGCTGAACGCTGGCATTTCCAACGGCCAGATGCGTGAGTACCCAAACTGTACTCACGCATTTGGTCACGAATTTCTGGCCCAATATATATTAATGATCTGGACAAGGGAACTAGATGTAATATCTCCAAGTTTGCAGATGACACAAAGCTGGGTGGGCGTGTGTGCTGCGAGGAGCATGCCAAGAAACTCCAGTATGATTTGGACAGGTTGGGTGATTGGGCAGAAACACGGCAGATGCAATATAACGTGGATAAATGCGAGGTTATCCACTTTGGTGTCAAAGACAGGAAGGCAGATTATTATCTAAATGGCAATAGATTGGGAGAAGGGGAAGTGCAACGAGACCTGGGCGTCCTTGTGCACCAGTCGCTGAAAGTAAGCATGCAGGTGCAGCAGGCGGTTAAGAAGGCAGATGGTATGTTGGCCTTCGTAGCGAGAGGGTTTGAGTACAGGAACAAAGATGTCTTGCTGCAGTTGTACAGGGCCTTGGTGAGGCCACATCTTGAGTATTGTGTGCAGTTTTGGTCGCCTTATCTGAGGAAGCATGTTCTTGTCATGGAAGGAGTGCAGCGAAGATTCACCAGGCTGATACCTGGGATGGCAGGAATGACGTATGAGGAGAGATTGGGTCGATTGGGCTTGTACTCGTTGGAGTTTAGAAGAATGAGATGGGATCTCATCGAAACTTATAAAATTCTAACCGGACTAGACAGACTAGATGCTGGAAGGATGTTCCCGATGGTTGGGGAGTCCAGAACCAGGGGTCGCAGTCTAAGGATAAGGGGTAAGCCATCTAGGACAGAGATGAGGAGGAATTTCTTCACCCAGAGAGTGGTGAACCTGTGTAATTCTCTGCCAAAGAAGGCAGTAGAGGCCAATTCATTAAATATATTCAAGAAGGAGTTGGGTATATTTCTTAAGGCTAAAGGGATCAAGGGATATGGAGAGAAGGCAGGAACAGGGTACTGAATTTGGATGATCAGCCATGAACTCGTTGAATGGAGGAGCAGGCTCAAGGGGCCGAATGGCCTACTCCTGCTCCTATCTTCTATGTTTCTATGTTTCATACATCATTCCTGCCATCCCAGGTATCAGTCTGGTGAATCTTCGCTGCACTCCCTCCATGGCAACAACATCCTTCCTCAGATAAGGTGACCAAAACTGCACACAGTACTCAAGGTGTGGTCTCACCAAGGCCCTGTACAACTGCAGCAAGCCATCCTTGTTCCTGTACTCGAATCCTCTCGCTATGAAGGCCAACATACCATTTGCCTTCTTAACCGCCTGCTGCACCTGCATGCTTACCTTCAGCAACTGGTGCACAAGGGCACCCAGGTCTCGTTGCACTTGCCCTTCTCCCAATCTATTGCCATTCAGATAATAACCTGCCTTCCTGTTTTTGCCACCAAAGTGGATAACCTCGCATTTATCCACATTATACTGCATCTGCCATGCATCTGCCCAATCACCCAACCTGTCCAAATCATACTGGAGTTTCTCGGCATCCTCCTCACAGCACACACGCCCACCCAGCTTTATGTCACCTGCAAACTTGGAGATATTACATCTAGTTCCCTCGTCTAGATCATTAATATATATTGTGAATAGCTGGGGTCCTAGCACCGATCCCTGCGGTACCCCACTAGTCACTGCCTGCCACTCGGAAAAAGACCCGTTTATTCCAACTCTTTGCTTCCTGTCTGCCAACCAGTTCTCTATCCAAGTCAGTACCTTGCCCCCAATCCCATGTGCTTTAACTTTGCACGCTAATCTCTTATGCGGGACCTTATCGAAAGCCTTCTGAAAGTCCAAATACACCAAATCCACTGGTTCTCCCTTATCTATTCTACCAATTACATCCTCAAAAAATTCCAGTAGATTAGTCAAGCACGATTTACCTTTTGTAAATCCATGTTGACTTTGTCCGATCCTGTCACTGTTTTCCAAGTGCTCTGCTATTACACCTGACAATGACTGCACAGAGGTGCCGCCTGCACCCAGGCTCTCCCATGAATCCCTCCATATGCTTATGGAGGGAGTCACAGCATGCAGGGAGGTCCTCTTCCCTTCTGATGGGCGGAAGACACCTCGCCAGGAGACCAAAACAGCCTGTTTGCACATTGCACAGGAGGGCACAAGCAGGGATGTGGTCAGGAGGGCCTGGGTGCAGTGGCACAAACGTTTCAATTATCTCATTAGATCACAAAACGTTAGTACAAAACCACAGTCAACCTCACCCTGCTGTGCCTCTCATCAGATCCCCATCACTCTGCCTTCTCTACCCTACTCCTGCACATCTTTACTCACACCAACTTACCTTGCACCTCCACCCATCCCTCTCTATCTACATTATCACACCCCCATCTCACTAGCCGCCACTCACACTCACTCTCATCCTAGTGCAATCATATCAACTAACGACACATAAGGGTAGGCACTTGGGTGTTTTATCCAATGTTTATATAAAGTTTCTATTAATGTGTTGTCAAACATTGAAATCTTTATTTCCAACACTTTCTGGTCTTGGACAGATTTGCGTGCGCCTTTGGAAGTGGCTTAGTGAGTTCCAGTGAATGGTGAGACATAACGGCACCCCCCCGCAATAGTGATGAGTGTGAAAGGAATGGCTTGGTCATTGTAAGGATGTTTAATGTTGTTGGTGTGGGGTGGTGCCAACCTGGTGCATCATGTGGCAGCCAGGGTGTACAGCATAAAGTTAAGTAAATCTGGCCATGGTGAGGCCATCCCTGGCCTCCTGGGCTGCAATATGCTTGGGTGCTGGTGCCCTGTGTCCTGTGCAGCATCAGTTGATTGCGGAGAAGATTGGTGTTGTTGGTGCTGCTGGTGTTGGGGCTCATTGTGGTCTAATTCTGAGGACCAAGGTGAGACAGTATAAATGGCACCCATGTTGATGGAATAGATAGCAGATGAAGTAGAGATGACAGAAACGATTCGTCAATGGTGAGAGAGGTAATGAGGTGAGACTGGATGGAGACTTGTGTAAAGACTTGCAGCATGCTAAATCTGTTGAGTAAAGTGATCTCTGTCAGGTGGGAGCTATTACTGTACATTTGAAGCTGTCAAGGATTCCGTTGGAGCAATGGCCACTGAACCCCTGCCTCAGCTTGACAGACGTGGTCCCCGACCAGCATGCTTCCCGTGGCCATGAACTTAAAGTTAAAAAGTAAGGTAAAAAAAAAGCCTGTTAAACGTCTGGTAAGTACACTAATGAGTTTAATTGGGTTGCCCGCCGCTGCTGGTCGGGTCTGCTCAGCGCTGACAGACCCGACATTGGGAAAGGCGCATTGCGGCGGTCCGGCCTGAATGTCAGCAGGCTATTTGATTGTGGAAGACATTACACTGAAGACTGACAGTTTCCTAAGTTGGGTTCAACACATGTACTCTTTCCAGCATTGGCCACTGGTTGGCAGTCAAAACTGATTTTATCCTTACCTAGCCCAGGGGCACTGAGGCCTGAGGCCAATCATAGAACCCCAACTATCAGTGAATATCAACTAATGCAGCACAGATTGGGAATCTAATTGGGACCTTCTACTTTACATGTTACCGCTGGTGTCCCCCAAGGACCTATCCTTGGCCCCCTCCTATTTCTCATCTACATGCTGCCCCTTGGCGACATCATCCGAAAACACAGCGTCAGTTTCCACATGTATGCTGACGACACCCAACTCTACTTCACTACCACTTCTCTCGACCCCTCCATGGTCTCTAAATTGTCAGACTGCTTGTCCGACATACAGTTCTGGATGAGCAAAAATATGTTCCAATTAAATATTGGGAAGACCGAAGCCATTGTTTTTGGTCCCCACCACAAACTCTGTTCCCTAGCCACTGACTCCATCCCTCTCCCTAACATCTGCCTGAGGCTGAACGAGTCTGTTTGCAACCTTGGTGTCATATTTGACCCTGAATTGAGCTTCGACCACATATCCGCAGCATAACTAAGATCACCTATTTCCACCTCCGGAACATCGTCCGTCTCCACCCTTGCCTCAGCTCATCCGCTGCTGAGCCCCTCATCCATGCCTTTGTTACCTCTAGACTTGATTATTCCAATGCACTCCTGGCTGGCCTCCCACATTCCACCCTACATAAACTTGAGGTGATCCGAAACTCGGCTGCCCGTGTCCTAACCTGCACCAAGTCCCGTTCGCCCATCTCCCCTGTGTTCGCTGACCTACATTGGCTGCTGGATAAGCAGATCCTCGATTTCAAAATTCTCATCCTTGTTTTCAAATCCCTCCATGGCCTCGCCCCTTCCTATCTCTGTAATCTCCTTCAGCCCCCAACCACCCCACCCCGAGGTATCTGCGCTCCTCTAACTCTGCCCTCTTGAGCATCCCTGATTAGAATCGCTCAACCATTGGTGGCCGTGCCTTCTGTTGCCTAGGCCCTAAGCTCTGGAATTCCCTCCCTAAACCTCTCCGCCTTGTTACCTCTCTTTCCTCTTTTAAGACACTCCTTAAAACCTACCTCTTTGACCAAGCTTTTGATCACCTGCCCTAATTTATCCTTATGCGGCTTGGTGTCAAATTTTTTTGTCTTACAATACTCCTGTGCAGCACCTTGGGACGTTTTACTACGTTAAAGGCACTATATTTTAAAAGTTGTTATTGTTGTTCTTGTTGTCTAGGGGCTTTACTGATAAAACCATTGGGGGTAGGGGAAGAAACTTCCCACCTGCAAAGCTTGCAAAAAAAAATTCTCCCACTTTTGAGGGGAAGTACTAATTTTTAAGTGTTGTAGGACAATCTGTTGGAAAGCCTGTATGACTGTTGGAAGAGAGACATTTTGGTACAGCATGTTACAGTATGCAGCGCACCTGCCAGAGATGGCTCTCACATTGTTGAACACATATCAGCATCCTTTTCAGTGCTGTATACTAATCCGGGAGCTCCAATTATATTGAAAAGTTCAATAATTGCCAGACTAAGAAGAGACTTATTAAATATTAAGTGGTTCACCAAACTGTACTTGTTCAGGTCACTGGCTTAATCCTTCTTACTTGAAGGGTCACAAAAGTTGTCAGGAATTTCATAACTGTCGAATGAAATAGACATGATCAAGTTACAAGAGTGATTCACTTCAGTGGCATATTAGCTGGAACTCAACATCACAGGAAAGATATTGGGGGATATATTGGCCCTTGTACCCATTTTTGGACGATAAATTTGGCTTGTTACACGTAACAGGTGACATTGACGTTTTCTTCTTTGTGCTTATTTTTTCCTACTTTCGACCTTTAATTAAACACTGCTATAGCCCTCAGTACCTCTGCTAAACTGGCAAGAATAATCATAATGGAATAGTTATAATCACACTTTATTGTTTAATTTCTGGTATTGTTTTTGTGCTTTTTGGAGTTGTCCAGCCAGACTGCAGGAGATGACATTTTTTCTTCAATAGGTGTAACATAAAAATATCACCCTGTGCCAGAGACTACATAGGGACAGGAACACAATTCACTATGTATAGCCAATGTTGTTATTGCTCCACGTTATGTATGGAACTTGGTTGGGTTATCGGGGCAGGGTCCCTTTAAGAGTCGTCGATTGTGTGATGACGTCATAGCCCTGCGATGGGGCCGAGTCCCTCAGTCCATGCGGAGAGTTAATAAAGGTAACACGCGTTTTTCTTTGCTGCTATGAAAGTCTCGCAGTCTGTTTATTTCCAGCGACTCCTACATTGGTGACCCCGTTTCCCTTTTGGACGTTTTCAAAGACTTTATCCGAGATGGCGACGAACGCCATTTCTCTCAAATTACCGGAGTTTTGGGAACGGCAGGCTGCCACTTGGTTCGCCCAGGCCGAGGCTCAGTTTGCACGCCGGGACATCACCGCGGACGACACGAAGTATTATTACGTTGTCTCTGCTCTCGGCAGCTCCACCGCTGCCAGAGTCATGAGCCTGCTCGAGGACCCCCCGGAGCACCACAAATTTGCAACGCTGAGAATGCACCTCCTAGAGACTTTTGGACTAACTGAACCCGAGCGCGCATGCCAGCTTCTCTCTCTACCCAGGCTTGGCGACTCCAAGCCCTCAGAACTGATGGACCACATGTTAACCCTCCTGGGCAAGCACAAGCCGTGCTTCCTCTTCAGAGAACTGTTCCTACAACAGCTGCCAGGGCAGGTACGGTCGGCTTTAGCCAACTCTCATATTAGTGATTTCTGCGCCCTGGCCAAGGAGGCCGACAAATTTTTCTCCGCCGGGCAACAGTACTGCGCGGCCATGTGGGGCCCTACCCCCACCGCCACAGCCCAACGGCGGCAGCCCCCAAGCATGTGCTTCTACCATGCGCAGTTCGGCCCCAATGCTAAGAAGTGCCGGCCCCGGTGCAGCATTACCGCGTCGGGAAACGCGAAGGCCCACTCATTAGCTGCCATGGCTGTCGGTCCTTCAGGTAGTCTGTTATTCATTACGGACACTGACTCTGGACATCGTTTCCTCTGCGACACGAGTGCCCAGGTGAGCGTCCTGCCCGCGTCAACCGTAGACATACAGGGGGGGAACCACGGCCCCGCCCTCGAAGCCGCCAACGGCAGTTCCATCCGTACTTTCGGGAAACGGAGCGTGGCACTGTGTTTTGGCGGGCAGCGTTTCGCTTGGGACTTTGTTACAGCGAAAGTGTCCACCCCCCTTCTCGGCGCTGACTTCCTCTGCACCAATGGCCTTTTGGTGGACGTCAAGAACCGACGTCTCGTCAAAGCTGAGACTTTCAGTTTGCTCCCGTGTTCGCTCAGTGGTTCCGGCACGACGAAGTTCTCCAGCGCACTCTCGGCCTCCGACGAGTTTTCCCGCCTCCTCGCCGGGTTCCCGGACCTCACGAAGCCCACTTTCTCATCCACCGCCACCAAGCACGGGGTAGAACACCACATCCCGACCACTGGTCCGCCTGTCTACGCCCGCGTTCGGCGCCTCGACCCGGGGAAACTCGCCATCGCTAAAGTCGAGTTCGACACGATGGAGCACCTCGGCATCATTCGCCGGTCGAACAGTCCGTGGGCCTCGCCCCTCCACATCGCACCAAAACCAGGCGGCGGTTGGCGCCCGTGTGGCGATTACCGGCGCCTCAACGACGCTACGACCCCCGACCGCTACCCGATTCCACACATCCAGGACTTTTCCACCCGCCTGGCCGGGAAAGTTGTTTTCTCTAAAGTGGACCTCGTTCGGGGTTACCACCAGGTCCCCGTTCGGCCACAGGACATCCCGAAAGCCGCAGTGATCACCCTGTTCGGGTTGTTCGAATTCCTCCGCATGCCATTCGGTCTCAAAAACGCCGCTCAGGCTTTTCAACGCCTAATGGACACCGTGTTACGGGACCTGCCATTCCTGTTCGTCTACCTGGATGACATTCTCATCGCCAGCGCCTCCAGGACGGAGCATGTGTCCCACCTCCGGACTCTCTTCGAACGCCTCAGCCAGCACGGCCTAACCGTCAATCCGGCCAAGTGCCAGTTCGGGCTGTCCTCGATCGACTTTCTCGGGCACCGCATCACGGAGGACGGGGCAGTGCCACTGCCGTCGAAAGTAGAGGCCGTGAAGGATTTTCTGCGACCCCTCACCATGAGGGCCCTGCAGGAGTTTTTGGGCATGGTGAACTTTTATCATCGCTTCGTTCCCCGGGCAGCCCAGCTTATGCCGTCGACTGGTCCGAGGAGATGGCCAATTCTTTCACGGACACGAAAAGGGCCCTGGCTAACGCGACCATGCTGGCGCATCCATTGCCCGATGCGCCGATCGCTCTCATCACTGACGCTTCGGACTATGCTGGCGGCGCCGTCCACGAACAGTGGGTCAATGGCACCTGGCAGCCGCTCGCTTTCTTCAACCGGCAGCTCCGACCCAACGAGCGGAAGTATAGCACCTTCGATCGCGAGCTTCTCGGCCTCTACCTCGCTGTCTGACACTTCCGTTTCCTGCTGGAGGCCCGCCTGTTCACGGCATTCGTGGACCACAAGCCGTTGACCTTCGCCATGGCCAAAGTTTCCGAGCCGTGGTCGGCCCGTCAGCAGCGCCAGCTTTCCTTCGTCTCCGAGTTCACGACGGACATCCAGCATGTGGCTGGGAAAAACAACCCTGTCACTGACTGTCTCTCCCGGGCCGTCGCCAGCGCTGTACACCTCGGCATCGACTACACCCGCATGGCGGCCGACCAGGCCTCCGACCCAGACGTCCAGGCCTACAGGACGGCTGTCACGGGCCTTCAGTAAGCGGACGTCGCGTTTGACGATGCCGGCACCATGCTCCTGTGCGACGTCTCCGCTGGGCAGCCACGCCCCGTCGTGAACGACGGGTGGAGATGGCAGGTTTTCGACGCCGTCCATAGCCTTTCCCACCCGGGCAGGAAGCCGTCACAGAAGCTGGTGGCGGCTAAGTTCGTCTGGCACGGGCTCAAGAAGGACGTTCGCGACTGGGCCAATACCTGCGTGGTATGCCAGCGCTCGAAAGTGCATCGCCATACTAAGGCCCCGTTGGCGCCTTTCGCGGTGCCCGAGAGGCGGTTCAACCATGTTAACGTGGACCTGGTGGGGCCCCTGCCGCCCTCCCACGGGTTCACCCACCTCCTCACGATGGTCGACAGAACCACCCGATGGCTGGAAGCCATCCCGCTGTCATCAACAACGTCCGCCGATGTGGCTCGGGCGTTCATCAACACTTGGTTTTCCCAGTTCGGCGCCCCATCTGACGTCTCCTCCGACCGGGGGCCCCAGTTCACATCGGAGCTCTGGAAAGCTGTCGCCCAAGGCCTCGGGTTGAGACTCCACCGCACCACCGCATATCACCCTCAGGCTAACGGGCTGTGCGAATGGTTTCATCGCTCCATGAAGGCCGCGCTCCGGGCCAGCCTCTGGGACGACAGTTGGATCGACAGACTCCCGTGGGTCATGCTGGGACTCAGGACCGCCCCCAAGGAGGACGTCCAGTCCTCGTCCACCGAGCTCGTCTACGGGCAGCCGCTGCGGGTTCCCGGGGATTTCGTCCCCAACGCCACGGACCCTTGGTCCACAGCCCGTCAGCGGTCCGCCCTCCTGGACTACGCCAAGGTTTTCGCGCCGGTGCGGCGGAGTACGTTTTTGACCGCCACGACGCCCACCGGAGACCTCTTCACCCACCCTACGACGGACCATTCCACGTCCTGGAAGCCGGGGACAAGGCCTTCGTAGTGGATGTCAGCGGTAAGCCGGACTACATTTCCGTGGACCGTCTTAAGCCGGCCCACCTGGATCTGGACCGACCCGTTGGGTTGGCTCAGGCCCCCGCGGCGGGGCCGACCTTCGGCTTCTGCACCCTCAGTCCACCACCGAGCGCCCGGGGACCCTCCTGCGACCCCCCCCCCCCCGGTCCCCGCCCCGGACTTAAGGAGCCGTTTCGGCCGTGTGATCCGGGCCCCTCAACGACTGACATTGCCAGTTCTGGTGAATTCTGGGGGGACGTATGTGGTGGAGACCACGTAGGGACAGTAACACTATTCACTATGTATAGCCAATGTTGTTATCGCTCCACGTTATGTACGGAACTTGGTTGGGTTATCGGGGCAGGGTCCCTTTAAGAGTCGTTGATTGTGTGATGACGTCATAGCCCTGCGATGAGGCCGAGTCCCTTAATAAAGCTAACACGCGTTTTTCTTTGCCGCTATGAAATTCTCGCAGTCTGTTTATTTCCAGCGACTCCTACAGCCCATTGCGAAGCATTAGTCCAAACACTTGGTTAATAGCAAGCTTGTACACCCTAACTGATACATGAATTTGTGAAGTAAGTAGTGTGGGTGACAGCTGCCACATGGACTCTTTTCACAAGTTAAGCAATGCAAATCAAAAAGAAAATCAGAAACATTAGCTAGACCATGAGAGAGACACGATAAATTAGAAGAGCACATGAAAGGTAAATGTAGGAAGAGTGACATATATGGCAAGACAACGGAAGTTATGATCATACGTAACAGTGTCAAAAAGAGGAAATTGAGGAAAAAATTCAGTAACAAGCATTTAGGAACCCTTTTGTGGATGTCCATGCCACACATTCCTCCTCACAAATCTCATGGACAATCCCTGTAGAAAGACAGGTTGATGACAGTCAGACAGTGGCAGGACGTCATCTCCTGGTCCCAGCTGTGCACAGATAGTGACCTAAATTAACCACACTGGCAGACAGGGTGAGCCAGCACTGTGTAACCATGCCTGGATATTCCTGCCGCCACCCCACCCCCATTCTCTAGTTCTTTTCAACAAAGATACATTGCATGATATACCTATACAATGGAGAGCACAATTTGTCAGAAAAATATAATAATGTCCAAGTAGTGTTGTGTAATGGGATGATGGAAATGGTATGTGCAAAGAATTTTGTTTATTTTTTATTTTTTTTATTCATTTATGGGATCAGGGTGTCGCTGGCAATGCCAGCATTTATTGCCCATCCCTAGTTGCCCTTGAGAAGGTGCTGGTGAGCTGCCTTCTTGAACCGCTGCAGTCCGTGTGGTGAAGGTACTCCCACAGTGCTATTAGGAAGGGTGTTCCAGGATTTTCACCCAGCGACGATGAAGGATTGGCGATATACTTCTAAGTCAGGATGGTGTGTGACTTGGAGGGGAACTTGGATGTGGTGGTGTTCCCATGTGCCTGCTGCCCTTGTTCTTCTAGATGGAAGAGGTCGCGGGTTTGGGAGGTGCTGCCGAAGAAGCCTTGGCGAGTTGCTGCAGTGCATCTTGTAGATGGTACACACTGCAGCCACGGTACGCCGGTGGTGGAGGGAGTGAATGTTTAAGGTGGTGGATGGGGTGCCAATCAAGTGGGCTGCTTTGTCCTGGATGGTGTTGAGCTTCTTGAGTGTTATTGGAGCTGCACTCATCCAGGCAAGTGGAGAGTATTCCATCACACTCCTTACTTGTGCCTTGTAGATTGTGGAAAAGCTTTTGGGAGTCAGGAGGTGAGACACTCGCCGCAGAATACCTAACCTCTGACCTGCTCTTGTTGCCACAGTATTTATGTGGCTGGTCCAGTTAAATTTCTGGTTAATGGTGACCCCCCAGGATGTTGATAGTGGGGGATTCGGCAATGGTAATGTCAAGGGGAGGTGGTTAGACTCTCGCTTGTTGGAGATAGTCATTGCCTGGCACTTCTGTGGCATGAATGTTACCTGCCACTTATCAGCCCAAGCCTGAATGTCATCTAGGTCTTGTTGCATGCGGGCATGGACTGCTTCATTATCTGTGGAGTTGCGAATGGCGCTGAACACTGTACAGTCATCAGCGAACATCCCCATTTCTGACCTTATGTTGGAGGGAAGATCATTGATGAAGCAGCTGAAGATGGTTGGGCCTAGGACACTGTCCTGAGGAACTCCTGCAGCGATGTCCTGGGGTTGTGATGATTGACCATCTTCCTTTGTGCTAGGTATGACTCCAGCCAGTGGAGCATTTTCCCCGATTCCCATTGACTTCAGTTTTACTAGAGCTCCTTCATGCCAGACTCAGTCAAATGCTGCCTCGATGTCAAGGGCAGTCACTCTCACCTCACCTGGAATTCAGCTCCTTTGTCTATGTTTGGACCAAGGCTGTATGAGGTCAGGAGCTGAGTGGTCTTGGCGGAACCTAAACTGGGCATCAGTGAGCAGGTTATTGGTGAGTAAGTGCCGCTTGATAGCACTGTCGATGACACCTTCCATCACTTTGCTGATGATTGAGAGTAGACTGATGGGACGGTATTTAGCCGGGTTGGATTTGTCCTGCTTTTTGTGGACAGGACATACCTGGACAGTTTTCCACATTGTCGGATAGATGCTAGTGTTGTAGCTGTACTGGAACAGCTTGGCTAGAGGCGCAGCTAGTTCTGGAGCACAAGTCTTCAGCACGATAACCAAGATGTTGTCGGGGCCCATAGCCTTTGCTGTATCCAGTGCGCTCAGCCATTGCTTGATATCACGTGGAGTGAATCGAATTGGCTGAAGAATGGCTTCTGTGATGGTGGAGATCTCGGGAGTAGGCTGATATGAATCATCCACTCGGCACTTCTGGCTGAAGTTGGTTGCAAATGCTTCAGCCTTGTCTTTTGCACTCACGTGCTGGGCTCCACCATCATTGAGGATGGGGATATTCTTGAAGCCTCCTCATTCCGTTAGTTGTTTAATGGTCCACCACCATTCACGACTGGATGTGGCAGGACTGCAGAGCTTTGATCTAATCCATTGATTGTGGGATTGCTTAGCCCTGTCTATAGCATGCTGCTTCCGCTTTTTGGCATGCATGTACTCCTGTGTTGCAGCTTCCCCGGGTTGGCACCTCATTTTTAGGTACACCTGGTGCTGCTCCTGGCATGCTCTTCTACATTCGTTGTTGAACCAGGGTTGGTGGTAATGGTAGAGTGAGGGATATGCCGGGCCATCAGGCTACAGATTGTGGTGGAATATAATTCTGCTGCTGCTGATGGCCCAGAGCGCCTCATGGTATGGCCAGTTTTGAGCTGCTAGATCTGTTCTGAATCTATCTCATTTAGCACGGTGGTAGTGCCACACAACACAATGGAGGGTGTTCTCAGTGTGAAGATGGGACTTCGTCTCCACAATGACTGTGCGGTGGTCACTGCTGCATCTGCGACAGGTAAATTGGTGAGGACGCGGCCAAGTAGGTTTTTCCCTGTTGTTGGTCCACTCACTACTACCTGTCGCAGGCCCAGACTCGCAGTTATGTCCTTCAGGACCCGGCCAGTAGTGGTGCTACTGAGCCACTCTTGGTGATGGACATTGAAGTCCCCCACCCTTGCTACTCACAGTGCTTCTTCCAAGTGGTGTTCAACATGGAGGAGTACTGATTCATCAGCTGAGAGAGGGCAGTAGGTGGTAATCAGCAGGAGGTTTCCTTGCCCGTATGCTTGACCTGAAATTTCATGGGGTCCAAAGTCAATGTTGAGGACTCCCAGGGCCACTCCTTCCTGACTGTATACCACTGTGCCACCAACCCGTGGTGGGTCTGTCCTGTTGGTGGGACGGGACATGCTCAGGGATGGTGATGGAGGAGTTCAGGACACTGGTTGAAAGGTATGATTCTGTGAGTATGACTATGTCAGGCTGTTGCTTGACTAGTCTGTGAAACAGCTCTCCCAATGTTGGCACAAGTCCCCAGATGCTGGTGAGGAGGACTTTGCAGGGTTGACTGGGCTGGGTGTGCTGTTGCTGTGTCCGTAGCCAGTGCCGGGTGGTCCGTCCAGTTTCATTCTTATTATTTTGTTTCGTAGCAGTTAGTTACAACTGAGTGACATGCTAGGCCATTTCAGAGGGCAGTTAAGAGTCAACTGTGGGTCTGGAGTCACATATGGGCCAGAGCAGGTAAGGACAGTAGATTTCCTTTCCTAAAGGACAATTAGTGAACCAGATGGGTTTTTACAACAATCCAATAGTTTCATGGTCACCATTTTTATTCCAGATTTATTTAATTAACTGAATTTAAATTCCCCAGCTGCTATGGTGGGATTTGAACTCACATCTGGATCATTAAGTCCTGGCCTCTGGATTACTAGCCCAGTGGCATAACCACTACGCTACCGTTCGCTCCTATGGGGAAGGTCAGATAAATAAAGTACATTTTACTTTCTTCCTCATTTGCTTATCATTACGCCAATGCTCTCCTGACTGACTTCCTGTCCACCCGCATAAACGTCAACTCATCTAAAACTCCCTGCTCATGACCTATTCCACACCAAGTTCCACTCACCCATCACTCCCATTTTCTCTGGCCTTTACTGGCTCCCTGTCCTCTAATGCCTCAAATTTAACATTCTAATCTTTGTGTTTAAATCCCTCCATGGCCTCAGTCCTCGCTATCTCTGTAGGTTTCTTCGGTCTTACAACACTCAACCCCACCCGCACAACAAAATCTTTACCTTGCCATTGGCAACTATACTTTCAGCTGCCTCGATCTCACTCACCGAAATTCCCTCCCTAAACCTCTTCATCTGCCTTTCCTCCTTTAAGATACTCCTTAAAGCCCAGCTCTATGACTAACCTTTTGGTCACTTTCCTAATCTGTCATTCATTTCTTATTATCCATTTATTCTGTGTAAAATGCATTGGGCATTTTTCTACATTAAAGGCACCATATAAATGCAAGTTATTGTTGTTATCCTCACACCACTGGGTCAGAGAATTGTAAATATGAGCCCCAGTCCAAGGATTGATCTCATAATCTAGACTGATACTCCAGTACTCATTGTTCTACATTGTCAGAGATGCAGAAAGGTTGCAATCCTTACTTACATAAGAGTTACTGCAATTCAAATGTAATTATTATGTAAAACCTTTTGAGCATATCTCCCATAGTGTTTCTCATGGTAAATCAGAGGTACGCAGTTGCAAGCAGGGAATGCTGGGGTGAAGTGTTGTTTGACTGGATTCTGGAAAATAAATAGTGTTTTTCTTATCCACTGTAGGTTGACAAATAGAGAAATAAACTTGTTCCCATCAAATACAATGGTTAAAATAGCTGCTATAGTTGCATAAATAAACAATCCATTGAATATAATTACTATTTTGCCTCTCAAAGTTTCCCCAGATCAAGTTCAAAAGTTCATGCTGTTCTGATGTTTTGTAGAAAAAAATGAAATTCACAGTCCTAGTAATGAATCATAGAATCATAGAATGATACAGCCAATCGGCCCATCGTGCCAGTGCTGGCGCTTTCAATGAGCTCTCCAAATAGTCCCACTCCCCTGCTCTTTCCCCACAGCCCTGTAAATTATTTCTCCTTCAAGTATTTATACAATTCTCTTTTGAATGTTACCTTTGAGTCTGCCTCCACCACCCTTTCAGCCAGTGCATTCCAGATCACAACAACTCGCTGTGTAAAAAAATGTTTCCTTATGTCACCTCTGGTTCTTTTGCCAATTACCTTAATCTGTGTCCTCTGGTTACCGACCCTTGTGCCACTG
Organism: Somniosus microcephalus; assembly: GCF_052327205.1. Taxonomy (NCBI): domain Eukaryota; kingdom Metazoa; phylum Chordata; class Chondrichthyes; order Squaliformes; family Somniosidae; genus Somniosus; species Somniosus microcephalus. The sequence continues at coordinate 46,646,925 of NC_140992.1, read as the reverse complement.
GAAACAGTTTCTCCTTATTTTCTCTATAAAAACCCTTCATGATTTTGAACACCTCTCTCAAATCTCCTCTTAACCTTCTCTGCTCTAAGGAGAACAACCGCAGCTCCTCCAGTGCCTCCACATAACTGAAGTCTCTCATGCCTGGTACCATTCTAATAAATCTCTTCTGCACCCTCTCCAAGGACTTAACATCTTTCCTAAAGGGTGGTACCCAGAATTGAACACAATAGAAGTGCCACAGAAGTGCCAGGCAATGACTATCTCCAACAAGCGAGAGTCTAACCACCTCCCCTTGACATTCAATGGCATTACCATCGCTGAATCCCCCACTATCAACATCCTGGGGGTCACCATTAACCAGAAACTTAACCGGACCAGCCACATAAATACTGTGGCAACAAGAGCAGGTCAGAGGCTAGGTATTCTGCGGCGAGTATTCTGTGACTCCCCAAAGCCTTTTCACCATCTACAAGGCACAAGTCAGGAGTGTGATGGAATACACTCCACTTGCCTGGATGAGTGCAGCTCCAACAACACTCAAGAAGCTCGACACCATCCAGGACAAAGCAGCCCGCTTGATTGGCACCCCATCCACCACCTTAAACATTCACTCCCTCCACCACCAGCGTACCGTGGCTGCAGTGTGTACCATCTACAAGATGCACTGCAGCAACTCGCCAAGGATTCTTCGGCATTACCTCCCAAACTCGCGACCTCTTCCACCTAGAAGAACAAGGGCAGCAGGCGCATGGGAACACCACCACCTCCAAGCTCCCCTCCAAGTCACACACCATCCTGACTTAGAAGTATATCGCCGATCCTAACCGCACTGTGGGAGTACCTTCACCACACTGACTGCAGCAGTTCATGAAGGCGGCTCACCACCACCTTCTCAAGGGCAACTAGGGATGGGCAATAAATGCTGGCCTTGCCAGCAACGCCCACATCCCAGGAACAAATAAAAAAAATCCAGCTGAGGCCTAGCCAGTGTTTTATAAAGATTTAGCATAATTTCCCAGCTTTTGTACTCTATAGGCAGGATTTTCATTGAGCCATGGAGACGGGGTTGGAGGCGTATGGGGGGTTAAAATCCCGAAATTGGGGGGCACGAACCCATCCCGCCCCCCCAACCCGCCTCCATGCCAGTTTCAAAGGAGGCGGGTACCCGACCCGCACTGGGACCCGCCTCCCCGAGGCGGGAAGGGGATTAGTGCCAATTAACTGCCTGTTAACAGGCAGTTTTTAGCCTAATCCCTATTTTTAATGTTGAAGTGTGGGATTCCCGACGGCTCCAAACCACGCCAAATTAGAGGAGGCGGACCATCGGGATGAAGGGCTTGGAGGGGTCAAGATGTCCGGTGTTCAGGTGAGTGATGGGTGCATGAGTGCAAAGGTAAGTGTGCTTGATGTGTGTAAAGTGTTTAAAGAAGTTTTACATACCTTTACTTACCTTTACAGCCTTCCTTCCTTCAGGTCTCGGGAGTCCCTCATCGCACTGGCACAGAAAGCAGAATAGCTGCGAGCTGTCAAAAATTGCAGCATTCAGCTTTCTGTTCCGGGGAGATCTCTAAATCATCCTGACAAGAAGGAATTAACTTAGAATACAGATTGTCAGCGTTTGACAGCTTCAAACAGCTGTGAAACGCTGATATTTCATCTGTCAAAAGGTCTTGACAGATGAAATGTCAATCTGTGACGTTACCTGTTGCCGGGTGGCCCTTAATTGGCCTGTTGAGCCCGCTGGGCGGGCTCAACAAGGTCAATCAAGTCAAAATCGCGTGGGTTGGCTAGAACTCGATGGAGGTGGGACTACAACCCTGAAAGCTGTAGTCTGGCCTCATACCCGACTCCTCAATGAAAATCCAGCCCGATGCCTCTATTAATAAAGTCAAGGATCCCATTTTTTTTCAACAGCCTTCTCAACTTGTCCGGCCACATTCAAAGGGGGAGAAATTCGATTGGTTAGAGCCGGGGGTGGCGGGGGGGGGGGGTTGCTAAGGGGTTAGCGACTGAGCGCGGCAAATGCTGCAACACCCGCGAAATTCATTTCCAGTTTTAGTGCTGGCACTACCTCTTACCGCCTGGGCCTCAAGTGCCTTGCAGATCGTGATGTCATGAATTGTGCAGCATCCCGTTACCGCCCCTGCTGTGAAATTGGCTTCCGCCCCCTGCTGTGTGGCTGGCCGTTAACAACGGCAGGAAGAGGAGTCGTTGTCAACTCAACTGGCCACTTGGGGAGCGCTATTTAAAGGGAAGGGTTTTCAGGTAGGCCAACCTTTAATATTTCCACCAGCCTGGTTCCTGCTGAAAGTTTTTGGTCACTTCCTTGCTCCAAGATGTCCAAGCCCTCCACTTAGTAGAGTATTTGGGGCTGTAACGGCAGTGGCACAGGTCACCTTGCAACGCAGACCTGCCGACAAGTGGGTTGTGAAGCATCACTGGCTCTTCCCTTTAAGCGAGGGAAGCAGCCATGATGCCGTTAGCGATGCGCTCCAAATTCTTCTGCGTTCTGCTGCTACCGTCCTGCTCCTGGACTTTAGCACTCTAGGAAAAGTGGTTATCGCTTGATTTGGCGCTCCACTTCCCTCTTGGAGCGCTAACGCTGAATTTCCCATCAGGAGAGAATCATTAGCGCCTGGCGCTACTTTTCCTACTTTTCAAAAGTTAGCGCCCCGCCCGGGGTGAAACCCAATTTCTAGCCCTTAAATTGACTGATGTACATACATCCCCGGGTCTCTCTGTTCCTGCACCTCCTTTAAAATTATACCATTTAGTTTAAACGGCCTCCCCTCATTCTTCCTATCAAGGTGTATCACTTCACACTTCTTTGTGTTAAATTTCATCTGCCATGCGTCTGCCCATTTCACCAGTCTGTCTCTGTCCTCCTGAAGTCTGTTACTATCCTTCTCATGTTTACTACATTTCCAAGTTATGTGTCATCTGCAAACTTTTGAAATTATGACATGTATGTACAAGTCCAGGTTTTTAAGATATATATCAAAAAGAGCAGTGGTCCTAATACCAACCCCTGGGTAACACCACTGTATACTTCCCTCCAGTCTGAAAAGCAATTGTTCACTGCTGCTCTCTGCTTTCTGTCCCTTAGCCAATTTTGTATCCACGCTGCCACTGTCCCTTTAATCCCATGGGCTTTAGTTTTGCTAACAAAGACAATTTTTCTGCTCAGCGGAACAGCAACAATTTCTGTGCAGGGTTGGGCGGGGTGAGTGTGGGTAGCATGGGCTTATTCCAGACAGGGACTAAAATGCTGCTCAGAGAGGGAAGGGAAGCCAAGGCCCAAAAGCAGGAGTGAACAGGTCACTGGGGAAAGTGAATAGTTGCTGAAGTGGGGAGCTGAAAGGTGGTGAGGAAATTGATTGAAATACTGCTCAGTGGGGAAAGGGAAGAGAAATGGTCTCAGTGGTTGAGGAGGGGTGGGAGTGCCTTGCCAAAATACTGCTCAGTGGGGAGGGATACATTGCAATGGCAGAAATCCTGCTGCTTGGGAGGAGATTGGAGAACAGGCCGAGATGTTGATCAGAGGGAGAGCAGTGCAGTTCAGGTTGCATATCTCAGCAGTGAATGCCAAGAGGACGCATGTACAACAGGCCGATGATCAGGCAAGCAGAGAGCCAAGCACATACCCTTTAGGGGAATGTTCTGCTGGGTGATAAGCAGGCTGGACAGGCAGGCTACAGGAGCAGATGGTGAGCGAGGGGCCTGGCAAGTAGGAAGGCAGAGGCTGATGGGCAAAGTTCGTGAGGGAGAACAGTAGGTTTATTGGGGGAGGTTTGCAAGGGACAGCTACCAGGGGTGGGTAATTGGGCTGCTAGTGGCTAAGAGAGGCTTGTGGACCGGGCCACATAGAGGAAGGAAAAATATACAGTGGGGTGAGGTGGGAGAGAGTGTAGGAAGGGGCTATACGGGATTTAAAAATTACAAAAAAGATTTACATTTATTTGTACATCTTAATATATACCTCCTTTACTTACCTCTACCGACATGGCTGCTGGCTAAGACAACCAAGGTTGAAAAACTTAGGCTGCTCCACAGTGATGCAAATGGCCAGACCATGTGCCTACATGCAGACTCAACCAGATTTTGTTTTGGGATTAACTCTCAATATTCAATATAACAGCTGTTGTATTAACACATAACATTATGTGATATTTAACACTGAAAAATCCTATCGCAGAGCCACCTAAAGGTACTGCAGGAAAATGCTGACACTTTTTTCATGAGTTTTCGCTTTGAGGTAGTATGAATGTAGGACTTCACAAACCATTTTAAAATGGAATGTTGCAATGCACTCAATTAATACATAATAGATTACTAGAAAATCTCTCATGGTGCTGCTTACTCTAAGCCAGATGATATGCTGCGTTTGAACAGCAGGAACATTATACAATGTATAGCATAATGTAATATTCTGCTGCTAAAATGTAAGTTGTCTATTCCTTTAAGGTTACAAGGTATAAGTGGACCGCACAAAGTGGAGGAGAAGTATCCGAGAAAGCGCCGAACACCTCGAGTCTCTTCGCCGGGAGCAAGCGGAAGCGAAGCGCAGGCAGCGCAAGGAGCACCCCACCCACCTACCCCTTCAACCACCATCTGCCCCACCTGTGACAGAGACTGTAGGTCCCGCATTGGACTCACCAGTCACCTGAGAACTCATTTTTAATGTGGAAGCAAGTCATCCTCGGTTCCGAGGGACTGCCTAAGAAGGAAGAAGACAAGGTATAATTGCCCTACATTCTTGAAATTAATGCTCATGTCAATCAGGTCAGCTCACAGATCAGAGTTCTGGCTTTGTTTGTGGGAAGGTCAATTATGAAGCTGGACACTGGTATTTGGCTCCGGTATTAAGTGTGATTCAGGCGTTTAAATTACTTTGGTGGCTGGGAAACCCCATGACAACGCACATAAAACGTGACGCCAGATTTGCATCTGGCCCCTTTGATTTCTATTTCTAGATTCTGAAGCAGGAAGAATATTTTAAAACTTTCCCACTAGGAGAGCAACAATGAGACACCTTTACCAATGGCTTGAGAAGAACATGAGACTAATCTGGAAGCACAGTGGAAGTGAGGAAAGATCATATTACTCTCGCAAGATTATGATGAATACAACTGTTAAATGATCTTTATCCTTGTGATTTTCTCTGGTTGTGCAATGTCTATCCTATCACATGTGAACAGATGAATAAGGAGGCATTTCTGTTTTGTTTATCCAGACCAAAACCACAGTCCTCAATGTTATCCTACCCAGAGTCCACTGCATGGAGGGAGCAGTAGGGCCATGTGTACCAAAGCACAGGTGAAAGTTGCAATAAGGCAAAATCAAATTTTTGATGGCAATGCAAAACAAGGTTTGAAGCACATTCAAGAGGACTCCACTGAATTATTCAAATAGGACAGTTTCAGAAAAGGGCTGTGTCCTTTAAAGTGGTGCATAGAATTTCAATTGTATTAATCTGAATCTATGCAACTTATCGTAAGAATTGTCATGTAATGCAGAAATAATTGTAATTATAATATAGAAATAATGTATAAGCTGTCTGTTGCTTTGGTAGCAATACAATTCAGAAACTTGTTTCATTTTTGCACTCAGGAAAGTTCTTTATTTTGGAGATAGCATTTGAGATATTCTAAAACAGATGAAGTAGAATGCAGTTTTGCAACAGGCCAGGGCAGATATGGGCTGAATTTTTTGGGGTGGTAGCGGGCATGATTGGTGGCAGGTCAGGTGGGAAAGTTGTTATTTTTGACGGTGGGTCGGGAACCCACTGTCAACTCGCTCCCACACGCCTTTCCCACAGGTGTACCTGTCAGCTTGGAGCCGACCCAACCTGCAGCAGCGGGGGATCCAATTGAAATCATTATGAAGTACTTTACAGGCACTTAAGGCCGTTTTCCCCTACTTTTTAAATTTTCCTGCATGGCCACGGGATTCGCACAGCTCAGGAACCCCGTCTGTCAACCTGAGGCGGGAGTTCTGTGGCCATTGCTCCAGCTGATTACTTGACAGCATAGGAAACAAAGCAAAATAAAAACATGTTGATTACATCAGCTAACAGATTGTTGGAGATCCTGTTCTACTTGAAAAGCTACTGGTAACTGTTAATTTTTCACTGGCCATTCTTGGCTGTTGCCTTCCAACTGAACAGTAATTGCAGTGATTTGATCTGCACTATAAAAAATGACATATACCATTTAAATACATTTTTGTGTTGTTTCTGGTCAGGTTTTTCTCACAGTATACTGTGATTGTCCAGTTGCACATTAAATCAAGTCATCAACCATAACAATTTAATTCTCATCACTCATTCCACTGGTTCAATTTACTTTCAGCCGGAGACTGTAGGGTGAATTTCTGCAGAGGTTCTCTCACTTGTCCATTGTTAACTTCAACGGATGAGCTGCAGAAATCCCAGAAACACATTGTAAGCACCACTTACACTGTTTGTCGGGGATTCCTCAGCTCTTCTGCTGAACTTGCATAAGATTGAAAATCCACCCCATTACAATTACATTTAAAATCTGCTTAATTTTATATATTACCTATACACACACATCTTTTATTTGTGCCAGTTACTGATACAAAAGTCTATAGGTTTGTGATTAAAACACCAATAACTTCCCAATTAATGTACTTTTTAAATTATGTTCTTGATCGTATTTGTAGATGGAGTCATAATACTTAATAATTTTATTTAAATATTTCTTTGTCACTCATATATAACTTTTATTATATTATTGTACAGTAAAGTTTCAACACCCACTATGTTAGATTGAACTTAAAATTTAATGTGGCCAGGGTCCCTTTAAGGATCCCGGCTTAAAACGCACCATGAATGATGTCACCAGACCCACTCCATCTAATTGGGCCGAGTAACGTGCTGGGCGGGCTTAATAGGCCCCATTAAGGTAAGTTCATTTTGGACAGTGGGATGGAGCCAGCAGCGGGGTCAGGACCCAGCACAGACACCGGCCGCACTGGATCCGCCAAGGTAAGGAAAATACCGGCCATAAAGTTGCGCGGGACCAGACTCGGCTACAAACAGCAATGGTTGGAACATGGTTAATATATTCTGGTTTCAGGACTTGCTAGAGATTAGATTTGCGTTGAAATGAATTTACTCCTCCTTTCATCCTTGTGTACATGTATCATCTTAGTATAAAAGATGCATTACTGAGTCTTCTCAAAATGAAACGATGGAATGTATCAACCATTTAACAGTTGTCCAGAAAGTCATGTGTTTCTCCTTTAAGAATACCTTTTCTGTGGCAAAGAAAACAGATTGAAATACATCACAGTCACAGGACATAAAAAAGCAAGCCTCCCCACACTTGCAGGTGTTTGGTTTCATTACTCCAATGAACTATAGCTGCTGATGAGTTTCTCTTGTACTTTTGGTTTCCGAGTACATGTCTGAATGCAGTAAAATTACTCAATTAAACACATCTGTCCCTTCATCAAGAAGTTTTGTTCCTCTTCGCTGAAAGCTGAGATTAACCTGCCGCTCTGAATCCACCTGGGCAATACACTGGCAGATTGTTTACCGTGCAGCTCTGTCAGAAGTCAGGGGTCAAGCTGGCTTCACCAGTGTCAGTTTTTTTCCTCGATGCACAATTAGCTGCGGAGCAGATCACAAATACGCTCTAATTACAAGTCAATTATTGTAAATGTTCGAGCTCCCAGAGGGAATGAAGGAAAAAAAAACAACTCAGCGTGAGTACATGAGTATTAGGAACAGGAGCTGAAAATGTGTTGGTTGCCAGACACCAGAACTAACAACCTTTTTGGCAGTTATTCCTGGATGCTTCTTACCTGTATAGCATCCCGAACTTTAGTTACTTGGATGCTGCTTCTCTTTTGCACAATTATAGTCGGCATCCCTAGTCAACATACAACTTCATAGCAACTAAAATAAAGGGGCTTTGCAGTAAACACAAAGGCAATACAGAAAGGGTAAGAACTAAATGTCCTATTCTATTTATATATACAATCTGGTGAAAATTGCTTTTCTCCAAAACTGAATTTTTTGATTAAAAATGCTTATTTTGGATTGCCTTTATCACATATTCTTTGTAACCCTTACTTTGCTAAAAAAAACCCACAGTGCTCTATACAATTGGTTTCTATTAACTTGGCAAGATGACAACAATAAAAGAAAGATTTTACCATAGGAAGTGCTCATCCATAGTTGTTAGTATTCATCCATTCATTCATGTAATTTTTGACTGATAAACAACAAATTAAACTAAAGTCTCAGTATCTTACTTAAACTATGTAAATCACTATGCATTTTGAATTACAATATTTGGAATAAAATTTAATTAATTCAGCAAAAAGCTGAGATTTAACACTTTCCTGGCTTATCTAGATGACTGATGGTATATTACATTTCTCACTATCGTTTCAGTAGCATTAGAATCAGATACTTAAAGCAAAGAAATTGACTATATTTAAATTAGACAACATAGAAAAATGACACCCATTCATATTTCTTTCTCCTGTGTTTTATTGTCTTTTTCATTAAATCCTTGAGTCAAGAAGGCTATTGGTTTGTAATCCGTTATAGGACTTACCTTCCCATAAGAACATAATTAGGTAAAATGTGAAAGATTGAATAAGCAAGATCATGATAAGCAACAGTATTTAATTTGCTTCCATTAGATACTTTAATTTTACATTTTAGATGATTGGATTTTCTCACTTTCATGAGCATTAGTTTAATTTCCTAGAACCAGATAAAACGTTCTGATTGATCAAAATTTCTGTAGAAAAATAAAATACAAAACCCCAAATAAAACAGCAAGCAGAGAAAACTCAAATTTGAAGCAATAATTCATTTTTTTCCACTTAATCATAGTTTGAGAGTTATATAACTCTAGAATGGTAGTTCTAAAGCTTAACTCCCATTCAAAGGGATTCTGGTCAGATCTCAGTCCAACTCAATTTTGCTCAGTAGATGAGTTTGCCAAGTTCTTGGCTGGGTCATGAGGTAAAGCATTTAGTCACAGCAGATTGCTATCCCCTCCCTGTAGAATTATACCAGCTGACTAATAATCATGGAGGACCATTAATGGCACCCACAAGAGAATCTTCAGCCCACACGCTTTTTTTTTGAAAGATGAGGAATAATTAAGGAAATATTCTAAGGGGGAAACTGAGGTAATTAAAAAATGTGGGGGGATACACAACACTGCCCCATTAGATATGGTATGTACTTGACTGGGCCCAACAGAATAATAAATGGATGATAGCAGTGGGTTCCCAGGTCCCACTGTGTTTTCAGTTTACATCATCAATTTGAATGCACCTGTTGGTCTCAGAGGCCTGCAGCTGTGCTCCAAACCTCTGAGATCAGGACCTTCTACCTGCTGTTGGAGATCAGCATCGAAAAGGCCCCAAGTGCTTCCAATTGTCCTGGGGGGTACCAAATCAATGTTTCTCCCTGCCTGCACACTCTTTGGTCTAGCCTCAGAACCCTTGCTGACCCTTCAGTCATCAAGGGTTCTGGGGGACAGGCACTAGCACCAGCTTCTCATGAGAACCCTTCCACAACACTACAATGGCTATGCTGACTTGCATCTCCCACCGTTGTATCCCTTGGGGCGTCCCAGTAAATTTCAACAGGAGGCATGGCGTGGAGTTCTGATATAACCGTTCTCTGTCCCTTCTTCCTCTGCCCTAAGCCTGGGGAAAGCTGACTGCCAGGTGCAGAGCAGAGGGAAATCTACTCTATTGTAACTAATGGCAATGGGTGTTACCTAATAACTCCAGAGACTGACACCACGATAGAAAAGTAAATATTATAGTGTATTATTGGCTGTCTGCTATCACTGCTGCACAATAACAAAGGGCTTTTCTTTTCTGTTAATTGCCTCTTTGATGTGTTGATAGGATAATATTGCTGTTTAGTAATACCCTAAAATATTCTAATGATGGAGACCTTTGTTAGAGTTTTAACTGTTCTGAGAATGTTGTATTAATCAAATTAATCACTTTACCAAAAAATGTTCCAAGTTTATTTAAAAACCACACCAACAATCCTTGTTTACAGACCATTTATTTGCTATTCAGAATTTTATTTATGATTTACAAGTATTGTATACAGGCCTCTTGGTTGAAATCGTTGACTCAAGTATGACTCTCTGAACAATTAATAATAAAGTAAATCACAGCCCATAAGCAGATGTTCTTAAAATGACCTGGATACTTGGCTCACCTGACTTTTAGTTGAATAATTTGTTGATGTCAAAAGACTAAAACTTGTAAAATCCTAATTTTGTGCTTTCAAAAAACATAAGTCTCATATACCTCGAAATGAATCCATACGGATCTCCTCATTTACTAGGAGGGAATTTTAATCATTTATTTTCCAAATAATTTTGTTATAGAGCACAGAGTGGCTTAATAATTTCTCAGATCAAAATACATGTTACGTTCACCGATTAGCTTTAATATATATTTAGAGAAACAGAGAGGGGGCTGCCTATAGCCAGGTCTGATGCAGTTCATTCATCTGAAGGTATGCAGCTGAGCCTGCCTCTGCTCAAAGTATTCCAGTATCTGATGGATTAGTGCTGATCTGCACTGATTGCTCACACCTGCGTGTCTCAGCAGTTGACGTGGTAACCTGTGTTCCGCTCTATGTGCAATCAGCCGTGAATGGGTAAGACCCTCATCTGTGATGTCTTGTGCAAACAGACTCATCCAACAGGTTGGACCAGACACCTGCATGAGAAGGGGGGGGGAGGAAGGAAGAGATGCAATCATAGATTAGATTATCTATCCATATCACTGCTTTCCATCTGCAATTACAAGTCTGTTCTCATTAAACAAAACTAAAATCTCTAAGGACGTCATTGTATTATTAAAATGTACTGAATCACGTACATTTTGATTCCACACTGAAAAGTTTGAGTTCTGAAAATTAGTACCCTGGTTAAACCACACATCAAAGGTTGGATCAACTCTGAAATTGCCCACAATTTGACCTGAGTTGCAGAACTCAAATTGGCTCCCCAGTAAATCAGATCGACTTCAGTGTTGCTTTCCTCCAAGATAAACTCAGTGTTTTGACATCAACAAATGATTTAGCTAAAAGTCATGCTGAGTGTATATAACTGGGACAACGATACTCATCCATTGTTAGCATTTCCTTATGCTCTTTCTGGATAATGACACTAGAATCATAGAATGGTTACAGCACAGAAGGCGGCCATTTGGCCTGTCGAGCCTGCACCAGCTCTCTGCAAGAGCACTTCAGCTAGTCCCACTCCCTCGCCCTTTCCCCGTAGCCCTGCAAACTTTTTTCCTTCAGGTACTTATCCAACTCCCTTTTGAAAGCCGTGATTGAGTCTGCCTCCACCACCTGTCAGGCACTAGGCCCTGCTTAGCTCTGTAATCTCCTCCAGCCCTACAACCCTCCAAGATGTCTGCGATCTTTCAACTCTTGCGCATCCCTGATTTTAATCGCTCCACCTTTGGTGACCATGCCTTCACCTGCCTGGGTCCTGGGCTCTGAAATTCCCTCCCTAAGCCTCTCCGCTCCTCTACCCCTCTCTGCTCCTTTAAGACGCTTCCTGTCCTAATATCTCCTTTTGCAGCTAAGTGTCAAATTTTATTTGATAACACTTCTGTGAAGCATCTTGGGGCATTTTTCTATATTAAAGGTGCTATATAAATGCAAGTTGTTGTTGTTAATTCACAACTGAGACCTAACACTCAACCCACCAAATGCATTGGTGCTCACTTTGAACAACAGCTCTCAGCTCGATCAGTAGATTATGGAGACAACAGAAAATATAATCTAAGCCTAATCCCAAAGGTATCCAGAAGGCTGTAATGTCCTCCCCACGCTTCTTATTAGGGGAGGGTGCCAGGCATATGAAGAACGATGTAAAAGGAAAAATAAATACTAGTTTTAAGAAAGCCTGGTGCAGAATAAATTGCCATGGAAAGATTACAGCACTTCAATTATAATTACACTCTCTGTACCATGGTTAATTCCTCTTTGGAGAAGCTCAAGCTGTCAAGAAAAAAAACCCGTTGTTCTGCATGTTCTTATGTAAGTATTTTTGTATTTTTTTTAAGTATATTAAGTAATGCTTTACATTACTCACTTTTGTAAAAATTATGAAAAAATATCCCTTACAAACGAGCCAGATTCATTTTAACTTTTGGCGATAACATAAAATGGGGGATATCAGACTCGCCGCTCGGTATACACCTTTCCGCAATTTCCTTTCTATTAAAGACAATGGAAAGGAAAATCGGGAGAAGTAGCCGGTCCAATATCCGACGTTCCAGTTAAAATTACCTCCATCGTGTCTTGTTATTTTTGATTCCTTTTCCTGTTTTGGGTTTCAATTTTCTCCTCTCAGCTCATAACACTTTCCTATGGCCAGGAAGGTCCAGACCAAAGACACCTTTACAAGATTCACAAACAACATTGTGACGGCCAATAGAATCCAAAATTGCACTTTGGTCAGGTTTTCATCCCATGAAGCAAAACACTCTGCCTGTGAGATGCTTATACCACTCACAAAAGTCATCGCAACATACAGTTTTGAATCACAGGCTTCCGAAGAATGCAATTTTAACCCAGACCCTGAAAAGCTAGCAGCTAATTTCAATGTAATGAGTATCTTTAATAATAACTCTTTAACACTTGTCAAGCGGGTGACAAACCAGTTAATTGATATAAATGTCAGTAAGTTAATGGGGTAATTTTCACCCTCACCGCTTGGGCAGTAAACTGGTGGAGCAGATCGACGCCAGTTATAGAACTGGCCCCATTTTCACTTCCATTATAATGGGCATCAATCTGCTCCACTAGTTTACTGCCCAAGTGGTGAAGGTGAAATTTACCTCCCCCCCATTTCTACAGCTGTGGAGCACACAATATTTGTGGATACTGGCGCAACAACAATTTAGAAACGGTCAAATGACCCTATACATACTGGTAACGTCTGTCATGGACTTTTTGGAGGGGAGGAGTCGAACAGTTCCAAAATATGCTAAGGAGCCACAAGTGTGGCAGTTTTTGCTGAAAGGAATAATTATTCAGAAGATCTGACCGAAGGTCCGAAATAAGTTGAACACCTTAAAGAGGACAAAAGTAAAGTGTGACTATTACTAATAATAGTTCAAATGTATCTAAAAAAATTTAAACTGACACAGTGGGCTGGATTTTACCAGCCCTGATGAGGCAGGGTTGGAGGTGGGACTGCTGGGAAAATCAAAAAGAATGGGAGTGGGTCCCGAACCCGCTCCCAACCCACCTCCAACCAATCTTCCTGGGAGTCGGGTCCCTGATTTGTGCAGGGACCCAACTCCTAGCGACAGGAAGAGGATTATAGCCACTTAACTGCCTGTTAACAGGTAGTTAACAGGCAGTTAAGAGGCTTTTTCCCATTTTGCGACTTCTGCTGCGGGTTTCCCGACGTCGGGGAACCCCGCCAGGGTAAGTGAGGCATGCTGTGGGTCTGTTGTAATGTTTGTGTATAGATGACAGCTGCAGGAGTGGTGTGAAGAATGCAATAGGACACTGGTGAGTATCACAGGAAAGGAAATGTTGGGAAAGTCATTTTTAATGTGTTTAGATTTTTCTGTAGGTGACAAGCTTTGAAGCGTTTGTGTGGCCTCATCTCATTGGGAGAAGTGACAGATCACTTCTGTACCCTCACCTGCAGCTGCCATCTGTTTTATCCTAAGGAGAGAGTCATTGGAGAGCCTGGGTGCAAGGGCTCACCTTTGTACAGTGATTGTCAGTGTTTGGCAGCACCTCAATGCTATCAAACACTGTCAAATCATCTGTCAAAAACAAATGGTTCATGTCCCTTTAAGAAAACTGGCAGATGAAGCATCATCAACTGACATCATCTGACACCGGCTTTCCCTTAATTGGCCAGAAAGCCCACAGGGCGAGCTTAACAAGGCCAATCAAGGGAAAATAGCATCTGTGCATCGGACATCGCTGGGAATGGGACTAGAACCTGGAAGGCAGCAGTCCCACCCCCAACTCGTCTCGGTAAGTAAAATCCAGCCCAGTGCATTGTAGGTTATAGCAGATAATGTAGAAGACATGAAAATAGCAAAATTCTGCAAGTTACATTATATATGCTATGATGGGAAAGAAAATATGCTTCAGGAAAGAATTTCCATGGGCCAAGTCAACCTGTTTCAATCACCCCTGTTCTTATGTTTAAGGGCAAACACTTGCACAAAACTGGAGGCATAGGGCCAGACTGTCAGTGTGCCATGAGGCGGGCTTTCAGGCGTGCGGGGGGCAAAAATCCTGAATTCGGGGGTCCCGACACCATCCCGCCCAAAACCCGCCTCCATGTAAGTTTCAAGGGAGATGGGTACCCGCCCCGCACTGGGACCTGCCGGCCCGAGGCGGGAGGGGATTAGTGCCAATTAACTGCCTGTTAACAGATAGTTAACAGGCAGTTTTAAGCCTAATCCCTATTTTGAGGGGTGTCGTGTGGGTTTCCTGACGGCTCCAAACCACGCCAGGTTAGAGTAGGTGGGCCGTCGGGTTGAAGGACTTGGAGGGGTCGCGATGTCGGTGTTCAGGTGAGTGATGGGTGCATGAGTGCAAAGGTAAGTGTGTTTGGTGTGTCTAAAGTGTGTAAAGAAGTTTTACTTACCTGTACTTACCTTAACAGCCTTTCTTCCTCTAGGCTTCGGGAGTCCATCACTCAGCCAGAACTGAAAGCTGAATGGCTGCGATCTGTCAAAAGTGGCAGCCTGCAGCTTTGGTTAGAAGTAAGACTGTCAGTGTTTGACAGCTTCAAACAGCTGTGAAACACTGATATTTCATCTGTCAAAAACTCTTGACAGATGAAATTTCAGTCTGTGATGTCACCTGTTGCCGGGTGGCCTTTAATTGGCCTGCTGAGCCCGCTGGACAGGCTCAACAAGGTCAATCAGGGGAAAATCGCGCCGATTGGCCAGACGTCGATGGAGGCGGGACTAAAACCCGAAAGTTGTAGTCCCGCCTCCTTCCCAACAGCTTAATGAAAATCCAGCCCATAGTGTGGAACAAGTGTTTGAGAAGAAACTAACCACTTAGGAGGAAGCAAAAATCTATTTTATTCAGCAGGGAAGAGCTTGGAAGACATTGAGACTGTGGAAATTGGAGGAGCGCACAGAACTACTGGTATAAATCACATATTCTATGATATTCATGATACATTATATCAATGTCCAAATCCATCCGTCTGTGTAATAACAATACAAAACCTAAACAGATCAGTGGTAATGACAATGCAGGTGTCAGTCTTGGCTCAGTGGTAGCACTCCCACCTCTGAGTCAGAAGTCCATGGATTCAAACCCCACTCCAGAGACTTGAGCACATAATCTAGGCTATCACTTCAGCGTAGTGGTGAAGGAGTACTGTAGTGTCGGAGGTGCCATCTTTGAAATGAGACATTAAACCAAGGCTTCATCTGTCCTCTCAGGAGGTTGTAAAGGATCTCACCGCACTATTCAAAGAAGAATGGGGAGGTTTCCAGGTATCCTGGTCAACAGTTATCCCTCAGCCAATACCACTGAAACAGTTTATCTGTTTCTTTATTTCATTGCTGTGTTCCAATTGGCTGTTTGCATTTCCTTACATTACAACGGTCACTACACTTCAAACGTACTTTGGGACATCCTGCGGTCATAAAAGGCACTATATAATGCAAGTTCATTATTTCTAGTGGTGGTGGTTGCTAAAAAAAACAGGTGAGTTAGGCCACAGGTCCAGCATTCTGGATTGCCTTCCTGAGTTGTACAAGGACACAGACCTTAGTTGGTCTGATTTACAAAGAAGGCTATTGAAACAATAAGTCCCCCGGTAACTACAGAAAAGGAGATGCGAGGCACTGATGCAGGCTCATCAGGGTTTTATATTCTATGGGGGGTCATCCTCCCCCACCCACCAAACAATTTTTAATTTTTGTTACTTGATTTGGCATTTTGGCGCCTTCTGTAATTCTGGGGGTATATTTTTTAATTACATAAAATGCATCTGCATTCCAAACCCACTCCTTATTATATTTCCAAACTTTGGCAAGTACAGTAACAGGGATTGTTAAATAAAGCCACTACATGGCCATTTACACCAGGGAACATCCACCTTATCTTAAAAATATAGCGACAACCAGCATTGAAGAACAGAAACCTTGACATGAGACAGCATACCCCAGAAATGTTTTTAGAAACTGCATTTTAGTAGTTTTTAAGTTTATACGTAGCTTCTTTAGGGACGAACACTAATAAACACCCCATAACTGGGTCTCTCAGAAACCAAGTTTGTATTCAACAATGAGAGAAAGTGACAGCAGAGCAAACTCCCACAAACAGCAATGTGACAATGACCAGATAATCTGTTTTCGTGATGTTGGTTGAGGGATAAATATTGGGCAGGACGCTGGGGAGAACTCCCCTGCTCTTCTTCGAAATAGTGCTATGGGAATTTTTATGCCATTGGCAATGCAGTGTTTATGGTTGACTGTCCCTTCAGAACATCATGGAACAGATGGCATAACTCACTCCATACAAAGCCTAAGCCTACTCATGCACGGTTCCTCCATAATACTCAGCTAAACTCTGTTGCAATAGACTCATTGATTGGCATAAAACCCATTGCTCCTATGCCTCTGCTCTCCTGGGCAATGGCCACCACACCCATACTCTCTGATAGACAGTTCCTCTGTATAACTCATTTCTCTCACTGCAGTGATTCTCCAAAAACCTCCCCTTCATTAAGTTCACTAATGCTGGGACTGAAGTGGAGTTAAATACTCATTTTTGATTAGCCTCTGTAATTCTGCACAATTCATAATTAATGATTTTAACAAGAAAAATCAGCACAGCATTTTGCCAAAGCTCATTAATCCATTTTGGATGGGTAAAAATCCTTAGACCTGCAATAAACACAGGTGAATTGCCCTACTGCCTTTTACTAGCATTACACAAGTTTTTACTCATATTATCATTGCCTTTACCAACTGAGCTGGTGGGAGAGCAAGGCCATCACCTATGCCTCTACTCTCCTGGGCTGCACTTTCCTCCGTGTCTTGGGTCAATTGATAAACACAGTGTATGACGGAGCCTGATAGCTAGCACACCTCCTCATGTGTACATGTGGATATCATCTGAGGATAGGCTTGGGCTCAGTTGTGCTATCCTCACTATCAAACAGTCTGCTGGCACACACACAGTCTAAACTCACACATTAAGCTAAGCTACTGAATGCTGACTATGTTGTTGCATCACTATCATTCAAGCAAAGCTCAAAATGAGAATTGGTTTTACCCTTAATTTGTTTTCCATCAAATAATGACTAGCAAATATTAAATTAAAGGAAACAAGGATTTGGTTCTCTCTGTGTGGTCTGAGGTGTTCATAGGTGCAGGTGTTTATCTGTGTGACTCGCAGGTTTGCTTCCTCCCTCTCTCCTTCTCCGCGATTATCAATCCAATCTAGCTCCAGGGCAACAATCATTTCCTGTCTGAACTCAGAGGAAATGAGAATTAACCTCAGTGTTTATTCTCTTCTATTCCACAAGATGGTGGCAGCAAACAAAAGGAGGACACGAAAAACAATGGCTGTAGCCCTTCTGACTAGCAGCTGTCAGTAGCTGAGATTGTCCTTAAAAAAAAAATGGAATTATTTGGTAGTATCAATTAGAAACATACTGGAAAAGTAATTAGATATAAACTTAGTGTCAGGTTCTTTTTAACTGATTAGTGTTTGATTGATAGTGTCTGACATTTTAGTCTGGCTTATTCTATTTCTTTGAAAAAAAGAAAGATTAAGACAATCCATTGCACATTACCCATCAGTTGCAAGGTGCTTAACAACAGCCAGCAGAGAGGATTCCTCAGTGTTCATTAATCCAAACAGTTAAAGAATGTCGCCACACTAACTACACCCACCTGGAAGATTCTTCCAAACCCTGCCAATATTTCTTTGTTTTAGAGCTTAGATACTCTGAGTGCTGAGAAAAAAATGCATTTCTATTTTAGTGTCTCATCAATCGCTCATCAAAGCCAGAAAACCCCGTTAACCCCTTTAAACCTCTCCTAAGTCTGCCCAGCAGTACACACACTAGAGCCTTTGCTATCAACCAGAAGGTCATAGGTCCAAATCCCTGAGCTGCCTTTCACTCCAAAGCACTAGTTTCATAGGGGTGGGTAGGTGGGGGTCATCACTTCTTGCCAGAACTACTAGATGGAGGTTTACATGGAAACAAACCCCTTACCCAGAATCACATTTTGATCCTGGCGGCTGCTATTGCTGCAGGGAGGACAACAGTAGTGAAAACAGTCATAGTCTGGACAATCCTGATGGCTGAAGGAGGTTGAGTGGTGTTGAGAAAAATACAACAGGAGAGTATTAAAAATGTACTGCCCTAGAACTTACATGCACTAGAAAAATCCAATATGTAAATCATGCTTTCATATCCATTTGTGGTTTCTAGCTATTACTTTGTCAAAATTTACAATAACCACAGAAATAGGAGAGCAATTAGTAATTTATAATCCAGATTTTACAGTATTTGGCAGAATTAATCATTACAAGCTTCAGTGCATTCCTGAGCTCTGATTTTAAGGAAAAGTCTCCATTTGACACAAATTGCAATATATCATACCACAGTGTTGTCTCAGTAATCTAATTACATTTGTCAGATTGCAAATTGAGATAGACTAACAAGGTTAATGGATTATAAATCAGTTAGACTGACACCCTAAATCCCAAATTCATCCAGTAATATTAGCAAATAATCAACTGTTAACAAGGATTTGCACTCCTGGTTCAAGTACAGGAATATTTAATTCAAGGCATATTTTCATCAAATTTTGAGATTTCATTAAAAAAATCATCATAGGCTGAGAATGGAACTTGGTTAAAGATTTAGTAGATGGTATTTAGTTCAGAATGAAATTAATTCTAAACTTTATTTTATATGTTTAAAAACATACATGTGTGTGTTGTCCAAGTCTTTCTAGAAGTAAAATTAAAACATGGATTCTACTTGTTACTGCAGCGTATATAGTAAAACCTTATTTTTTTCAAACCCAGCGTACAACCTCTCATAATAACATTTTAACATTCAAAGGCCTAGAAATTCAGTAGGCCTAGCGCCCCATTTGGGGCGCTGGAGGGCCTAGCGCCGGAGTTATGGCCAGTTTAAAAATTCCCTGGGGCCCTGGAATCGGCGGTAGACCGGTAGCGCTGCGCCGGCACCGATGACGTCATCGGTGTGCGCAGCGTCCCGGTTGCCATGCCGACGGGCCCCAGCGCCGAAATTCAGTTGCGGCCGCCTCGCCCGTGGCAGCCGCAACTAAGACTCTGGCAACAGAGTCTTACACGACTTTGCGCCGGCGCATAAAGGTGGAGCGGCGGCCGGCCGCTTTCCCGCCGGCCGCCTGCCTGCACCTCCCTCCCCGGACTCCCCCACCCCCCCCCCGCGGAACAGATGCTTCTCGGCTGCGAGCCCGGCACTTCCCCGAGGTGCCGGGCTCATTTTTGTGGCGATTTTACCGGCCAGCGGGCGGGTGCAGGCAGCTCCTCCTTAACTGAAGGAGGAGGCCTGCACTTCCCGAGCCTGCCGCACCGCATCGGGCGCCGCAGCGCCGGAATAGCGCCGCAATGCGGCGCATAGCGCCAGTTTTCAGGCGCAAACACCCTTCAGTAGCGCCAGCAGCCGTTTGGGCGCGGCGCTACTGAATTTTTGGCGCGCGCAGGGGGACTTAGCGCCGGCGCTAACTTTCCGGCGCTAAAGCCCTGGCGCGGCGCCAACTGAATTTCTAGGCCAAAGTTCCATTCCTGCTCCCATGATATACACCACTCCCGCCCCATGAAAGTGATGTGCTCCAAAGCCTTTGCCGATGGTCATTTGTAATAGGCCAAAATTATAAATACTATAAAGTAACACAGGGTATTTCTGGGCACTAATTTTCCCTCCGCTCCTATTGGAAACACCTAGCGTCCACTCAATATGTCACACTTGATAGTGCAGTCACAAAGAAGATTACAATGTGGGGTACTCTTGGGCGTGAACCTATGTGTAAGGACTCCATAAGGTGGCATGTTGGTATATCAATAAGGCGTGCCACTAAGCCACCTTTAAAATCTATCTGTCAGCTCAGTAATAGGACTCTAGCCTTTGAGTAAGAAGGACACAGGTTTGAGCACCATTCCAGGATTTAAGCACATAATCTAGATTTATATCAGTACCGTATGGAGACAGTGCTATGTGGCTGGAGGTGCCATCTTTAAACTAAGGCCACATTTGCCTGTTCAGATGTACGTAAAAGATCCTATGGCACTAATTGGAGAAGAGTTCTCTTGATGTCCTGGCCAATATTTATCCCTCAACCAACATCATCAAAACAGATTTATCTAATTTTCTGTTTATAGGATCACCTTGTGAGCATATTGGCTGCCATGTATGCCTACATAACAATAATAATTACACTTTAAAATGAATAAATTGGATATGAAGCACTTTGGGATGTTGTGAGGATGTGGAAGGTGCTATATAAATGCAAGTTCTTCAATTTTCATTAATAAGGTTCAAAAAGACTGAAATGTAGACCAGTGGTGTTTGTTACCTCGAGACTCAACTATTCCAACGCACTCCTGGCTGGCCTCCCATCTTCCACCGTCCATAAACTTGAGCTCGTCCAAAACTCTGTAGCCTGTATCCTAAATCGCACCAAGTCCCATTAATCTATCACCCCTGTGCTTGTTGACCTACATTGTCACATATGATTTAAAAATTCTTATCCTTGTGTTGAAATTCCTCCATGGCCTCGCCCCTTCCTATATCTGTAACCTTCTCTATTGCTACAACCCTCCGAGAACTCTGTGTTCCTCTAATTCTAGGTTCTTGTGCATCCCCCACTTCCTTCGCCCCACCATTGGCGGCCGTGCCTTCAGTAGTCTAGGCCCGAAGCTCTGGAATTCCCTCCCCAAACCTCTTCACCTGTCCACCTCGCTCTCCTCCTTTAAGACACTCTTTAAAACCTACCTTTTTGACCAAGCGTTTGGTCACCAGTCCTAATGTCTCCTTCTTTGGCTCTGTGTCAATTTTTTGTCAATTATGCTCCTGTAAAGAGCCTTGGGTCGTTTTACTACATTAAAAGCGCTATATAAATGAAAGTTATTGTTGTAGTGGTTACACTTAAAATAAACTCTCATTGTTATTAAAAGTGTCCTCTCACCTACTACAAAAACAAAACATAAATAATGTATCTTTCCACTTTTATGCAAAATACTTTCCATAACTGACATTAAAAATTAATTTGGTTTGCCTTAGGCCTGATTTAATATGGATCCGTATTTGTTGAGCATATGGCAAAGCCTGATGTGCAATTGCCCCATAAAACAGAACACAAAGGCAACTGTTACTGTCTGTTTTGTTATTGGTTATCAAAACTAAGAAATGTGGTTTTTTGATTCCAATCATGAATTAAGAATCACTAAATTGTACAAATTTGTATCTGTTTCATGAGCAACAAGTAAATAAGTTTTAGTTTCACCTCTAAATGTAACAAATTAATAATAAATATAATAAATTTTAGCAACTTTATAGATAAAACTGTTGTTTGTCCAGGAAAGGAGAGTTTCTACCACATGTCACGATGAGAACAACACCTCAGTTCAATCCATTAACCCTTACACTACTGAATAAACAGCAACGCCACAAATAATGCTGTGATTGGTGCCTTTTATTTAGTTAGAACAACTAATATAGCAAGCACTGTAAGGATCATAACTTTCCACTTACCCATAGAGTAAAGGACTGAAGTATTTTGGCCTTTGTGTTATAAGTCTTAACGTCTTATTGCAGTTACAAAGCTAGCAAACACTGTTGACAATATTAGTGGGTGAATACTGAATGTGTTTCTCAGATATTAATAATCTGTTTAAAATAAAATAAACAGGTTAACCCCTCCCTTAAGTACCAGGCAGGCGAATGCTATATGAATGTGTTAAATGTTTGGCTGTTTAGTGCAAGAGTCATGAAACCTACAATCTAAAGATTTACTGAGTAGAACCATACTATTTTTTGGTCAAAAATCTAACAAGTTCTAAATGTCATTTGTCCTCAAGTATTTGCAATTTTCTCACAAAAAGATGATGGTTGTTTGTTTTAACCATTTAGCATCTGAGTTCCTGTATACTAAAATAAAGCTTAAGAAGTTGGTTTGGACTTCTTAATAAAAGTAGCTTATGTCAGAAAATAGCAAGGAACTCAAACTATGATAGACTCTGCCTGATTAAACCACCTTTACGTGAAAACTAGGCTTCTAACTACCATGCCATTTAAGTTCTACTGAGTGCCAAAGTTAATCATCTATTCAATTCAAAGGTTATTACTGGCCCTAGTGACTGCCACTACGGAATATACATGATTTTTCTACTTTGATGCCATTAAATTTACAAAAAACCTTTGTGCTAAATCCTAAGAGACATTCTATATTCAATGAATATGGTATTATAAAGCAATATATGTGTTATTTATGGATAGGCCTATTGTAAAGTGGGATCAAGATAGGATTAAGGGGAAATACTGCACGAAAACGAAATAGTATGTCCCACCTGACAGCAAGAGAAGAAAGCAAACCACTCTCATCGGCTATAATTTCATGTACTAGAATTAACTGCAGAGCTGACAATGAAGAGGGGAAATTAATATCATGATAAATGATATTATTATAAAAGACTTGATAACTGATATTGTAGCTCTGAACAGTCTGATACCTTGATATGGCTAATTACTACTGCAACCTTACCTATACAAATGCTAAAAATAAATAGAAAAAGAATGCCAGATAATAATCAAACTAATATACACTCTAAGCATTTGTGATAACGATGTCACAGTTTATGACAATCACTTTTAATGTCCTTTGAAATAAAAAGTCATTTTCTGTGGAACAGTGGGAAAATGCGTAAATGACATTGATATATAATAACTCCAGCGAGGCCTTTAGAGTTATATTCTACACCTAAGTATTTTCTAATTATTGTTCCAAAAATTGTTTGCAATGACATTTTACTGTCTATCAAAAAATTACTTTGCATTTTTTAAAGTGCTTGCCATGTACTAATTCACAGATGTAGCTTAATTTGCCTAAGAGCTTTAACAATTGAACTGAAAGTGAGAAAATGCAAACAGTGGTGCTAAGAGTGTAATCATCTCAAATATATCAATTTAAACAATTCAACTGAATATTAGTGAGGAGGTTAAGAGCTACTCTTAACCAGCAGTTCACAGCAGGTGAGCAGTTTATTTATTTAATTAGTATTCCATCTTACTCGAATCAAAAGAAATGTTAAAAGGGAGGCGAAGGCTCACAAACACGAGGAGGATTTTATATTGAGAGCTTTCCCAGACTTTGGCTAAACCTCATCTATTCTTGTCAGTCATGGTAGACAGTTGAGAGCAATATTAGAGGAGGTAATTACATGCATCAGTCAACATCCTTTGTCCCTCAGCAACTGAGACTTACAGTAAAGTTGGTATAAGGAAGCACTGTACTAGATTAAAGGTGGAGAGCTTTCTGGAATTTCACTCAGTGCACCAGCTGTTGCTTTCAACCATAGTGTGGAAACTTCAGCCTATTTAAAAGAAACAAATAATAGTGTTAATAGGTTTTTATGAGCTGAATAATGATCAATATTTTTAATTCATCTTTGCTCAGGGAACAGACCAAGTAAATGCTCATTGGAGAAAAGTCTATGCTAAACATGGCCTCTATTGACTGATCCATTTGATGAAACTATGTGCAGTATATAAGATGCAATAGATCTTAAGTTGAAACGAGGAAATTGTTACTCCTGGTTTCTAGTATGTGCTTTGTACAAATATAATCCTGATGCCTCTTATATACTTTCACAGAATCATAGATTGGTTACAGCACGGAAGGAGGCCATTCAGCCCATCGAGCCTGTGCCGGCTCTCTGCAAGAGCACTTCAGCTAGTCCCACTCTCCCGCCCTTTCCCCGTAGCCCTGCTAATTCCTTTCCTTCAGATACTTATCCAACTCCCTTTTGAAAGCTGTGATTGAATCTGCCTCCACTACCCTTTCAGGCAGTGCATTCCAGATCTTAACCACTCGCTGCGTAAAAAAGTTTTTTCTTATGTTGTCTTTGGTTCTTTTGCCAACCATCTTAAATCTGTGTCCTCTGGTTCTCGACCCTTCTGCCAATGGGAACAGTTTCCCTCTATCTACTCTGTCTAGACCCCTCATGATTTTGAGCACTGTTATCAAATCTCCTCTCAATCTTCTCTGCTCCAAGGAGAACAGCCCCAGCTTCTCCAGTCTAGCAACGTAACTGAAGTTCCTCATCCCTGGAATCAGTCTCGTAAATCTTTTCTGAACCCTCTCTAAGGCCTTCACATCCTTCCTAAAGTGTGGTGCCCAGAATTGGACACAATACTCCAGTTGGGGCCGAACCAGTGTTTTATACAGGTTCATCATAATTTCCACACTTTTGTACTCTATACCTCTATTTATGAAGCCCGGTATCCCGTAAGCCTTTTTAACTGCTTTCTCAACCTGCCCTGTCACCTTCAATGATTTGTGCACACATATCCCCAGGTCTCTCTGTTCGTGCACCCCCTTCAGGATGTACCATTTAGTTTATATGTCCTCTCCTCATTCTTTCTACCAAAATGTATCACTTCACACTTTTCTGCATTAAATTTCATCTGCCATGTGTCCGCCCATTTCACCAGCCTGTCTATGTCTTCCTGAAGTCTATCACTATCCTCCTCATTGTTCATTATACCTCCAAGTTTTGTGTCATCTGCAAATTTTGAAATTGTGCCCTGTACACCCACATCCAAGTCATTAATATATATCAAGAAAAGCAGTGGTCCTAGAACCAACCCCTGGGGAACACCACTGTATACCTTCCTCCAGTCCGAAAAACAACTCTCTGTTTCCTATCACTTAGCAATTCCGTATCCATGCTGCCACTGTCCCTTTTATTCCATGGGCTTCAACTTTGCTGGCAAGCTTATTATGTGGCACTTTGTTGAACGCCTTTTGGAAATCCATGTACACTACGTCAGTTGCATTACACTCATCAACCCTCTGTGTTACCTTATCAAAGAACTCAAACAAGTTAGTTAAACACAATTTGCCTTTAACAAATCCTTACTGGCTTTCCTTAATTAATTCACACTTGTCCAAGTGACTGTTAATTTTGTCCCTGATTACTGTTTCTAAAATTTTCCCCACTACCGAGGTCAAACTGACTGGCCTGTAGTTGTGGGGTTTATCTTTACACCCTTTTTTGAACAATGGTGAAACATTTGCAATTCTCCAGTCCTCTGACACCATCACCATATCTAAGGAGGATTGGAATATTATGGCCAGTACCTCCAGGATTTCCTCCCTCAATTCCCTCAGCACCCTAGGATGCATACCATCCACTCCTGGTGATTTATCTACTATAAGTATAGCCAGCCTTTCTAATACCTCCCCTTTATCAATTTTTATCCTATCAAGTATCTCCACTACCTCCTGCTTTACTATGTCTATGGCAGCATCCTCTTCCTTGGTGAAGACAGATGCAAAGTTCTTGTTTAGTACCTCAGCCATACCCTCTGCCTCCATGCATCAGTCTCCTTTTTGGTCCCTAATCGGCCCCACCCGTCCTCTTACTACCCTTTTACTATTTATATGCCTAAAGACGACTTTTGGATTACCTTTTAGGTTGGCTGCCATTCTATTCTCATACCCTCTCTTTGTCCCTCTTATTTTCTTTTTCACTTCTCCTCTGACCTTCTACATATAGCCTGATTCTCAGATGTATTTGCAACTAGACATCTGTCATACGTGCTCTTTTTTCTGCTTCATCATATTCTCTATCTCTTTTGTCATCCAGGGAGCCCTGACTTTAGTTGCCCTGCCTTTCCCTCTAGTGGGAATGTACCTCAACTGTACCTGAACTATTTCCTCTTTAAAGGCAGCCCATTGTTCCATTACAGTTTTGCCTGCCAATCTTTGATTCCAATTTATCCGGGCCAGATCCGTTCTCATCCCACTGAAATTGGCCTTCCCCCAGTTAAACATTTTTACTCTAGATTGCTCCCTGTCCTTTTCCATGGCAAATCTAAACCTTATGATACTATGATCACTGTTCCCTAAATGTTCACCTACTGACACTTGCTTGACCTACCTCATTCCCCAGAACCAGATCCAGCAATGCCTCCTCCCTCGTTGGGCTGGATCAAGAAAGTTCTCCTGAACACACTTCAGAAATTCTTCCCCTTCTCTGCCCTTAACACTATTACGATCCCAGTCTACATTAGGATAGTTGAAGTCCCCCATTATTACTACTCTATAGTTCTTGCCCCTCTCCGTAATTTCTCTGCAAATTTGCTCCTCCATATCTTTCCCACTATTTGGTGGGTCTATAGAATACACCTAGTAGTGTAATGGCACCTCTATTGTTTCTTAACTCCAGCCATATAGATTCTGTCCTTGACCCCTCCAGGACATCCTCCTTCTCCAGCACTGTAACATTCTCCTTAACCAATACTGCCACACCACCTCCTATCATTCCTTCCCTATCTTTCCTGAACATTTTATAACCAGGAATATTTAATACCCAATCCTGCCCTTTTTTGAGCCAGGTCTCAGTTATTACCACAACATCATATTCCCTTGTGGCTATTTGTGCCTTCAGCTCACTTACCTTGTTTATTATGCTTCGTGCATTCACATACATACACTGTAAACCCATCTTAGACCATCCTGTATCCTCTCTTAGTTTTACCCCACCTAATACCTTACTATTTCTTACTTTAGTGCTCTCTGCCTCTCCCAATCCTTTGAACACTTTATTTCTCCTTTCTAATGCTACATCCTGGTGCCCATCCCCCTGCCAAATTACTTTAAACCCTCCCCAGCAGCACTAGCGAGGATATTGGTTCCGGCCCTGTTGAGGTGCAACCCATCCTGTCTGTTCAGGTCCCATCTCCCCCAGAACCGGTCCCAATGCCCCAGGAATCTAAAGCCCTTCCTCCTGCACCATCTCTCCAGCCACACATTTATCTGCGCTATCCTCCTATTTCTATACTCACTAGCACGTGGCACCGGTAGTAATCCGGAGATTACTACCTTTGAGGTCTTGCTTTTTAATATCTTTCTTAGCTCCCTGAAATCTGCCTGCAGGACCTCATCCCTCTTTCTACCTATGTCGTTGGTACCGATATGGACCACAACCTCTGACTGTTCAGCCTCCCGCCTCAATGTTCTGCAGCCGCTCGGTGACATCCTTGACCCTGGCACCAGGGAGGCAATATGCCATCCTGGAGTCATGTCTGTGGCCATAGGAATGCCTGTCTGCTCCCCTAACTATCGAATCCCCTACCACTATCACCCTTCCACTCTTTTTCCTCCCCCCCCATGTACAGCTGAGATACCCATGGTGCCATAGTCTTGGCTCTGGCTATACTCTCCAGAGGAACCATCGCCTTCACCAGTACTCAGAACCGAATACTGGTTGGAGAGCGAGATGCACTCAGGGGACTCCTGCACTACCTGCCTGGTCCTCCTCTTCTGTCTGGTGGTCACCCATTTCTTGTCTGCCTGCACACTCCTAATCTGCGGGGTGACCACCTCCTGAAACGTGCTATCCACGAAGCTCTCAGCCTCATGGATGCACCACAATGATGCCAGCTGCTGCTCAAGCTCCAAAACCTGGAGCTCGAGCTCCTCCAGCTGATGGCACTTCCTGCACATGTTTCTAAAACGTTTGACTGAATTTGACACTTGTCAAGGCAAGGGATGTCAATGCAGGAAAATGGAACACTTTCCCATTTCAGACAGCTAGGCCGCGATTTCCCCTACCTCAATGGGTTCGGTGCGGCCAGTGTTGTGGCAGGTCCCGACCTCGCTGCTGGCTCCAGCCTGCTCTGTAGAATAATTTTACCCTGATTGGGCTTGTTAAGCCCGCCCACCGCATTTGCCAGCCAATTGAAGGAAGCAGGTCTGATGAGGTCATTTGATGACACGTCATCAGCCGGTTTCCTTAAAGGGACCATGCACAAATTGATTTTGACAGTTGTGCTGTCAGTGTTCTACAGCATTGAAGTGCTGCAAACACTGACAAGCACTGCAAAGAGGTGCACAGCTGTACCCAGGCTCTCCCATGACTCCCTCCATATGTTTATGGAGGGAGTCACAGCACGCAAGGAGGTTCTCTTCCCTTCCAATGGGTGGAAGAGACCTCCGCAGGAAATCAATGCAGCCTGATTGCACATTGCTCAGGAGGACACAAGCAGGAATGTCATCAGGAGGACCAGGCCGCAGTGGCGCAAACCTTTCAATGATCTCAGTAGATCACGAAACGTTACTGCAAAGCCACACTCAAACTCACCCTGCTGTGCCATTCATCACATCCCCATCACTCTGTCTTCCCTATCCTACTCCTGCACATCCTTACTCACACCAACTTACCTTGCACCTCCACCCATCCCTCTCTATCTACATTATCACTTCCCCATCTCACTAGCTAGCTACCCCTCACACTCACCCTCATCTGAGTCCAATCATACCAACTAACAACACACAAGGGTAGCCACTTGTGTGTTTTAGCCAATGTTCAGGTGAAGTTTCTGTTAATGTGATGTCAAACAATGAAATCTTTATTTTCAACACTTTGCGTTCTTGGACAGATCTGTGTGCACCTTTGGAAGTGGCTTAGTGAGCTGCTGTGAATGGTGGGACATAACGGTACCCCCCACAATGGTGATGAGTTTGAAAGGAATGGCCTGGGCATTGTAGGGATGCTTTTGGTGTGGGGTGGTGCCAACCTGGCACATCATGTGGCAGCCAGGGTGTACAGCGTCAAGTGAAATAAATCTGGTCATGGTGAGGCGATCCCTGGCCTCCCGGGCAGCAATGTGGTCAGGTGCTGATGCCCTGTGTCCTGTGCAGCATCAGTTGATGGCGGAGAAGGTTGGTGTTGTTGTTGATGCTGCTGGTGTGCCTGGTGCTGCTGGTATTGGGGCTGATCGTGGTGGGATTCTGAGGACCAAGGTGAGATAGTTTCAAGGGCACTGATGCTGATGTAATAGATGGCAGGTGAAGTTGAGATGTAGAAGCGACCTGTCAATGGTGAGAGAGGTTGTTCCAATGAGGTGACACTGGATACAGAGTTTACTCCAAACACTTGCAACCTGCATAAAGCTCAATCTGTCTTCCAACTGCTGTAAGCAACAGCTTCTGAGCTTAGAAAGGGAACAGCTGTGAACTGGGAGCTTTTATAGCACATTTGCAGCTGTCAAGTAAAGAGATGATTTCATGGTCATACAACTCCCTGCCTTCTTACCTGACGTGATCCCTGAGCAGCGTGGACCCCGTGGGCGACCTTGTAAAATTTAAAGGTGAGCTCAAAATACTTTTTAAGTGGCTCTTAACAAGGTCGTAATTACCTAAATTGCCTCCCCCGCCACTGCGTGTTGAGTCTGTTCAGCGGTGACAGACCCGACATCTGGGAAAGTCACGCGACGGCGGGTTGACAGCTGGTTCCCGAACTGCTGTCAAAAAAAAATTTCCCCACCAAACGCGCCCACTGACCCCCCTGAAAAATTACCCCCCTAGTGCTGGTATCAAACACTCCCAGATCAGATGTAGCACTGTTAGAAGCAAAGTAAACCTCACTCTATTCTGTCACAACAAGATGTCTTATACTTAAGAAAAGTTGCCGTACTACACCAGTGTGGCATTTTTTCAGTTTCCACTGTATCCGTCCTGTGGCCGCTGCATGAAGTTGCCAATTTAGTGCCAATTAGTTCTGAATTAAGGGCAGTTTTATGTTATACTCCCATGTTCACAAGGAATTGTTCAAATTCAATTCACAAAGGACCATCACAGAAAACAAACAGAGGAAACTTTCATCTATCAATTGGTACTGGATTCAAACCCACGTCTCAATGGTGGAAATAAAGATTCACTCCTAAATTCATTCCATCTTACCATTCCCGCATCTTGGTTTATTTTCCTTCAAAGAAGCTGATTTTCTTTTCATCATTGGTAATAAATTGCTTTTTCGCAAATCTTTTCCCAAAGTTGAGTCACACTTTGCAAGATATTCACACCTTGTTTGCCCAACAAACATAGGATGCCTAACTAGGGACGAGAGTCTTGGATTATGCAGACTTTCATTTCTACTTTAGGAACCCAGTATCTGGAATTTCATGAAGTTCAAAACCAAAGTTTAGACCATAATACCAGTAGACCACCAGACATCAGACACTGATTCACCACTAGATTATCTGGTTTAGATACTCCAGACCCAAAGAAATGTGGTTGTGTAGGAATTCGGGTTGACCTCAGCAGGTATTGGACGAATGCCTACTAAATAATCGAGTTCGACTTCAGGAGAACAATCTAGAAGTTGTTTATTTACAAGAACAGACGAAATACAGCAGGTAAGGCGGCTGGATGCAGGAGCACTGCGAAGTAGGTCTTTCCCCAGTGGGGACGCCACGGGGACTGAGTCCGCAGTCCTCTGGATAGCGTGATGATGTCATCATGCTCGGCTGTGTTTTCCCGCGCTTCGGGCGTCACGTGACCGCGCCGTGACATCAGTGTGTTCGCCCGCGCTTGGGGCGGTCACGTGACTCGCGTCGACGCGTCTACCCGGCACTGAGGCTGGCCGTTGTGGCCGAAGTCGCGAGCGCGAGAGGCACCCGGCACTGTGGCTGGCCGTTGCGACCGTCGAGGGAGCGGACGGCCGAACTAGGCCGGTGGCCGACGCGTTTAGGTGCGTCACGTGATACGTAACGTGACGTCAGGGCGCGTCTTAAAGGGGCAACGGCCCAAACAGGTAAATTAAAGGGGCAATGGCCCAAACAGGTAAGTTATGTACATACAAAGGTAAGTTAAAGGGAATTATGTATATACATAGTAAAGGACACCCGGTGGAACCGCCACATGCGCCCCCCCCAGAATTCGCTTCAACGAAAGTCCAAAGATGAGATGGTCTGACGAGCTAGTGGTCTCGGCGGGCGTGCTGTCTCGACTTGGCGGGCCAGGTCTGAAGATGCTGGTCGTAAGCGGAACCTTACGCACGTCGTGGCGAATAAAACGTATCCGTCAGGCGAAGGACCGTGGAGACGTGTGAAACAGCAGGCCCTGTCAGAGTGACGGGCAGGTTGGGCGGACGCAGGCGATGTCTCCGTTGATGTTGAAACAAGTCCTTGTTCTGACGAACTCTGCAGGAACGCCAAACGAGCGATCCAGAAGGACTTGACAGGCGAGGTCGGTGAACTCGCCGACAGGTGAGCGAAACCTTCGGGAGGCTGGAACGCACGGAACGGTGCGTGCCATAGTGCTACGACGATAACACAACGGAGGGTGAAAAGTTGCTGCGTTGATCAGTGATCCGTGAGGACAGCAACTTTGACGTGGCTCGCGGCCGCGAGATGCCCGTTGGACCCGTCCTCGATGTTTGCAGCGTCAGTAGATGTTTGCGTTTGTTAAGGAGAAAACTGGAGAAAGGGCGGCAACGGTCCAGGTTGTTGTTAATTTCAGTAGGGGTAAACTCTGCCTGGAGGGCGGCAACACTTGTAGTTGTTCTTGCTATAGGAGAAAACAGCCGGGAGGGCGGCATGCTTCTTGTCTCGCCGAAAAGTGTGGTAGGTAACACAACCAGCAGGCTGACGGGCTGGTGCATCGTCGGCGGGGCATGAGTCTTCGTGTTTCACGAGGGATGGGTCCTCGTGGTTTGCAAGGGATGGGTCCTCGTGGTGCGCGAGGAGTGCTTCCTCGTGGTTCGTGAGGAGCGAGTCCTCGTGGGTCGCGGGGGTGAGTCCTCGTGGTATCCCCGCAGGGCGCGCTCCGATCTTGTGGGCCCGAACATGCTGTACCCTGCGCTTGGAGAGATTTATACTTACTGTTGCATTGGACGTAGAGGCGGACGACCCGCATGGCGGTAGAAAAGTCGAATACGGAGACCATAAGCAAGTGCGTGGTCTGCGACGCATCGATGTTCTCGGTGAACAGGGCTTCTACCTTTACAAAGCACAAGGGCGGTTGTTCCTCCCTGAATTGCGGTAGCGACAGCGGAACGGCTGGTGCTTCCATGGCGTGCTTCTTTTGTGAAAATTGTTCACAAAAATCGGGGTCCGGCTGCGTTTTGTCTGTGAAAAATGGGATCACCTCCAGGCTGCGCTTCCTTTGCGAATATGTTCGCAAAAGGCGGGGTCGCCAATGTAGGAATTGATGTTCGTCGGCTGTTCGTCGGTCGTCTTCTGTGAAGACAGGGTTCAGGCAGCGCGTTGCTTCCGTGAAAATCGTTCACGGATACGGGGTCACCAATTGTAGTGTAGGAATTGATGAGCTCCCGTACTCACGTCGTTGGGTCACCAATTGTAGGAATTCGGGTTAACCTCAGCAGGTATTGGACGAATGCCTACTAACTAATCGAGTTCGACTTCAGGAGAACAATCTAGAAGTTGTTTATTTACAAGAACAGACGAAATACAGCAGGTAAGGCGGCTGGATGCAGGAGCACTGTGAAGTAGGTCTTTCCCCAGCGGGGACGCCACGAGGACTGAGTCCGCAGTCCTCTGGATAGCGTGATGACGTCATCACGCTCGGCTGTGTTTTCCCGCGCTTCGAGCGTCACGTGACCGCGTCGTGACGTCAGCGCATTCGCCCACGCTTGGGGCGGTCACGTGACCCGCGCCGATACGTCGACGCGTCTACCCGGCACTGAGGCTGGCCGTTGCGGCCGAAGTCGCGAGCGCGAGAGGCACCCAGCACTGAGGCTGGCCGTTACGGCCGAAGTCGCGGGAGCGGGAGAGGCACCCAGCACTGTGGCTGGCCGTGGTGACCGTCAAGGGAGCGGACGGCTGAACTAGGCCGGCGGCCAACGTGTTTAGGTGCGTGTGACGTCAGCGCGCTAGGGCGTGGCTTAAAGGGGCAACAGCCCAAACAGGTAAGTTAAAGGGGCAACGGCCTAAACAGGTAAGTTATGTACATACAAAGGTAAGTTAAAGGGAATTATGTATATACATAGTAAGGGACACCCGGTGGAACTGCCACAGTTGACTTTAACTGCTCTCTGAAATGGCCTAGCAAGTCGCTCAGTTGTAACTAATCGCTACAAAACAAAGTAATAAGAATGAAACTGGAGGGACCACCCGGCATCAACCTCGGCACCGGCTACGGACACGGCAATGGCACACCCAGCCCAGTCAACCCTGCAAAGTCCTACTCACCAACATCTGGGGACTTGTGCCAAAATTGGGAGAGCTGTCCCACAGACTAGTCAAGCAACAGCCTGACATAGTCATACTCACAGAATCATACCTTTCAGCCAATGTCCCGAACTCCTCCATCACCATCCCTGGGTATGTCCTGTCCCACCGGCAGGACAGACCCACCAGGGGTGGTGGCACAGTGGTATACAGTCAGGAAGGAGTGGCCCTGGGAGTCCTCAACATTGACTCCGGACCCCATGAAGTCTCATGGCTTCAGGTCAAGCATGGGCAAGGAAACCTCCTGCTGATTACCACCTACCGCCCTCCCTCAGCTGATGAATCAGTACTCCTCCATTGTTGAACACCACTTGGAAGAAGCACTGAGAGTAGCAAAGGCACAGAATGTACTCTGGGTGGGGGACTTCAATGTCCATCACCAAGAGTGGCTCTGTAGCACCACTACTGACCGAGTCCTGAAGGACATAACTGCCAGTCTGGGCCTGCGACAAGTGGTGAGTGAACCAACAAGAGGGAAAAACCTACTTAACCTCGTCCTCACCAATCTACCTGTTGCAGATGCATTTGTCCATGACAGCATTGGCAGCAATGACCACCGCACAGTCACTGTGGAGACGAAGTGTTGTGTGGCCCTACCACCATGCTAAATGGGATAGATTCAGAACAGATCTAGCAGCTCAAAACTGGGCATCCATGAGGCACTGGGCCATCAGCAACAGCAGAATTGTATTCCACCACAATCTGTAACCTCATGGCCTGGCATATCCCTCACTCTACCATTACCACCAAGCCATGCGACCAACCCTGGTTCAACATCGAGTTTAGAAGAGCATGCCAGGAGCAGCACCAGGTGTACCTAAAAATGAGGTGCCAACCTGGGGAAGCTGCAACACAGGAGTACATGCATGCTAAAAAGTGGACGCAGCATGCTATAGACAGGGCTAAGCAATCCCACAATCAGCGGATCAGATCAAAGCTCTGCAGTCCTGCCACATCCAGTCGTGAATGGTGGTGGACCATTAAGCAACTAATGGGAGGAGGAGGCTCCAAGAATATCCCCATCCTCAATGATGGTGGAGCCCAGCACGTGAGTGCAGAAGACAAGGCTGAAGCGTTTGCAACCAACTTCAGCCAGCAGTGCCAAGTGGATGATCCATATCGGCCTCCTCCTGAGGTCCCCACCATTGCAGACGGCATTCTTCAACCAATTCAATTCACTCCACGTGATATCAAGAAATGGCTGAGCACATTGGATACAGCAAAAGCTATGGGCCCCGACAACATCCCGGCTATCGTGCTGAAGACTTGTGCTCCAGAACTAGCCACGCCTCTAGCCAAGCTGTTTCAGTACAGCTACAACACTGGCATCTATTTGACAATGTGGAAAACTGCCCGGGTATGTCTTGTCCACAAAAAGCAGGACAAATCCAACCCGGCAAATTACCGCCCCATCAGTCTACTCTCAATCATCAGCAATGTGATGGACGGTGTCATCGACAGTGCTATCAAACGGCGCTTACTCACCAATAACCTGCTCACTGATGCCCAGTTTGGGTTCCGCCAAGACCACTTGGCACCTGACCTCATTACAGCCTTGGTCCAAACATGGACAAAGGAGCTGAATTCCAGAGGTGAGGTGAGAGTGAGCCCTAGTAAAACTGAAGTCAATGGGAATCAGGGGGAAAACGCTCCACTGGCTGGAGTCATACCTAGCACAAAGGAAGATGGTTGTGGTGGTTGAAGGTAAATCATCACAGCCCCAGGACATCGCTGCAGGAGTTCCTCAGGGCAGTGTCCTAGGCCCAACCATCTTCAGCTGCTTCATCAATGACCTTCCCTCCAACATAAGGTCAGAATTGGGGATGTTTGCTGATGACTGCACAGTGTTCAGCGCCATTCGCAACTCCACAGATAATGAAGCAGTCCATGCCTGCATGCAACAAGACCTGGACAACGTTCAGGCTTGGGCTGATAAGTGGCAGGTAACATTCGCGCCACAGAAGTGCCAGGCAATGACTATCTCCAACAAGCGAGAGTCTAACCACCTCCCCTTGACATTCAATGGCATTACCATCACCGAATCCCCCACTATCAACATCCTGGGGGTCACCATTAACCAGAAACTTAACTGGACCAGCCACATAAATACTGTGGCAACAAGAGCAGGTCAGAGGCTAGGTATTCTGCGGCGAGTGTCTCACCTCCTGACTCCCCAAAGCCTTTCCAACATCTACAAGGCACAAGTAAGGAATGTGATGGAATACTCTCCACTTGCCTGGATGAGTGCAGCTCCAACAACACTCAAGAAGCTCGACACCATCCAGGACAAAGCAGCCCACTTGATTGGCACCCCATCCACCACCTTAAACATTCACTCCCTCCACCACCGGCGTACCGTGGCTGCAGTGTGTACCATCCACAAGATGCACTGCAGCAACTTGCCAAGGTTTCTTCGGCAGCACCTCCCATACCCGCGACCTCTTCCACCTAGAAGGACAAGGGCAGCAGGCGCATGGGAGCACCACCACCTCCAAGTTCCCCTCCAAGTCATACACCATCCTGACTTAGAAGTATATCGCCGATCCTTCATCGTCGCTGGGTCAAAATCCTGGAACTCCCTACCTAACAGCACTGTGGGAGTACCTTCTCTGCACAGACCACAGCGGTTCAAGGCGGCGGCTCACCACCACCTTCTCAAGGGCAACTAGGGATAGGCAATAAATGCTGGCATTGCCAGCGACGCCCTGATCCCATAAACGAATTAAGAAAAAACTAGACCACCAAAGGAATATGGAAGCAAACCCCGACCAAAGCCTTCAAATTACGATTAGACTTTTCCTGTGTTTTTCCCTATGTGTGCAAATAAGAAGGAAAATGACCATGCTACATCAGCTTAATAAGCAGTTGAGGAATTTGAAAGAAAGTTTATGATCCTGGAGAGGAGGGTACAAGAATTTACAGAAGCAGATAAATGTTAGGAGATACTTAGAGGGTGAATGGCTAGCACTGGGCTCAACAGGTGAGCCACCTCAAGTCAGTGAAGCAGAAGAAATAGTGCAGTGGATCGTGCTGGAATTGGTAGGTGAGTCATCGCCATCAAGAAATTTTGGATTTATTTCTTTGCAAAACCAGCAATATCACGAGAACCCAAGAAAGTCAACACAATCCAATAAGTTGAAAATGCTGCCAATTCGCCATCTCCCATTTTGCACTACCACCCAAGATGAATTTTACCCCCAAAACTCCTGTCACAGTGTCACCTAAGGTGTAACTGGCGCTATATAAATGCAAGGTGTAAAGAGATCAATGGAGCATATTTCAAAACCAATTTTCACATCCTGCCCTATGTTTTGTAAGAATATGTATTTATACATCACCTTAACACATCATCAGGACATCCCAAAGCACTTTACAAGCGATGAAATGTAGCCACTGTTTTTGTGTAGGGAAACATAACAGCCAATTTAAGCATGGCAGGGTCTGACAAACAATTAAATGAATGATGAATGATTAAAGGTCATCGACCTGAAACGGTAACTTTGTTTTTCTCTCTTCAGATGCTGCCTGACCAACTGAGTATTTCCAGCATTTTCTGCTTTTAGTTAAATGAATTACCAGATAACCTGTTTTGGGCAACATGTTGGCTAGGACACCAGAACTCCCTGCTCTTTGAATAGTAGTATCGGATCATTTACCTGAGCAGACAACCAGGGCATCATCTTGATGTTTCATCCCAAAGACAGCCCTGCTGCCAGTGCAGCACTCCCTCACTACTGCACTGAAATATTATCCTAGTTTTTAAACTCGAATTCTGCACGGGAGCTTGAACCTATGATCTTTGGGCTCAGAGACAAGAGTGCTACCACTGAGTCAATCTGATACTTTAATCATAATGCTGTAAAGAAAACTTAATAGTCTGAGTTATTAACACTAAAAGATATATTTACCACTTTCTCTTTAATCTTTTTTTTATTTTCAATACATTTACATTTTAGAAGGGTACATGTCTAAATGAAAGCCATTAACAAATATATCTTATGAACATTTAAACAAACCCTGCATTTAATTTCAACACAATCTAACAAACAAAATCTACAAAAATGTATTCAATCATAACAATGAAATCAGATTAGATGCTGCGCTATGGGTGGAACTTAGGTGTGCAAACCGCATGTCTGAGAGTCATGGCAGGGTCATACAGCACTCAATAAGGTCTGTTGGTATTCAAGCTTGTTGTAAATTACCTGGTCCAGAAGTGAACTTGTATGTTTTGGCCTGTAATGAAAATTCCTTTGTTGGCTCTCCATAGGATTTCCCACCATTTTTCCGCTGATGAAATTAACTCCCCATGGTTGGTCCAGCAGGATAATCTAATTTTAGCCAATCAGCTTGGGAGCTGCCATTTATCTCACAAAGGAGAAAATGTATCTGCTGCTATGGTAACAATTGGCTGGGCTCTGAGCATATTAGGATACTCTGACATAATGAAAGCCACCAGCTTGCTTTTTAGATGATTAATCTTTTCCCCTGTGAACCTAGTAGAATACATTAGCAGAACTAGTATGATAAATTTGTTTATCCCAAGACAATCATTAGAAAATTACCTGTGAACCAAATTCTCATTAGTGTATAGTTCATGAATGACTGACCATATGGTAAATGATACCAGTCAGACGTGATAATGTCTGTTTCAGCAACAGGCTGAAAATGTTTATGAGG
Organism: Somniosus microcephalus; assembly: GCF_052327205.1. Taxonomy (NCBI): domain Eukaryota; kingdom Metazoa; phylum Chordata; class Chondrichthyes; order Squaliformes; family Somniosidae; genus Somniosus; species Somniosus microcephalus. Next base: position 46,608,934 of record NC_140992.1, on the reverse strand, counting down.
TGCCGCCAACACTTTTTAGATCTCTGCTGGAGCAGGTTAATTTCAGACACTGTACAAATGATATTGTTAGGACACAGCTGGTACTTAAGAGGTATTGGCTGCGTGTGGATTAAGTGGATAACCAGGTTTCAATATTTCACACATTTATCAGGAATTCATAACAATGTATCATTAATCATTTAATTGCACAAATCCTTGTATATTTTTAATCATGAAGGATAATTTTCAAAATTGTAAATGATCTCTTACGTTAGTTATTACTTTCAAACTGTTCTAATTTGGTAGATGGTTAAAATCATCGATCAAGTAATATGTTACACAAAAGTTAACTTTAGTTTTTGTTACAAACATGCAAAATAATTAATCACTTAAGAGAAGCAAATGATGAAAATCATGATCCATACACTTTATATCTGTGATGCTTCTAACCTCAAATCTTCTGGTAATCTCTCACTTCTGTATAAATAGGATCAGCTAGTCTAAGCCAAGTCACTTTCATAGGCTCAAGAATATCTACAAACTCTCCACTTTAACCAACTGACTTGTACTTTGGTTCATCTACCACTTCGGCCTCTTATGCATGCATCATGTAATAATTACAAATATATTTTGATTTCTCTTAAGTTACCTTGTGTCTCTCGGAAATTACATAGTTTAATGGTCTTTACCATGCAGCAGATACGCAATGAATTGTGGTTCACTCCTCTGACCTCGTATGGTACTTTAAAACCTCCACTTCCCTTTAATTTTCTGTTGATATAATAGTGACAAAGTATGGTTTCAATGATGACTGAAGTATCTGATACAACACATGCTTGCCCAACTCCTGACAAATGATTCACACTAATTCTAATAATTTCTACCATGTGTGGGGAGGAAAGAAGTCAGAATGCACATCACCACCCCACCCCCCCCCCGCCCCCCCATACACTGAAACCAAAATTTCAGTTGGGGAAAAACGGATCTTGAATTCAACTCTATCCCCTCTCCACACTGAGCATAATCATGGCTCGGAAGGAAAGGTTAATCAATCTAAAATCCTGTGCCTCCCAACGCCTCTTCCCCTGCCCACACCTGGTTGAGATCAAAGCCATGATACCTCTCACACACACACATAGAATGTGTCAATAGGAGCTGGAAGCCTCAAGGCCCTTGAAATATCTAACTCAAGGTCTAAGACAGGAGGGCAGATCTATGTGGGGGAAGCTCCTTTAAAGTAATTTTAACATTAAATTATTGATGTTATGGGTAAGTTTAGTGATTTTGAATTATAGAAATCAATAAGTTGGTTTCCATTAAGCTTTACTGTAAGGTGAGACTTGGGCACAGGAACAAGCCCAAGTGGAAGATAATCACTGGATGAGTCATCTGCTGAAAATGTTTTTCCTTCCTCTCTGTGTGGGAGAGTGAGGAAAAATAATTAGCAGGTGATTCATCCAAGGCTCCTACACCATCCTACAGCCCATTGCGGTTTAGATAGAAAGGGAGTGCAGTCATTAGAAGAAATTGCATTTTCAGACAAGATGCAAAGAAGAGTGGACCATAACAATGCAAATGCTCCATTTTCAAAACAGTTATGATGGATTTCTGTCAAATTGGGGACATAGACGTCTCCAGAGGAGAGAAAGAAAAGAAACTTTCTAAACTTCACACAGGGAAAAAATGGGAGAAATGTGATGACAATATGCAGATTCAATTGAATAACTGGACATACAATAATATTACCATAAAAAACACAAAAACTGGCTATGAATGTGGTAACAAACTGGAATCCATTATTAAGGAAGTGATAACAGGGTACTTTGCCTAATCATATTATGATTTTCCGAGTCAACATGGTTTTATGAAAGGTAAATCGTGTTTGATAAATTTATTAGGGTTTTTTGAGAATATAACTAGCAGGGTAGATAAAGGGAAACCAGTGGATGTAGTATATTTGGATTTCCAAAAGGCATTCTATAAGGTGCCACACGAAAGGTTGTTAAACAAGATAAGAGCACATGGGGTTGGGGTAATGTATTAGCATGGATAAAGGATTGGTTAACAGACAGAAAACAGAGAGTAGGGGTAAACGGATCTTTTTCAGATTGGCAGGCTGTAACTAGTGGGGTGACACAAGGATCAATGTTGGGGCCTCAGCTATTTACAATCTATATTAATGACTTAGATGAAGGAACCGAGTGCAATGTATCCAAGCTTGCTGATGATACAAAGCGGGGTGGAAAAGTAATATGTGAGGAGGACTCAAAAAGCCTGCAAAGGGATAAAGACAGGTTATGTGAGTGGGCAATAAGGTGGCAGATGGAGTATAATGTGGGGAAATATGAGGTTATTCACTTTGGTAGGAAGAATAGAAGAACAGAATATGTTTTAAATGGTGAGAAACTATTAAATGTTGGTGTTCAGAGAGATTAAGATGTCCTCGTACAGGAAATACAGAGGGCTCGAATTTCATCGGGCCGTTGAGGCGGGATTGGAGGCATGTGGGGGGTTAAAATCGTGAAATCGGGCAGCATGAATCCATCCTGCCCTCAACCCGTCTCCATGCCCGTTTCACAGGAGGCGGATACCCGACCTGTGCTGGGAGCCGCCTCCCAGAGGCGGGAAGGGGATTAGTGCCAATTAACTGCCTGTTACCAGATAGTTAACAGGCAGTTTTTAGCCTAATCCCTATTTTTATCCCTGAAGTGTGGGCTTCCCAACGGCTCCAAGCCACGCCAAGTTAGCGAGGCGGACCGTCGGAGTGTTCAGGTGAGTAATGGGTGCATGAGTGCAGAGGTAAGTGTGTTTGGTGTGTGTAAAGTGTTTAAATAAGTTTTACTTACCATTACTTAATAATGAGGCCTTCCTTCCTTCAGGTCTCTGGAGTCCCTCATCTCACCAGCACAGAAAGCAGAATGGCCGCGAGCTGTCAAAATCTGCAGCCTCTGCTTTCTGTTCCGGAGAGATCTCTAAATCAGCCTGAGAGGAAGGAATTAACTTCGGGTACAGATTGTCAGTGTTTGACAGCTTCAAAGAGCTGTCAAACGTTGATATTTCATCTGTCAAAAGCTCTTGACAGATGAAATGTCAATCTGTGATGTCACCTGTTGCCGGGTGGCCCTTAATTGGCCTGCTGAGCCCACTGGGCGGGCTCAACAAGGTCAATCAGGGGACCATCGAGTGGGTTGGCCACAACTCGATGGAGGCAGGACTACAACCCCGAAAGTGGGAGTCCCGCCTCCTACACGCCTTCATTGATAAAATCCAGCCCAGAGAGTTAGCATGCAGGTACAGCAAGCAATAAGGAAGGCAAATGGCATGTTGGCCTTTATTGCTAGAGGGTTGGAGTACAAGAGTAAGGAAGTCTTGCTACAATTGAACAAAGCTCTGGTGAGACCACACCTGGAGTACCGTGCACAGTTTTGTTCTCCTTATTTAAGGAAGGATATACTCACCTTAGAGGCAGTGCAATGATGGTTTACTAGATTGATTCCTGAGATGAGAGAGTTGTCCTATGAGGAGACATTGAGCTGATTGGGCCTATACTCTCTGGAGTTTAGAAGAATGAGAGGTGATCTCATTGAAACATATACGATTCTGAGGGGGATTGACAGGGTAGATGCTGAGAGATTGTTTCCCCTGGCTGGAGAGTCTAGAACTAGGGGGGCACAGTCTCAGGATAAGGGGCCGGCTTTTTAAGTCTGAGATGAGGAGGAATTTCTTCACTCAGAGGGTTGTGAATCTTTGTAATTCTCTGCCCCAAAGTGCTGTGGATGCTCAGTCGTTGAGTATATTCAAGGCTGAGAGCTCCAGAAGAATCAAGGGATATGGGGATAGGACAGGAAAGTGGAGTTGAGGTCGAAGATCAGCCATGATCTTATTGAATGGCAGAGCAGACTCGAGGGGCCGCATGGCCTACTCCTGCTCCTAATTCTTATGTTTCTTATGTAACAGAGGTATTCTGATAAATATCATTTAGCAATGGAGTAATCATTTTATTCTGGTGTAACTTATGTCCCACTGGTGTTTTTGACAGACGTCAATGTGGGAAATTGTTCAACGCTCAAAATAGGAGCAACAGTAATTAATATTTCAACAGTAGGAGCAGTGGGATCAGTATTCACCACAACTGGGCAACATTGTAACCAATGTTCCCTTTAAGCTGCACAGTGCTCTGCGGTTTCCGCGTAGTCGTGACACCGGCTTTTAAATAAGAAAAAACGCGCATGCACGGTATTTTGAATGGGCTGCACAACCACTTAAAGGGGGCGCGCACCCAAAAAAAAAATTAAAGGGAACATTGATTGTAACCTGGGACTATTACACATTTGGAACATTCTATTCTTCACCTAAACCCTTTTAATCTGTGATTAAATAGAAAAAGACTTTAAATATCATTTGAAGGGACGGGTGAAATTGCACCACAACTGAGAAGGAAACATCCATGGAAGTTTGAAAGTAGTTTTCCTATTGTAAATCTTTGAAAACTACACATTTCGATACTGTAAGCACATCACAGTTGCAAACCTGTCTCACATTACAAAAGCCAGAAAATGCAAATCAGAAGTAAATTTGAAACATAAGAAATTTGTTAAATATCAGACCCATAATTGGGTAAAGAAAGAACATGCACTTATATAGCAGCTTTTATATGCTTGGGATGTCTCAAAATACTTCACAGCCAATTAATTACTTTTGAACTGTTGTGTTGTAGGCAAACGTGGCAGCCAATTTGCACACAGTAAGGTTCCACAAACAACAATGAGATAAATGACCAGATAATCTGTTTGAGGGACAAATGTTGACCGGGACAACTTTCCATATATTTTACATTCTATTCTTACTAGTAAATTTCCTGTAATTAAGTTGTTTAAGCTATTTCTCCAGGGTATCCACAGATTTCCCACGGAAGTTACGGTGGACAATCGTGAGAACCTCTGCAGAAATTCAACCCCCCACATCTCCATCAAAAGGTCTTCAATTGTCTGTGCAGAGCTCTGAATAGTTACATCTGGAACAACATGGAAGAGGGTTGGACTAGAAACAAGGAGTTATTGGGGCTTAGCATATTAGGGTGGGTGCTCAATGTAATAAAATGCATCAGGCATGTAGGCCTGCCTGCAATGCAGTGATGTGCTCAACAATCCCTAAAGCAAGCAGCAAGTGGAAAGGGAGCTGGCAGCCTGCACATATTCTGCAGTGGGCTCATTAAGGCTCTGATTTTGCTTTGCTAATTAGTTCGCCTCCCACATAATGTGGATGGAGCATTTGAGCACCATTCCAGGCACATAGCACCTGGTTTCAAATAGACACTGAAGGGGAGGCTGCCACTAAAGTGTGGCCTAAGAAATTCTAGTACCACTGCACAGAGTCCTTGGCATCTCTGTAGCAATACCCTCTTGCCCAGTGACCCTTTTCCCATGCCAGGAAAGTGCCCAGTGCACAAGAGGCAGCCAGCAGCTCTTTACTGGCTGCTGGCATTCGACAATGCAACTCTGGCATTCCCAATGCATCATGAAAGATATACCCGAAGCACCAGTAATTTATGCAAATAGCCTGACCTTGTATTATCCTGGGGTTAGACCATTTGTGCACAGCACACATATTACCTTGGCAGCACCAGTGGCACGGTACTTGAGCTGCATTATCAGCCCCATTATCTATAGCCACTGAACAATATCCACCAGGGAGAGGAGTCTACAATTAATTACTGAACCGCAGGTAATTAGTTAGTGAGTGTGCTGTGCAAATTGGCGACAGAGCCTATCTACTCTGCCAAGTGTGCCCAACCGCATAATATTATGCAGTCTCACTGCCTCTGGGTGATGCCAGATCACACTGGCATGGACACTGTAAATGGCTTGCTTTAGCAAACAAATGCATTCTTCCATAAAGCTCTGGAATGTTGGGGAAAGGGGTGTGAGAAGATTGCCATCTGCCTCTTGTGGCTGACTTATCCCATCATCCTTGGGGAAGTATCTCCTGATCGCTGAAGTTCTTCCAGGCAAGCTACATGCAGGATCTGGTGATATGTTTTCCCACCCTTTAGCAGCTAAATGTGGACTATCCTCCCCGGATGCATGTTGGCTTCATGTGGTAACTCCTCCTGTCCTCAGTGCCTCACCCCCCTGTGTCCTCAGAAATGGTTTTGGCTGCTCTATTAAGATGGAGTGATGATCAAAGACGACAACAAGACTTCAGTGGAGACAGAAAAGATCAATGAACGTGGTGTGGAACTTTAGACATCATTGGAAGCAGACTCGTCAGATGCCATTTTGGAAAAGACTTACAAAAGCAGATGTAGTGCAACTATGGACTATCCTCAAAGAGTGTTGTTGTTATTCTGTTTAAGTTGCATTTATACACAGAAGTTTTACAGTAAGTGTTATTATTATGTAAGGTTACATAAAAAGACGAACTGTAATTTTAATTTACTGGAACGTCAGGGTATATGTTTCATCCTTCTGGAATGATGTTGATGTTTGGCATCTTTTTCTTCAACCAAGATAGACTTTTTCTTTGATGACATAACACCTCACAGATGCCATTTTCATCACCAAGTTTGAAATTCCGTTTTTTTGCAAGCCTATTCAGATCATTGCGTCTATTTCAATAACCCTATGTAGTTCAATAAGTTTAGGAAGTTTACTATCGTTTTTGGTCATCAATGTGCATGCAGATGACCTTCACTTGGGTGCTGGTACAATTGTGGATATTTCAAAAATTGTCTCGATGGTCATAAAACTGTTTCACAAGAATAAATATCTCTGGCTGGAAGAAACTTTGGATTCTATTTTGTGTATTTACCACCAGCAGCAAATTTATTTCCATTATTAGCATTAATTACCATTCATTATTATAAATACAGAGACTTGCTGGGGCGGTAAATATGAATGATAAGAAAGAAGAAGAAAGACTTACATTTATATATCACCTTTCATTATCTCAAGACACTTCAAAGTCTTTCACAGCCAATGATGTATTTTGAAGGGTTGTAATTTAGGGAAATGCGGCAGCCAATCTACACACAGCAAGGCCCCACAAACAGCAATAAGAGAAACGACTAGATATTCTGTTTCTGCAATTGTTGGTTATGGGGTAACTGCTGTCCAGGACACTGGTAGAACTTCCATACCAACAAGCTCTGTTTGTCTTTTTTAAACTTATCGCCCTGGTAAATTAAGATGCTGATTTTTAGGAATTTCAGCCTTGGTACTTACTACTACAACACTAGATTATTCTAGCACCTGCATGACTGATTACTGCCTTCAATGTAACTGTTTCTATGCTTTTTTTTTAGTATATTCTCATTTGTATGTATGGGTAAAAAAGTGATGAAAGTTCATAACATTTATAATCAAAGACTTCTCTTTATTACTGCTTTTGTTTACTTTAGTTCTCTCTGTTTAATTAGAGTCATAGGGCTCGATTTTCCAAGCCCCGAGGAGGCGGGTAAGTAAAGGTAAATAAAACTTATTAAAACACTTTACACTTACCTCACACACTTACCTCTGCACACATGCACCCATCACTCACCTGCACAACGGACAACTCGACCCCTCCAACCCCTGCAGACCGACGGTCCGCCTCGCTAACTTGCCGTGGTTCGGTGCCGTCGGACAGCCCACACTTCAGGGCTAAAAATAGGGATTAGGCAAAAAACTGCCTGTTAACTACCTGTTAACAGGCAGTTAATTGGCACTAATCCCCTTCCCGCCTCGGGGAGGCGGCTCCCAACATAGGTCGGGTACCCGCCTCCTGGGACATTGGCATGGAGGCGGGTTGGGGGCGGGATGGGTTCCTGCCCCCCGATTCTGCAATTTTCCCACCACTCCCGCCTCCAAACCCGCCTCCTCGGGGCTTGGAAAATCGATCCCATAGAGTTATACAGCACAGAAAGAGGCCCTTCAGCCCATCATGTCCGCACCAGCCATCAAGCCCTGTCTATTCTAATCCCATTTTCCAGCACTTGGTCCATAGCCTTGTATGCTATGGCGTTTCAAGTGCTTATCTAAATGCTTCTTGAATGTTGTGAGGGTTCCTGCCTCTACCACCCTTTCAGGCAGTGAGTTCCAGATTCCAACCACCCTCTAGGTGAAAAAGTTTTTCCTCAAATCCCCTCTAAACCTCCTGCCCCTTACCTTGAAACTATGTCCCCTGGTTATTGATCCCTCTACTAAGGGGAAAAGTTCCTTTCTATCTACCCTATCTATGCCCCTCATAATTTTGTACACCTCAATCAAGTCCCCCTTCAGCCTTCTCTGCTCTAAGGGAAACAACCCCAGCCTGTCCAGTCTCCCTTCATAGCTGAAGCACTCCAGCCCAGGTAACATCCTGGTGAATCTCCTTTGCACCCTCTCCAATGCAATCACATCCTTCCTATAGTGTGGCGACCAGAACTGCACACAGTATTCCAGCTGTGGCCTAACTAGCGTTTTGTACAGCTCCATCATAACCTCCCTGCTCTTATATTCTATGCCTCGGCTAAAGAAGGCAAGTATCCCATATGCCTTTTTATCTACCTGTCCTGCTGCCTTCAGGGATCTATGTACATGCACACCTTCCTAGGGTCCTACCATTCATTGTGTATTCCCTTGCCTTGTTAGTCCTCCCAAAATGCATCACCTCACACTTTTCAGGGTTAAATTCCATTGCCACTGTTCTGCCCATCTAACCAACCCATCTATATCGTCCTGTAGCCTCAGGCTTCCCTCCTCGCTATTTACCACTCCACCAATTTTCGTGTCAGCTGCGAACTTACTGATTATACCTCCTACATTCATATCTAACTCATTAATGTACACTACAAACAGCAAAGGACCCAGCACCGATCCCTGCGGTAAACCACTGGACACAGGCTTCCAGTCACAAAAACAACCTTTGACCATCACCCTCTGCCTCCTGCCACTAAGCCAATTTTGGATCCAATGTGCCAAATTGCCCTGGATCCCATGGGCTCTTACCTTCTTGACCAGTCTCCCATGCAGGACTTTGTCAAAAGCCTTACTGAAGTCCATGTGGACTACATCAACTGCACTACCCTCATCCACACACCTAGTCACCCCCTCAAAAAATTCAATCAAATTGGTTAGACATGATCTCCCCCTGACAAAGCCATGCTGACTATTCTTGATTAATCCTTGCCTCTCCAAGTGAAGATTAATTCTGTCCCTCAGAAATTTTTCCAATAATTTCCCTACCACTGATGTTAGGCTCACCGGCCTGTAATTCCCTGGTTTATCCCTACTATCCTTCTTCAATAACGGTACTACATTAGCTGTCCTCCAGTCATCTGGCACCTCCCCTGTGGCCAGAGAGGTTCTGAAAATTTGTGTCAGAGCCCCTGCAATCTCCTCCCTTGCCTCACACAGCAGCCTGGTATACATCTCATCTGGGCCTGGGGATTTATCCACTTTTAAGCCCGCTAAAACCGCTAGTACCTCCTCCCTCTCAATACAAATTTGTTCAAGTATATCACAATCACCCTGCCTAATTTCTATGCCTACATCGTCCTTCTCCATAGTGAACACAGATGCAAAATATTCATTTAAAACCTCACCCACATCTTCCGGCTCTACACACAGATTGCCACTTTGGTCCCTAATGGGCTGTACTCTTTCCCTGGTTACCCCCTTGCCATTAATATACTTATAAAACACCTTGGGATTTTCCTTTATTTTGCCCCCCAGTGTTTTTTCATGCCCCCTCTTCGCTCTTCTAATTTCTTTTTTAAGTACCCCCCTGCACTTTCTATACTCCTCTAGGGCTTCCACTGTTTTTAGTCCTTTGTATCTGCCAAAAGCCTCCCTTTTTTTCCTAATCCATTTTTGTATATCCCTTGACATCCAAGGTTCCCTGGGCTTGTTGGTCCCACCCTTGACTTTTACGAGAACATGTTGGACTCTCTCTATTTCCTTTATGAAAGACTCCCACTGCTCTGATGTGGATTTTTCTACAAGTAGCTGATCCCAGTCCACTTTGGCCAGATCCTGCCTTATCAGATTAAAATCAGCCTTCCCCCAATTTAGAACCTTTATTTCCAGTCCATCTTTGTCTTTTTCCATGACTACCTTAAATCTCACTGAATTATGGTCACTGTCACCAAAATGCTCTCATAGAAACATAGAAGATAGGAACAGGAGTAGGCCATTCAGCCCCTCGAGCCTGCTCCACCATTCAATGAGATCATGGCTGATCATCCAAACTCAGTACCTTGTCCCTGCCTTCTCCCCATATCCCTTTAGCCTTAAGAAATATATCTAACTCCTTCTTGAATATATTTAATGAATTGGCCTCAACTGCCTTCTGTGGTAGAGAATTCCACAGGTTCACCACTCTCTGGGTGAAGAAATTCCTCCTCATCTCTGTCCTAAATGGCTTACCCCTTATCTTTAGACTGTGGCCCCTGGTTCTGGACTCCCCCGCCATCGGGAACATCCTTCCTGCATCTAGTCTGTCTAGTCCTGTTAGAATTTTATAAGTTTCAATGAGATCCCCTCTCATTCTTCTAAACTCCAGCGAGTATAAGCCCAATTGACCCAATCTCTCCCCATACGTCATTCCTGCCATCCCAGGTATCAGTCTGGTGAATCTTCGCTACACTCCCTCCATGGCAAGAACATCCTTCCTCAGATAAGGCAACCAAAACTGCACACAATACTCAAGGTGTGGTCTCACCAAGGCTCCGTACAACTGCAGCAAGACATCCTTGTTCCTGTACTCGAATCCTCTCGCTACAAAGGCCAACATACCATTTGCCTTCTTAACCGCCTGCTGCCCCTCATGCTTACCTTCAGCGACTGGTGCACAAGGACACCCAGGTCTCGTTGCACTTCCCCTTCTCCTAATCTATTGCCATTCAGATAATAATCTGCCTTCCTGTTTTTGCCACCAAAGTGGATAACCTCGCATTTATCCATATTATACTGCATCTGCCATACATCTGCCCAATCACCCAACCTGTCCAAATCATACTGGAGTTTCTCAGCATCCTCCTCACAGCACACATGCCCACCCAGCTTTGTGTCATCTGCAAACTTGGAGATATTACATCTAGTTCCCTTGTCTAGATCCTACTGACACTTCTACCACTTGCCCGACTACATTCCCTAGAATTAGGTCCAATACCGCCCCCTCTCTTGTAGGACTTTCTACATGCTGGCTCAAAAAGCTCTCCTGGATGCACTTTAAGAATTCCGCACCCTCTAAGCCTTTTACACTCTGACTATCCCAGTTAATATTGGGAAAGTTGAAATCCCCTACTATTATTACCCTATTATTTCTACATTTCTCTGAGATTTGCCTACACATCTGTTCCTCTATCTCCCCCTGACTGTTTGGGGGCCTATAGTACACTCCCAGCAAAGTGCTTGCCCCCTTTTTGTTTTTAAGTTCTACCCATATGGCCTCTTTAGAGGAACCTGCTAAGATATCATCCCTTCTTACAGCAGTAATTGACTCCTTGATTAATATTGCGACACCCCCTCCTCTTTTACATCCCCCTCTGTCTCGCCTGAAGATTCTATACCCTGGAATGTTGAGCTGCCAGTCCTGCCCCTCCCTCAACCATGTCTCTGTGATAGCAACAATATCATACTCCCATGTGTTCATCAACACCTTCAATTCATCTGCCTTACTCGCAAGACTCCTTGCATTAAAATAAATGCCATTCAGCCTTGCCATACTCCCTTGTGCCATTACATATTTGTTCTGCCTTCCAGGCTGACTTGTTTTTTTCCTCTATATTTGTCTGTGCATCACCCCCTACTATAGCTCCACTCCGTACCCATCCCCCTGCCAAGTTAGTTTAAGCCCCCCCCACCCCCAACAGTACTAGCAAACCTCCCCGCAAGGATGTTGGTCGTGTTCTGGTTCAGGTGCAACCCGTCCGACTTGTACAGGTCCCATCTTCCCCAGAAGCAGACCCAGTGATCCAGGAAACTAAAGCCCTCCCTCCTGCACCAACTCTTTAGTCACGCATTCATCTGCTCTATCCTCCTATTCCTATACTCACTAGCACATGGCACTGGGAGTAATCCAGAGATTACAACCTTTGAGGTCCTGCTTTTTAATCTGCTACCTAGCTCCCTAAATTCTTGTTGCAGGACCTCATCCCTCTTTCTACCTAAGTCGTTGGTATCAATGTGAACCACGACCTCTTTGTCTCACTTCCTACACTCCTGTTTTTATTGGCTTTATACATTCTTTAAAATTTGATCTCATTCCTTCCACTTCCCCAACCTGCAGACCACCAGTTAGCCACTCCGTACAATGTACTATACTGGAGAAAAACATGGCCATGAGGTTTTTGGAATAAAATAGGCAAGATCATCTATATTTCCCAAGAATTTCTGTTAAAAGTTTAGAAGTTCAGAATCAAAAGCAGCCTACAGATATACGTCAATAATTTCTGCAACCTGTTGCTGCCTCAATCTAATAAGATAAGGAATCCAAAAGCCAAATACTGCGGATGCTGCAAATCTGAAAGAAAAACAGAAATACTCAGCAGGTCAGGCAGCGTCTGTGGAGAGGGAAACAGAGTTAACGTTTCAGGTCGATGACCGTAAAAAAGATAAGGGGCTGTATTTTTCTAACCTTGACGGGTCCATGGTGGGCGACATCCATGGCGTGTGGTGACCCCGCATCTGTCTCGATCCCAGCCTCCAACATGATTTTCCATTGCTTGGGTTTGTTAAGCCTGCCCTGCGAGGTTCCCGGCCAATTAATAGGAAGCAGGTCTGATAACATCATTTGATGACGCGCCATCAGCAGGTTTGCTTAAAGGGACCATGGCCACATTGATTTTGACTGTTATGCTGTAGAACACTGACAGCACGGAGGTGCTGCAAACACTGACAATGACTGCACAAAGGTGCACGGTTACACCCAGGCTCTCCCATGATGCTTATGGAGGGAGTCACAGCACGCAGGGAGGTTCTCTTCCCTTCCCATGGGCGGACGACACCTCTCCAGGACACCAACGCGGCCTGGTTGCACATTTCACAGGAGGGCACAAGCAGGGATGTTGTCAGGAGGACCAGGCTGCAGTGCCGCAAACCTTTCAATGATCACAGTAGATCACGAAACATTCCTGTTCCAGATTTTTTGCATTTTAACCTCTGACACAACCCCAACCCACCCATTTTTTGGAGTTAAGATTCAGCCCTATATCTGAAGATATTTAATCTCATTCAACCAGCCATATTTACAAAATTCTTTCTGCTTAGACGGTCTTCCACAGCTAACCAGACTGTGTTGGCAGCACCACCTGGTGCCACAAGACTGGAATGCAATGAAGTGCAGCGAAGAGGAACAGATTAACAGCATGACCCATACCGAAGTCCAATATACTCTTCAATCTGAGTCCCGGAAGACAATAAATTATTTTGAACTTTACGATTATCTTATCTGTGGACTGAATCTCTGTGTTGACAAAGCCAGAAAATATGGAAGAAATCATTGGGTCCTCACAAGTAGTCATCGGTCAGGAACTGGATTTCAACAATGGAATCATGCCTGGGCATGGTATATGTAGCACAAGGTCTTCAGCTGCCTCCATCAACCTATTGCTAATGGAGACAGATGCAAGTAGAAAACCAGTCCTTTCCTCTACTTGCACCTCAGTTTTTCACTATGGGCTCTCCCTCATGCTTCTTCAAGGTACCTAAAGTTAGAGAAACAACAGAATAAAACAGCACAATCAACTTCACCTCAGAAGACAGCAGAACTAACAGTCTCCAATGCTGTTTCTACCAAAAAGACTTCTTCCAAATTGTCTGGCGCAGATAGGAAATATTGATATATAAATATTGATAAAAATCACAACATGGTTTACCGACTTATTTTATTAGACAAAGCCCTCCTTCAGAAACTAGGAGATACAGTGTAGGTCCTTATCCCACCAAACACCAGGGGTGAAATTTCTCCTAATTAAAAGCAGGAAAATGTATGGTTCCCAAGAATACAATTTTGTTAGAAGCCTCGGGCGACTGTCTGTGTGGAGTTTGCACATTCTCCCCGTGTTTGCGTGGGTTTCCTCCGGGTGCTCCGGTTTCCTCCCACAGTCCAAAGATGTGCAGGTTAGGTTGATTGGCTATGATAAATTGACCCTTAGTGTTAGGGGGATTAAATACGTGGGGTTACGGGGATAGGGTGGGATATGTGTTGGTGTAGGGGTTACGGGGATCGGGTGGAATATGTGTCGGTGCAGGCTCGATGGGCCGAAATGGCCTCTATCTGCACTGTTGGGTTTCTGTGATTCTGTGATTCTGTGATCATGAATTGTGGTGGCCCTCAGAAGATGGTAATTGTAGGCACTGGAAAGTGATGTTTAGTACTTACCATTCCAAGTAAATTGTGAAACCTGATGGTTGAGCCCTCAAAAGCAGCCCTGCAGTGGAGCACTTACATGAGCCATAGGGGCAATAAGAACAACTGTCATGAGTGCTCTCATTGTTGCTGTGGAGGCTTTGAGACCCAAAATCCAAGATGCAGTCATTGTTGGAATTAATTCATCTGGAGAACAGTTACAGAAAACCCACAAGGGAGGGAGCCTGAGACCTCACACATGCCCACTCTTCTACACTCAGAGAGATCAGCAGTTTGTTCCCATTATGTAGCTCTGCACAAGTTACAGTAGGAACCACTTCTGAAAGCAGAGTCCCAGCAACCCCAACAAAGACAACCCTTAACACTAATGCAGGCCCATCCAAGTTTGTCACAAGTACTGTTATGGGCCGCTGTATCACCTGTAACTTGTCAGTTGGCCATGTAACCACCTGTCAGTAATATTTATTTAATTAGGGAAGTACTTCTCCTACAGAAATCCCAACACTTTCAGGCACTTAATACACCCACCAATAAATGGGAAGATGCATTATAATTGAATATAAATTAAAGAAATTTGTCATACGATGTACTTTTCTCACCTCTGTCTGGCAGGACTGTGTTGTTAGGGCCATAGGAGGGAGGGTTAAAATTCAACGGCTAGTTTCAGCTGTGCAATTGATCACAGAACAATCAACGGCATTTTCAAAACTGGCAGAGAAAAAAAAACATACAATTTTAAAAGATTTGCTTTGCCGCCAAGAGCCCTTGTGGGCAAGCTGACACTGCAACAAGGTGCCGCAGTGAAATTGCTCCATTTCCCGCTCAGGCAGATGCCCCAGTTATGCTGGAAGCAGTGACGGTGGCTGTCGATTTAAGTGACTGACTAGGGAATTTTGTATGGTGTTAGGGCACAGGAAGTGGGCAGGCAGAGGTTCCACTCCGCCCCATATCCGCCTCTCCAAGGCCTACTCAGGAATGTCAAGCCATAGGCTTTTACCTCTGCTAATACGTTCCAATTTTATGTTTGGATTTCTGTATTATTGGTTTAAATCTTATTGAAAATCTTAACAGCATAAAGCTAAATAAATTACTGAGTTACTTTAGGATTCACTATCATTCATTTTCTTATATTTTTGATAACATTTTTATTTTTCACATAAAAATTAAGAAACATATTGATTATAATTTAATGCTTAAGATAGTTTCCAAAAGATCTTTTGCAACTTCAGGTCCATTATGCAGATCATGTTGGTTACTTGGGAGTGATTACAGGAAAGTAGCTTAATCCAGGGGTTCAGATGATGTCATGAACAGTGAGAGCAAAGTTCAAGTGATTGATAACCGTCATCTGAAGTCCCAGATCAGATTACAGCTTTAAAGTCACTCCATTTTTTTATACAATGTGCATGATTTTAATTGAACATGGGGCTTTTATTCCATTTTGGTTATGTTCTTGTGCTGGCAGTAGCACTGAATGCTGATTGCTATTGCCAGTGACTCAGCGCCTAGCAATCACGTCATCCTGCGTGACCTCTGGGCACCATAACCCTCTGGAAATGAGCATGGGCTCCGGTGACGATTGTGTTCATCCTGCCTCACAGAATGGTTGTTTGTCGATTAATAAATAAAAGAACTTACTCAGGTAAGTTTAAATTTAAGTTCTTAATTCAAGGAATTACCAGATGCAAGCAAAGGACTCACAAATATAGTTTTTGTGAGCCTTGCCTGGAGTACTTCTTTCAACAACCCTTTGGAAAAAAAAGAGAAATGATAAGGGAAAAAAGTAATAATTTTTTTGTTACACATGTCAACAGAGGTATTTAAAAGGTTGATCAAAAAAATATTGCACTTTTCATTACAGAAAAAACACCATTTGCAAAAAATATCTCACCAAATCAATCTGAAGAACCTGATAAAAGTGTCTCAGCTGCACAACTCGTGAAGAAAGAGCATTTTCTGAATGAACATTAAACAAACTAAGATATTTATTAATTCAATAGGCAGAGTAATTCTAGTATGAGTTCACTCATGTCCTGCAGTTGTCAGATAATTTTAGCTCAATATGTCAGACATTTACCAGAAATGTGTGTGCACAGCAAGATAACGTTAGTGAGATTCCAAGAAGATAAAATATGAATGGCTCTCTTTACACAACAGCAAATGACATTTTGCGAGTTGTTTTCTGTGCAGATTTAACAGCCTGTCAATTTAAATCATCTTCAGGTGGCAACCACTTGGCAAGCTTCACTGGAGTATCCACAAATACATCTGAATGTTTACAGGTGTGCAGAAAGGACGCATGAGGGATTAGCTGTTCTCCAGGAAGCTAAATAATGATCTGAAATTTGAAGCCTTTGGTGAACTTATAATTCACTTATTACTTCTGCTTCTGCCAGTATCTGAATCTGGCTTCGTTCCAGCAATTACATAAGCTGCCTCTACTCTCCAAAATGGGTAGCACCTGACTTCAAATTTTTATTAACACACAGGTGGATTTTAATTATAAATTGTACTTTACAACTTTAGCAATCCAGACTTGAAACCACTAAAACAGGTTCAAAATCATAGAAACTGTTAAAGCAGCATAAGAAAAATTAAGCTTATTTTTTGTCTAAGATGTTGTTTTCTTTAATTCTTTCACAGTACACAAGAGGTTAAAAATCAGCTTCACTCACAGGAAAGAAAATGCTCTAACATATTTCAATAGTTGCAATCAGTCATTTGTCTCACTGAGAGGGCCAAGCCATTCAATTCAAATACAAACATCATAGGAGATTGGTTCATATATATGCTTGATTTGCTGTTGTTTTGAAGTTTAACAGCCAATTATTTAAATCTGCTCGGTCCCAATTTTGGAAGTAATTCTCATATTAGGTAAGCCTTTCCACCATCTACAAGGCACAAGTAAGGCGTGTGATGGAATACTCTCCACTTGCCTGGATGAGTGCAGATCCAACAACACTCAAGAAGCTCGACACCATCCAGGACAAAGCAGCCTGCTTGATTGGCACCCCATCCACCACCTTAAACATTCACTCCCTCCACCACCGGTGTACCGTGGCTGCAGTGTGCACCATCTACAAGATGCACTGCAGCAACTCGCCAAGGCTTCTTCGGCAGCACCTCCCAAACCCACGACCTCTTCCACCTAGAAGGACAAGGGCAGCAGACGCATGGGAGCACCACCGCCTCCAAGTTCCCCTCCAAGTCACACACCATCCTGACTTAGAAGTATATCGCCAATCCTTCATCGTCGCTGGGTCAAAATCCTGGAACTCCCTACCTAACAGCACTGTGGGAGTACCATCGCCACACGGACTGCACTGGTGCAAGAAGGCGGCTCACCACCACCTTCTCAAGGGCAACTAGGGATGGGCAATAAATGCTGGCATTGCCAGCGACGCCCTGATCCCATAAATGAATTTTTAAAAAGTTCAAATTGGAGAGTCTGCCTGAAGCCTTCAGAAAGATATAGTCAGACCAGCATTCCTGTGGACAGTGAGGTGGGAATAAACCATCACATAAGAATTTTATGTGGATTGTAGTTTAGCACAGCAGTCACAACTGCAGTGTTTGTCATTTTTTAATTTATTCACTCTTAAAAACGGGAGTAAAATTTACAGCATGTCACGGCTATTGCTCACTTATTATTTTAATATTTAATAAATTTGTTTGGCAGTTAAAGCCTAAGTCATAGTCTAGTGCAGTGTTATTCTGCCACCTTCTGAAGTTAAGAAGAATCAACTGAGGATCACACCTTAGGAAAAAAAATACTTAATTTTTGTCAAGCTGCTTCAAATGGCTCTATGGTTTTGAACCTGTTATGGTGGTTTCCAGTCTGGATGTAAAATTGTAGGTCATAGCAAAGCGAAGTGAATTCTTTGTTTGCTCCCTTGGCACACTACAAATGTACCTATATATCTGGGCAAGTGAACGCACTCTTTGGGACATAAGGAGTGAGAGATCAGCTCTGGGGTGGTTGATGACATTGAACCCAAAGGTTATCTAGAGTAAAAGAGAGTGAAAAGAATAGAAAATTAACAACAGCTTTGTCAATTGTTCAAGTGTCTGGCAAACAGAAACATGTTTCATGACACATTATAATGCTATATTATCCACCTTATTAGTTACGAAAAATTAACTTAAGTTTAAAATATAAAGTAATCTCAATAAGAGTTAATATTCAGTATTTAGTTTAAAAAAACATGAACATGCAGTGGGAAATATATCACCTATTGCAATGCAAAGTATCACTGGCAGTTGTAAAGTCCATTATATTATAACTGTAACTTTAAAAATGTTCTAGGATTGCTACATTCCACCTAGCTGCTACATAATAATCTATATGCTTTGCTTAAATACATAAGTCTTGACAGTCTGAAAAGGGAGCAGATTTTAAAACATTGAAAGGTAAAGTTAGGACTCATGTCAGAAATCCTTCATTCAAAGTGAGGCCTCTTGGCATAACCTTCTGGGTCGAGTTACTGGATCTTATTAACTTTGAAGTTAACGTTGGATGCTATGACAGGGAATTCCAAATGGCTTGCTCATCGGCATTTATTTTGTGAACTTATCATAACCAGAAAGAACAGGTTAAAACTCGTCGTGCAGTGAATGCAGAAAAGGAAAGGCTAAAAGATCCAACATCCACAACTTAGAGCCTCTACATAGTTTCTTTAGTATATCTCACGAAAGATTTAGTTTTTTTTATTAATTCTTGAGATTTGGGCGTCGCTGGCAAGGCCAGCACTTATTGACCATCCTTCATATCCCTCGAGAAGGTGGTGGTCAGCCGTCTTCTTGAACCACTGCAGTCTGTGTAGTGAAGGTACTCCCACAATGCTGTTAAGTAGGGAGTTCCAGGGTTTTGACACAGCGACAATGAAGGAATGACAATACATGTCTAAGTCAGGGTGGTGTGTGACTTGGAGGGGAAGTATACAGAGACATTGGGCTGGATTTTCATTGAGGAGGTGGGTAGGAGGCGGGACTACAAGTTTTGGGGTTGTAGTCCCGCCTCCATCGAGTTCTCGCCAACCCACGCGATTTAGACTTGATTGACCTTGTTGAGCCCGCCCAGCGGGCTCAGCAGGCCAATTAAGGGCCACCCGGCAACAGGTGACGTCAAGACCTTTTGACAGATGAAATATCAACGTTTCACAGCTGTTTGAAGCTGTCAAGTACTAACAATCTGTACTCCAGGTTAATTCCTTCCTCTCAGGATGCTTTAGAGATCTCCCCAGAACAGAAAGCAGAGGCTGCAGATTTTGACAGCTGGTGGCCATTCTGCTTTCTGTGCCGGTGAGATGAGGGACTCCCGAGACCTGAAGGAAGGAAGGCTGTAAAGGTAAGTAAAGGTTAGTAGAACTTCTTTAAACACTTTACACAGACCAAACACACTTACCTCTGCACTCATGCACGCATCACTCACCTGAACACCGGACATCTCGACCCCTCCAAGCCCTTCATCCCGACGGCCCGCCTTGCTAACTTGACGTGGTTTGGTGCCGTCGGGAATCCCACACTTCAACAATGAAAATAGGGATTAGGCTAAAAACTGCCTGTTAACTACCTGTTAACAGGCAGTTAATTGGCACTAGTCACCTTCCCGCCTCGGGAAGGCGGGTCCCAGTGCGGGGCAGGTACCCGCCTCCTTTGAAACTGGCATGGTGGCGGGATGGGGACGGGACCCCCAATTTCGGGATTTTAAACCCCCACACGCCTCCAATCCCGCCTCCATGACCCAATGAAAATCCTGCCCATTAAATCAGGCACTATGATAGACATTGAACTGACTCTATAGAACAAACCTTTCCAAAAACCCAGCCTTCCCCCTCCTCCTCTCATAACTAAAGCACAACCAAGTTGGGGGAATTTTCCACTCACATCCAAATGGGCAAGAAATGGGCGAAGCGATCATGTCACTCGCCAGTGATGTTGGCACAAGGTGAGAACCTTTTTCAGGTTTGTGCCTCATTTAAATTTGATGGGTGAGCTGTCAGTGCAAATTGGCTGGTAATTGGGCATGTTGCCCATTGGAGGGAGAGCTTTTGAGCAGGCCTGATGTCGGGCCCTTGTGGCCTGCACCTCTTAAAGGGGGGGTGCAATGCTCATTGTGGAGTTCAACTGAAGGTTGCTTCTGGACTGGAAGACAAAAAATATCATCCACAGAGTGCCAAGATTCTCCAATAATGCCCTGGATGTTTTAGTTGATGAAGTAAAGAGGAAGAAGAATATCCTATTTCCATCAGATGGGAGGAGTGCCCTGTCACACTGTCAGGGGAGCATGGTCCAAGGTGGCTAAGCTTGTCAATGCCCACAGTTTAGATCCTCAAACCTGGAAACACTGCAGAGAGAAGTTTAATGACCTGACCCAGGCATATTAATGGTCTTGTTGTCATTCGCACCACAGACTGGCACCACTTTGCTGTAAAATTATCAATCAAAATATTGACCTTCCCCACTTCACTTTCCTCTCATGCAATCATTGCCACTCGCTAACACACTCCCTTTCGTCTTGCAGGACAAGCTAATGCACAATGCCAGGGAAAGGACCGGCCAAGAGGTGGAGGGGGGGGGGGCTCCATCCTTTCACATGCTCTCATCTGCTGACGAGGTGTTAGGGATCTCGTGGCCAGAGAAAGTGCCCAAGCTGTTGCAGAGTCGAGGCAGGAGAAATAATGCCAAATTGGCTATGATAAATTGACCCTTAGTGTTAGGGGGATTAAATACGTGGGGTTACGGGGATAGGGTGGGATATGTGTTGGTGTAGGGGTTACAGGGATCGGGTGGGATATGTGCCGGTGCAGGCTCGATGGGCCGAAATGGCCTCTATCTGCACTGTGGGGTTTCTGTGATTCTGTGTGGTGCTTGGCCCTATAACTATCTATTTATCTTAACACTTACCTATTCACCTCACTCAATCTACATCACAGCCTAGTGCTTCATTAAGTAAAGACTCTATTGCAATGATATACCATTTCCTCTAGCTGTTAACCATTTTTTCTATTTGTTCTTATCAGGTACTGATGAAGTCCCAGGCCAATTGGCAGTAAAGGAGGAGGACACTGAAACTAAAAGTGCAACGTCACTCAGTCTTGCAAGCACCAGATCAGAAATTGGCATTCCACGACCATTAGAAAGTGACTTAGAGGGGTCATCACTGGGTGCTGCATCGAGCAAGGGCAGGAGGAGAGGAAGGTTCCTAAGTGATCCTATATGGTGGCAGATCTTGCTTACATATAATTTTCAAAATTCAGATTATAAATCTCATGCATGCATCAATCATATCTTTTATAGTTGACATTCTAGCAAAAACCCTATAAATCTCACCCATATATACGTTGCCCCCCTATGTTTAAGGGACATAAAATACCTGCATTAAGTGTGACCTATAAACCAGAGTTTAAAGATAGTTGCATTTTAACTGGTAATCAGCTATGAACAAAGACAACTGTGTGTGTTGATAATAAATTGAAAGGTACATTCACCATGTCAGAGTAGGAAGGAATTAACGGATAGATGTGTTCCAGCTCTACGTAAACTGGAAAATACAATACCCACCAGCTCTCCAAATAAATAATATCAGCTTCATTAGGTTTTTGGTAGCTATATTGGTAAAACAATAATCACAATTAAATGAATAAAAGATTTGTTCAAAAAGAGTTCCCAGGAATGTTAATGTAATAAAAGTCACATCAAAAAGCCTGTGTGTGACCAATAGCAAAAATCTACAGAAATAGAAAGTTACTTTCCCCACAACATCTCTGCCTGAAATCTACTAACTCAGTACAGACTTGACATTGACCTAGGACCTATGCACTGTCTTAACCACTTGAGCTCCTAGTGTCATGCTAAGTTACGAAATATATATCATAGTGCGTACCTGCTAGAAATAAAGTTGGTCTCCTCGAGACCAGGTTGTGACCAAGATGTAGGGAGTAAATCATTGACACCAAATTCAGATTTATATGAAGCCATAAAAATGTCTTCTCTTCCCCAGCCCCACCTTTCAAAAAAAAGAAAAAACACACTTAACTAATCATTGTGTTTAACGATGTACCAGAATTCTGCCATAATCCTTAAATAGCTGTGAGCTAAATGTGGAAACCTAACACCAGGATTATTAAAAACTTTATTACAAGCCAACTGTCATTATATAGATCCAACTGCAGTATGCTTGTATCATCGAGTCCAAATACATTTTCTACAAATTTTAATTTTAGTTCAAAGATCCAAAGCACAGATTAGTGTGATTCAATTATACATAATTACTATAAATAACGCATTGAGCACAACCAATTCACACACAGAAATTGTCAGGCAATTATTTCTTTGACTGCACTGCAACCACAATACAATGCAGCATTGTAATGCAATGTTTACCTAAAATTATACAGACACAAAGGCTGCGATTTTGCCGGCACTCAGAGGGTGGGTTCGGAGGCGGGTCTGCTGTCAAAATTAAAATGATTGACAGCGGGTTGGGAACCCACTCCGAACCTGCCTCCCTGTAAGTTTCCTAAGTCTGCGATTTCAGAACAGACCCGACACCAAGTGACGGGGGAGGCATTTAAAATAGTTAAATGCTTGTTAAACGCTATTTTGCCAGCCTATTTCTATTTTACCACTTTTTTAACGAGGTTTGCGTCGTTCGGAGATCACGTCAGGTAAGTAGGTCGGGTGCTCTATCTCTCCCCATTGCTGTGAATAGGTGACAGCTGCGAAAGTGGTATGGAAGCTACCATTTTACAGCTGTTCACTTTCCAATGTCAGAAGCTTTGCGCCTTCAGGACTTGGAACGCACCTTTGAGCTGTATGCAGTTCGGAAGTGTTTGGCGTAAACTCTCTATCCACTGTCACCTCCTTGGAGCAAGCTCTCTCGCCATTGACAGATCGCTTCTGTCATCTCAACTTCAGCTGCCATCTATGCCAGCAACATCAGTGCCCTTGAAAAAATCTCACCTTCAACCTCAGAATCTCTGCATGATCAGCACCAACACCAACATCACCAGGCACACCAACATCACCAACAACAATACCAACCTTCTCCGCAATCACCTGATGCTGCTCAGGACACAGGGCATCAGCACCCAACAACATTGTTGCCTGGGAGGCCAGCAATGGCATCACCATAGCCAGATTTACTTCACTTGACGCTGTACACCCTGGCTGCCACATGATGCGCCAGGTTGACACCACACCCACACCATAAAGCATCCCTACAATGTCCAAGCCATTCTTTTCACACTCATCACAATTGGGGGGTGGGGGGAAGTTATGTCTCAACATTCACTGGAACTCACTAAGACACTTCCAAAGGTGAGCACAGATCTGTCCAATAAGTTAAAGTGTTGAAAATATAGATTTTAATGTTTGAAAACACATGAACAGAAACTTCACATGAACATTGGCTAAACCACCCAAGTGCCTACCCTTGTGTGTTGTTAGTTCGTATGCTTGCAGTAGGATGGGCTGAGTGTGAGGGGTGGCTAGTAAGATGGGGAAGTGATAATATAGATAGAGAAGGATGGGTGAAGGTGCAACGTAAGTTGGTGTGAGTAAAGATGTGCAGGAGTAGGGTAGGGAAGGCAGAGTAATGGGGATGTGATGAGTGGCACAGCAGGATGAGGTTGAGTGTGGCTTTGCAGTAACGTTTCGTGATCTACTAAGATCATTGAAAGGTTTGTGCCACTGCAGCCTGGTCCTCCTGATGACATCACTGCTTGTGCCCTCCTGTGTAATGTGCAATCAGGCTGCATTGATCTCATGGGGAGGTTTCTTCCGCCCATAGGAAGGGAAAAGAACTTCCCTACGTGCTGTGACTCCCTCCATAAACATATGGAAGGAGTCATGGGAGAGTCTGGGTGCAGCCGTGCACCTCTCTGCAGTGCTTGTCAGTGTTTGCAGCTCCTCAATGCTGTAGAACACTGACAGCACAACTGTCAAAATCAACTTGGGCATGGCCCGTTTAAGGAAACCGGCTGATGACGCAATCAGACCCGCTTCCTATAATTGGCCGGGAACCTCGCAGGGTGGGATTAACAAGTCCTATCAATGTAAAATCACTTGGAGAGTGTGGGCTGCAGTGGGTAGCGGGCTGGGACCACGACACCGACACTGACCGCCCTGGACCCACCTCGGTCGGCGAAATCGCGGCCAAAGTCTTAACATGTTATTAAAGGATATAACTTGTTCTTTATTAGTGACCCAAAGTGGTTGTTTTGCTGGTTTGTAATGAACATTCAGTTGAAATGTTATTTCTGGTTGAAAGTCTGACAACATTCTGCCACCACCTTCTAAAAATGGGTCACTTGAAGAACAAATAGAATAATATAGGTTTCTAACCACAAAGATCTGAACAGATATGATATGTTCAGAATCTATATCAGACATTATCAGAAAATCTGAAATATTAGACATATGTCCAAACAAAGATTTCTTTACATTCAAATTAAGACTCTGTGTATATAAGTGCATTGTTGAACCAGGGCTTGAAAATCTGACTGAGGTGAGTTACTTTCTAGTTTTGATGACCTGGAAAACAAAGCAGCTCATCAGCTTTTGAGTAAATGCAGTGAGTTTATCACTCATCTCCACTCATTCGTGGTTTCTTTGCCTCCTTACTGCATCTGGTGCTTTGTAATCTGTTGCAGTTCTTCCTCATCTGGCGGACTAGTTCCTTATCTGTACCAAATATGGATTTGGTTCCTTTTTAGAATTAATTCCCCTTGGCTAAAGCTTAAGAGTCAGTTTTGAACAAGTGATATTTTATTTTTAAAACACTACTCACTAAGTAGCAGGTAATTGCAAGCATTTTATCAGTACCACATTCAACATGAATATCAATATAAAACCAATAAATGCTGGAAACACCTCAGCTGGTCTGGTGGAGAGCGGATAGTAGGTTTAACATTTCAGGTCAATGACCATGCGTCCTTCCTCTCTCCACAGATGCTGCCTGACCTGCTGAGTGTTTCCAGCTTTTTCCGTTTTTATTTCAGAATATCAGCATGTTCCAACTTGAAAAAAAACAGAACACAAAAAACTTAATTACATCACAAAAGAACTTCCAGAATTGATAAACACATGACATATAATTTAAATGTTTACTATTAAAACAGTTCCAACTTAACAATTATGCAATAAAAGTATAGAATATGATAGTAAAAGAGGTCAACAAGGCTCAGAAGACAACTAGCAAGCCTAGATTGAAGGTACATGCATAGGCCTGCTATTGTCGGAATGAACTACACAGTACACAACGAACGATGCCGCAACAAATCACAATTACTTTAAAAACAAATGTGTTTGTGAACATCATTACATTTCCCCATGTAGTGAATTGTTTCTGCTGTCATTTATTTTCACGAACCAGAATTATTCACTTAACAGCAACTAACTTCAAATCTCAGAAAGCATTTTTTGTAAATCAGGAGATGATTACTTTCAGGTGCGGCTTTACTAAAGTAGATTACGGTCTTGTACTTTTCCTGACCTTGATTGTCATACATCCTGTAACCAGGTCTAATATACAAAGGGCAGGAACATGAGACTGGCTCTTTCTCGAACAGGGTACCTTTCCATACATACTGCTAAGTATATCACAGCAGCTTTTCTGATCAGAGGGCCGTAAGCCAAGAGTACAGCAGGAAAAACAGCTCCACTTGCAACCCCTTATCATTTGAAACTGCAAAATTCTCAAAATGTCAGATTGATCTGCAACGATTTTAATTCCCCCCAAAAAAATCTACTTGCCAGTGTGGAGTGAAAAGATTTGTTTTTAATTATTGAATCTTTTACAAGAAAATGAGGGTAGGTTTCTCTCTCACACACACATGCAAAAATCACATTTATACCGATTGCATTGATGAGAGCTGACAAGAGATTATATAGATTTCCGTCTTCACCACTTGCGCGGTGATCTGGTGGAATGGGTCACCCACCCATTGTGGAACCTGCCCAATTTTCATTCCACTTATTTCAAGTCAGGCGGGTTCCACAACAGCAGATGATCCACCTCCACCAGACCACCACCCAGGTGATGAAGATAGAAATCTATGCATCAGAGGTGAACTTTCAGCCCATCAGTCAGACCTTTTCCATAGTCAGGGTAGTGTGATGCTTTCTTACATTTGATAGGGCATGATGAATCAATCCATAAATAAATTTACATGTGATCATATTTTATTGTGCCCAGATAGCAGAGGCGAGCATCCTGGTCACTGAACATCCAGCAGGGTACTCGCATCCAATGGGAGAGAAGTGGCCAAATCCCCTCGCCCTCATCATATCTAGCCATTTCTCCTGGTAGGGAGGTGTGAGTCGGGTAAAAACCTGTCTGCATAAAAAGGGACTTTGTCATGGAAGCAGTCCAGAGCATGATTGGCTAGATGTAAAGCAGTGGAACAAATAAGTTGCCACATGTGCCACTAGGCACGGAAGAGAAGAAGAAAATATTTTATTAACTTATCAAATTAAATCTTTCTCTGGCTTTTTTTTTTAAGAAGCTCATTGTTTTAATAAATACTTCGATAATGAGACATACAAATTATGGGGATATCTGGTCTTAAAAATCTTACGATCAGAAATAGGTTAACTACGCAATTTTGAGACTGCAATGTTGAAATGTCTATGGGTAATTTCAGATGCACCAACTTGGGAGATTGCATTGCAAGTAATTAAAATAATCACAATATTGGGGTAGATATTTTGTCTTTACCAGCTGGATGTTAATCTGGCTGAGCTGATCACCTGCCCATTATAGAACCTGCCTGATTTTCATCCCATTGAAATCAGTAGAATGAAAATCGGGTGAGTTCTACAACAGGCGGGCAAGTCACTCCACTAGAATGGTAAAGATTAAAATCTACCCAACAATTTATCAATAATGGGAGGGGAAATAAAATGAAATGGTGTAGTAGTGTTGTGAGGAGAGGAATTTACTGCTCAAACATCAGCTTGGCTCAGTTGAAAGTACTTTCACCTGAGTCAGAAGGTTGTGGGCTCAAGCCCCACCACAAACTTCAGCATGTAATCTAAGCTGATACTTCAGTGGCCAATGGCCAACATTCCTCCTTCAGCCAACACCACAAGAAACAAAATATTTGGTAAGTCACTCATATGCTGTTTGTGGAACTTTGCTATGAGTATATTGGTTGCCATGCTTGCCTAAAAAAAACTACGGTTGACTTAAGTACAGGTAATTGAGTAAAGTAAAGTGCTTTGGGATGTCCCGAAAATGTGATAAGGTGCTATATAAATACAAGTGGTATTTTGCTTCTACAATGTGAACAATTATTAGAGTTTTGTATTTCTGAGATTAATATTGGCCCGGATATTCCAATCCCTACAGGTGTGTACGCGCTGTGTACCCACCCGTAGGGACATCGGAAATGCCGGTTTCAGGCATGCACAGCGCATGCGCTGAAAACCAGCATTTCCGATCTGTCAAGAATGGTCTTGACAGATCCTCCAGCTGCCCTGGAGAAGGGCCTCTGCGGGCGGAGAGTTCCGCTTTTTGGAGACCCTCCGCCCGCAGAAAACCCTTACAATTCTTACGCCTGGTAAAAGCAGGCGTAAGGCCTGCTTTTACCAGGATAAGAGTTGAAAAAAGTTTTTTTTTAAATCACTGATTTATCATTTAAAAATACTTTAAAAAAGGTAAGTTTATTTTTAGCCCCGTAAAAAACTATAATTATTATTTTTTTTAAATTACATTTTTGTTTAAAATAATTAGGCCTAGAAATTGGGTATAGCCCTGCTTGGGGTGTTAGAATTGGTGCAGCGCAAAGTTTATAGCCAGACGCAACTTATCGCCACCTGGCACGATATTGGGTTGCATCGCCCCTAAAGGTGATTGAGGCACGAATTCAGGCATTACACGGGACTCCTAAGGCGCTAAACTTCCAGCGCAACCCAATATCGGAGTGGACGGGCGCAGCGCAGGTGCTCTCAATTACCGATGACCACGAGACTTCCAGGCGGCAGCCAGCTCTTAAAGGGGTGGGTCAGTCAGCTTCAGCATCCACACTCTGCGCCTTGCAGGCCTCAGAATCGGCGCAGGCCCTTCTCTGGTGCTAAAAACTTGGACCAGATGGAGAAGGTGAGACAGAGAGCAGAGCGCTTCACCAATGAGGCTCTGGAGCAATTGGTGGCCGCAGTGGAGCGCTGGCGAGATGTTCTCTACCCAGACAATGGCAGGAGGCCGAATCATAAGGACTACCGACGAGCTTGGGGGGATGTATGCCAGAGGGTCAACTCCAGCAGCATGGTGACCAGGAGCCCTGTCCAATGCAGAAAGAAATTCAACGACCTCACTCGGGTCGTGAGGGTGGGTGTTGTTTCTGCAAACTTCTGCATCCCTTCATTTGCACCTGACTTTATGGCTACAGGGTGGCCTGTGCCCCATTGGCCATCTGCCAGCAAGCACCCATGGCCCTTTCTGGACACACACATGCACATTTGACTCAAGGCGTCATGTAAAGGCTCTTGCTCCATGGGGGGCATGAGATGATCACTCAGGGCATCAGGTAACATAACTTCCCCTCCTTTCCCCTGCAGTCCAAGCTGGCGAGGATTGGCAAAGACCAGCTTCGCACCAGTGGAGGACCTCCACAAGTGGTCACTCTCACGGATCTCGAGGAGAGAGTCCACCAGATTCTTGGCGGACGTCTGAGTGGTCCTGTAACCACTGCAGCTGCCGACCCCATTGTCGACAGCGATGGTAAGGTTCTCACCTTTTACAACTGTCTCCTTCCACTTGTTCCCCCCGCCAGCATGCTTTCTCACTGTGGACCAATGTCATAGCCTTGCCGCAATCTGGCATCCCTTGCTGCCAAGCTGTCCTTTTGCTAAAGCCACTCTTCCACCTCCCTGCTTTCAGATGCTGCATCACCAGCTCGGGAGCCGGGCCCTCAAGCTGCCAGTGCCAGTGCCTCCAAAGGCTCAAGGAGAAAAGTACTGTCCAACAGAAGGTCAGCAACTCTCTCCAGCAACGATCAGAATGGCCAGCCCAAATGGCTGTAGCTTTTATACTAGTGCTGTCCCCCTTAAATAGCGCCCCCTCGAGTCCGAGAAGGGCCTGGGAACACTCCATCCAACTGTCACTAATAGCGCCATACGGAAAGGTTGCGGGCGCTACCGAATATCCGGTCCGGGGCGCCAAAAAGGCCTTGCACACTGAAATGACGTCATGATCTGCCTGCGCCCGCGGGAACGTGCAAAGAGTTAGCGCCGGCGCTAAAAGGATACTCAATATGGGAGGTGGCGCTATATTCACTGCGCCCGCCCGAAAATTGGGTAACGCCCCAATTCTCGGGCTCTTTAGGCGCTAATCGCTAGCGCTACCAACCGAATTTCTAGGCCTTAATTTATTGTAATTTCAAGTCATTTTAAAAATGTGATTTAAAAAAAAATGTATTTAATGTTTTACTATGTTTTAGGGGTGATTTCCATTCATATATTTGATAGGTCTTCCTGTCAAATGTATGAAGGGAAATTCCCTTCTGTGATTGGCTCCCCAGGGCCCACGTGATCCCAGGGATGCTGTGAACTACCTGTGCCTCTGGGATACGTGGGCCCTTTGCACTTCAAGTTTGGAGAGGCCCAGGATCGGAAGCAAGTGCGCCCCGGGAGCCCTCGGGTAAGGGCGCAGATTTTTCCAGATCGCAGTCCTCCGCCTGTTGGAGGCCTGCGCTCGGTAAATATGGGCCTGTTGCTCTGCAAAATAAAATTTATATTAAGACCAGCCCAAATCAGAAGCTCCCTACAACAGACCCCTCCTACTGCTTACAGGAAAATACAATTTTGCACAAGTTACACATATTTATTTTATTATTCAAAGTGGCACATACACATTTAAAGGAAACATTCCTTTATTCTGATAATTCAATTGTAAACAACTTCATAGAGAAGCAGCATAAGAAAGAAAAAAAAACTTGTTGAATGTTGGTCATGCAACATAAAATAACAGATTGAAATCTGTTCCACTGCTACACAAAAAGACATTGAAGCACTGGAGAAAGTGCAGAAAAGATTTACAAGGATGTTACGAAAAATGTAATAATGCAACAATAGGAGAGATTGAGTAGACTGGGGATCTTTTCTCTGGAAAAGAGAAGACTAAGAGGAGACCTGATAGGGATCTTTAAATTTGTTCACTCGGGTGGATACGGAGAAACTGTTTGTACTTTTTGGTGAGTCCAGTACAAGTGGGCACAAATATAAGATAACTAGTAACAGATCTGATAAAGAATATAAATGGAAGTTCTTAGCATAGAGAGTTGTGAGAATGTGGAACTTGCTGCCTCATGAAGAGGTTGGAACAGATAGCATTGCTGCATTTAAAGGGAGGCTTGATGCATATATGAGGGAGAAAAGAGTAGAGGACTATGACAGCCAGGTGGGAAGAGGTAATTAGAGTGAGAGGAGGCTTGCTGGGAGTATAAACACCGACAGAGACCAATTAGGCCGGATGGCCTGTTTCTGTGTTGTATATTCTATGTAATTCTATGTACTTCACGACCAAACTATTGATCCAGTTGAGAAATATTTGAAACAATTACAGAACCTTTTAAAAAAGTGAACAATATTGAAATATTATCAAACATTTCCCTCTCGGTGTTGCTTCTTAATGGGGTAGTTTTACTGCACATCTTGTGTCATTGTGAAGTATTTCCATGCTGCATGAATGTAAGCTGAACATTTCATCATGACAAAACTGAGCCAAACTCGTGCCAATCTGGCAATTTTCTAACTGTGTGAAACCTCTTGAAGGAGCCAAAGTGAAGCCAAATTCAAAATGTTCATACTTAAGACAGCTCTGTGAAGGAGCTGAATTCTTCTTGAACTTTTACATCTCCAATGATAGAAAATAGCTGAGAGTTCTGTACTATCTTTAAAAATGTAGCCAACAGTTGGAAAGCAGTAAGCACAGTTCTGTGTAAATGTCTAATGTATTCACATTACAAGTTTAGTGTCAGTGCAAAGTGGTTTTGGCTTCACACTGGCACTAAAGTTGTGGAGTGTAAATCAGGTGGCGAGGCCCCCTCATGATCTCCCCACGCTCATCTTGTCCATGAGACCCACGTCCCACCAAACTGTTGACCACCCAACTTCCTTTTCTGGCTCTCATGTTAGCTGACATTGTTAACGGTTCTCTATCCTCACGTACTGTTCCCCCACTCCCTCAAATCTGCCATCATCACCCCTCTCTTCAAAAAAACAACCCTTGACCCCTCTGTCCTTGCAAACTACAGCCCCATCTCCAACCTCCCTTTTCTTTCCAAAGTCCGTAAATGTGTTGTCGTCTCCCAAATCCGTGCCGATCTTTCCCACAATTCCATGTTTGAACCCCATCAATCAGGTTTCCGCCCCGCCACAGTACCGAAACGGCTCTCATCAAAGTCACAAATTACATCCTTTGTGACTGTGACAAAGGTAAACTATCCCTTCCCATCCTTCTCGACTTGTCTGTAGACTTTGACATAGTTGATCACTCCATCCTCCTCCAATGCCTCTCCATCGTCGTCCAGCTGGGTGGGACTGCACTCACCTGGTTCCATTCTTATCTATCTAATCGTAGCCAGAGAATCATCAGCAATGACTTCTCCTGCATCGTTACCTCTGGTGTCCCCCAAAGATCTAACCTTGGCCCCCTCCTGCAGTGTATGTACCTTTAAGAGAGAACTATTTTTACAGCTCCTGTATACTGTAGTACCGGCAGTGACCACACCTGTATATAAGCCTTGAGCATGCCTCTGTACTGTTAGTCTTTAGACTACCCTCCTCCAGTAAACACCTGTTGATTGTTAATTTACAGCCTCCGTCTAGTTATTGGAAAACATCATACTTTAAGAATCAACGGATTCAACAGTGGCGACGAGGTCGATTCGAATCTACCTGCAACTCTGCATTTCCTTTCAAGGATTCGCTCCGGGAGGACGGTGGAAGAAAGGCGAGGCCAGAAGCACGGGCGTCGACCACGAGCAACCGCCCAGTCATCCGGCAGAGAGTGAACATCGCAGGGGAGGCTGTTGAGGGCTGGGCTTGGTTCTCCAGCCACGACGATCCAGCAACAGACTGGCAACAGGTACAGCGCAGACCCTTCCCGGGCAGCGGCGGCTGGAGCCGACCACGGGGTAAGAGAGAGGGTGAAGCGCACAGGGCGCATCCGGGGGGGTTGAAGACCGAGCGGCGTCGATGGAAAACCAAAAGAGAGAGAGGGTAAAGCACAGGAGAATGCGCAGAGCGCAGCCAGGGCTCAAGGGCGGAACAGCGTCCGCGGGGGAAAGGAAGGAAGCGCGGGAGATGCCATTTTAGAAGCCGCAGCGGAGAAGAAGGGCGAGCGCGGGAAGAAAGGAAAGCGCGGGAGATGCCATTTTGTGCCAGCGGAGAAGAAGGGAGAGCGTGGGAGACACCATTTTAGACAGTTTAATCACACCCAGGGATGCCAAAGAGTGGCAGTATCACTGCGTTCGACAATGAAGTCGAAGATTGGGCGACATATGTGGAACACATTGAGGTGTACTGCAAGGCGAATGAAGTGCCAGATGCTAGGAAAGCACTGGTTTTGTTAAATTCCATGGGTGCAAAAACTTATGGCTTACTGCGAAACCTAATAACCCCAGAGAAGCCAGTGGATAAGAATTTCGAAAGCATAGTGGAAATCCTACAGGATCACTTAAACCCCACACCGCTGCTGATAGCAGAAAGATTTAAGTTCCACAAAAGGAACCAGCATAAAGACGAAAGCAATGCTGAGTACTTAACGGAACTGCGCAAGCTATCAAAACACTGCCAGTTTGGATTGGGACTAGCAGATACGTTAAGGGACAAGTTTGTGTGTGGGCTTCAAAGTGAAGGAACCCAGAAACGGCTTCTATCAGAAAAGGATCTTACGCTGGACAAGGCTTTCAGCATGGCAGTATCACATGAAGCAGCCGCACGGGGCGCTGCAGAGATACAATGGAGACCGCAAGAATATGGCACCAATGAAATGTCATATGGAGCAGGGAAGTGTTATCGCTGTGGCAGAACAACACACGACCAGAAGAATTGTTGGTTCAAGGACCAAGTGTGCAGACAGTGTGGAAAAGCAGGACACATAGCAAGAGTCTGCAGGTCAGGGAAGAAAACCAGCAACAAGAAATCTCCACAGGAGAAGTACAAAAAGGTACATAAGGTGATGGACAGTAGTTCAGACAAACAGAAAAGTGATACAGACTCCGGAAGCAAGGAGCTGGGTTGTCTGAAACTACATAAGGTAATCAAAATGGAGGATCACCAGACTATCTGGGTCACGCTCAAGATAGACGGAGTCCAAGTGGAAATGGAATTGGACACAGGATCAGCCCTAACAGTCATAAACCAAAGGGACTACAAACGGCTATTCTCACATATACCCTTGAAAGCTACAGAGATTGTCTTGAAGACGTACACGGGGCAAAAAGTCTACCCCAAAGGAAAAATAAGGGTGAACGTGATATACAAAGGCCAGGAAATACCCAAAATGGACCTATATGTATTGCCAGATGGAGGACCACCACTACTAGGATGTGAATGGATCCGGAAGATACAATTAGATTGGCATTCCATACAGGCACTGAAGGTTGAGGCCAAAAAGGATGACGACGTCACACCTGGACGACTGTCAAAAATGCTAACTGATGCACAAGAAGTGTTCCAGGAGGGACTCGGAACATTAAAAGGCATAACAGCGACGATTAAAACAGAGAAATGGCAACCCGGAACGATATGCACACGGCAGGGGCCACTAATGTACACAGTGGATGTCGGGGAGAACATTGTGAGATGCCACGTCGACCAGATCCTAGCGTCACAGGAACGAGTCAACCCCGTGTCTCGCATACCTGGGGATGAACCCGACATACCGGTAGCATCTACCCCAGAAACAGTAGCAGCGGAAACTGATGAACTAACCGACGAAAGGGAGCCAGAATCGCCTCCGCACCAAGAACAAGAACCTCAGGAAAGGCGCTATCCAGAAAGGATCAGGAAGCCGCCCCAAAGGCTGAATCTATAAATGGACTATATCAGTTTAATATGCATGTTAAAGTGTTAACTGTTATTTGAATGTTATGGGTACTGTTAATCTAAAAGGGGAGGAATTGTAGTGTATGTAACTTTAAGAGAGAACTACTTTTACAGCTCCTGTATACTGTAGCACCGGCAGTGACCACACCTGTATATAAGCCTTGAGCATGCCTCTGTACTGTTAGTCTTTAGACTACCCTCCTCCAGTAAACACCTGTTGATTGTTAATTTACAGCCTCCGTCCAGTTATTGGAAAGCATCATACTTTAAGAATCAATGGATTCAACACCTCCTATTTCTCATCTGCCCCTTGGCGACATCATCGGAAAGCACAGTGTCAGTTTCCACATGCAAGCTGACGACACCCAGCTCTACCTCACTATCACTTCTCTCAACCCCTGCATGGTCTCTAAATTGTCAGACTGCTTGTTCGACATCCAGTACTGGATGAGCAGAAACTTTCTCCAATGAAATATTGGGAAGACGGAAGCCATTGTTTTCAGTCCACACCACAAACTCCTTTCCCTAGCCATTGACTCCATCCCTCTCCCTAACATCTGTCTGAGGCTGAACCATACTGTTTGCAACCTTGGTGTCATATTTGACCTTGAAATGAGGTTCTGACCACATATCTGCGGCATAACTAAGACCGCCTATTTCCACCTCCATAACATCTCCCGTCTCCGCCCTTGCCTCAGCTCATCCATGCCTTTGTTACCTCTAGACTTGACTATTCTAATGCACTGCTGATTGGCCTCTCACGTTCTACCCTACGTAAATTTGAGGTCATCCAAAACTCGGCTGCCCGTGTCCTAACTCGCACCAAGTCCCATTCACCCATCACCCCTGTGCTCACCGACCTACATTAGCTCCCGGTTGAGCAACGCCTCGATTTCAAAATTCTCATCCTTGTTTTCAAATAGCTCCATGGCCTCACCCCTCGCTATCTCTGTAATCTCCTCCAGCCCCACAATCCCCCTGCCCCGCCCGAGATATCTGCGCTCCTTTAACTCTGCCCTCTTGAGCATCCCTGATTATAATCGCTCAACCATTGGTGGACGTACCTTCTGTTGCCTAGGCCCTAAGCTCTGGAATTCCCTGCCTAAACCTCTCTGCCTCGCTACCTCTCTTTCCTCCTTTAAGATGCTCCTTAAAACCTACTTCTTTGACCAAGCTTTTGGTCATCTGCCCTAATTTCTCATGTGGGCTCGGTGGCAAATTTTTGTCTTATAATACTCCTGTCAAGCACCTTGAGATGTTTTACTACGTTAAAGCTGCTATATAAATACAAGTTGTTGTTGTTGTACCAACTCCAAAGCAAAATGGAGTGAGGCTGCCTCCTCCAGGGAGTCTCACTCTGCTTTGCTCCGGTGCCAGGTTAAGCTGTACCATGATGCAGATTAAGCCTGCACCATGCCAAGTGTCACACCAGTACCAACAGAAGTACCCAACACAGCAGAAAATAAGCTAACTCTGCCTTCTACCAGTTGGGATACTATTCATTGTCCTCCTTCTGGAGCATCATGGATTTGGGTCGGAAGGGAACCTGGAAAAAAAGCTTCAATAACTAATTCATAAACAATAAGCAAGCACACAAACTCAAAAAAAACTGACATTGTTTATTGAACTAAATTCTTGCTGCGCCTATCAAAACTAAAAGTTTGCAATGGCTTCTCTGGCTGAAACACCCTGTGCACACAAGGGGCAACATGTACGTTCCGATTTCCTGCAAATTAGTTCTGAAGCAAACAACGCTTCCCAGCTGAAGCTGTCACATAGATAACATCTTCTATTGAATTAGGAAGGGGGGGAGAGACCAGTCCTACTCAGTTTTCTTGCAGCAGTTCACATCAAGATAATGATGTCTCTCCCATGTCAATATATGTCAGTAACTAAATGGCACACTAAAAAGAGTATGAGAGGTGTACTGCTTTCTTTGGTATAAAATTTTAAACTCCCTACCCTCTGACCTAAAACCTAACCAAGCAGGAAACAATATTAGTTCAAGCACATTAGAAACAGCTGTAAGGTATTAGGTGTTAAGTGTTCGGTTTGTTCTTCCATGAAATGGCTCCATGTTAAATATTATGCAGCATAACCTGTTGTTAAATTACTGTGTGCTTGCACTAAGCAATTTACCTTTATTTACATTGCTATTTGTTTAAACAACTGTATATCCACACATAATCTACACTATTTTCCAGGAAAGTACTTTTTATTTATTAAAATAACATCCAGGTATAAATAATATGTTTGCACATTTATAGATTTTTCCAATATGAATATAAAGATAATCGGCTTTTATCATTTTATGTTTCTTCTACTGTATAAGCTCATTAATAATGGTGATTTTAAATTTAGAAGGAAATAAAAACCAATTACTTTTTGAAATCAGTTTAACAGGAAAACCTTTGAAGGGTATTAAGGTAAAGGTGTATGTCTAATTATAGGATCAGAAAGCTAGTCAGGCAGAATGCTTGTTAGTTCTTTAGGGCATTATGGGAACTAATGAAAAGACCCGATTTCCTGGTTTAAACAATTAAGCAATCTGCTGCTGTGGTTACCCTAACAACTTCCATAGAACAGAACATTGCTAAGCAAACAGGGCAGAATTTGAGAAGCCTGAGCCAACGAGCAGGCAGAAAGTGCTTGTGTTCTTAAACTTACTACCTTTTTAGATTACAAAACAGGTAATGGGATCTGGCAGTTCTTGGCCGTGCATTTCGTAAAGTACTATGTGCATTAACCCTTTGAAAACTGCCGGCATTTTGTGTTTGTTTTTGAGAAAGGAGCATCTTTCAGTCACCTGTTGTTATTTTAAAATGTCCACTGGAGGAGTACAGTGCAGGATGTGTGGAATATACTGCTCTGAGTGTGTTTGAGCACAGGTGCACTACCCCAAATTATCCCAGCACAAAGCAGCTGCTTTCTTCTCAAGAGTGGGCATGCCACAGAGTCACATTAAGGCCACATGTAAATAAGATGGAAATACAACTAGCACTGCTCCTAAGTTCTTTGAATATCATGATGGATCCTTCTTCCCTAGCCACATGGAGCACTGGGGGAGAACGAGTGAGCCATCAAAATATAATTAGGAGGAATGGTTGAGGAGCCTTTTTTAAGTTATAATAAAATTAAATAAAGCATGACACTATATAGCAGTAGGTCTGAACTGTGCCAATACCACATCTGGGGAAAAAAGAGAACAGTTGCTACTTAAAGTCTGGTTCCTAACTGTCCCCTCTTCAGTCTTGTTCTGGCGCTGCCAGTGTTAACAGCATACTAGCATATCAAAATTTGAAGAGCATTGGTGAAAAGGTCATTTTATAATTACACTTGATTTGGCATAACATCTCTTTGTTCTAGTGTAGACTGCACCTACAGCTACACCAGAAGAGGAAAATGGGGCTCACTGGAACAAGCTTTATTTACAGCATCTCTCTTAAATGGATTTATGCTATGTTGTTGGTGTTGTCTTCAACAGCTGTCCAAGTACCAAGGCCAGCAAAAATCAATAAGGTACACTGTCCTTTAGAAAGAAGTTTCAGGTTCCAAAAGCATATGTTTATAACTGAGAAAATGTCACTCAAACAAACCAGATCAATGCTTTTCTAATCCAAATCTCTGGATCAAATAACACAGCTTGTGTTTTCTCATCTGCTTTTCACATCCGGTTTGGGATTACCACCTCCGCTCCTCAAGCTGTAACCGAGATTCCATCAAGCATGCTGCAGGTTAAGCTCCTAGCTCATGACTTTAAGGCTGTAGTTATCCTACAGTTACCAGTATCAGACCAGTTGCATACATGACAACAGTGACTACAGTTTAAATGCATTTCATTGGCTGTGAAGCACCTTGGGACATCCTAAGAACATGAAAGATGCTTATATAAATGCAGGTTATTTCTTCCTTTCTTTAATATCTGCAGAGTGAAATGCTCAGTTAACAGGTCCAGGTTACACTGTTGACTGTGCTTCAAGTTAAGCTCAGTGACAATGGAGCTCTGCACATCCCATGCTTGGACATGTGTCTCCACTCTCCATACAACTATTTTTTTTAATGTTCTGAGAGTGCAAGTGGAAGCCTCATGTCTCTCATAACATTATAAAGAGTCAGCTTTACATTTACAAAGTTCCCGGGCACTTTTGAAGTTAGAATTGCATTACATTGCATTACAAAATCTGAGCAGTACAAGACTACAGGAACACTTTACATTTCTATTACACTCCTTATATGCAGAATGGCATCTCAAAGCAGAGGGAAATATTTGGAGGCCAACTAGGAGGGGAAACAGGAAAAGTTACCTTCAGAGTGCCTCAGAAATCCATACTTGATTCCCTTTTTTCTCAACTACGTGTGCTCCTCAGTGATGTCATCCATTGGCCCAGGATAAGCTTTCACATGAATGCTGATGGCACCCAACTCTTCCCCTCTACCACTTCCCCCGACCCCCTGATCATTGCCATGCTGTGCTGTCAGACTGTCTGTTTCTACAGAGTCCAACAACAGCAAGGGCTGTCGAGCTACCTAATAATGCTTACAGGTTACGGTAGCAGGATACTAGCAATCCAGAGGCCTGGACTAATGATCCGGAGACGTGAGTTCAAATCCCACCATGGCAGGTGGGGAATTTAAATTCAGTTAAATAAATAAATCTGGAATAAAAAGCTAGTGTCAGTAATGGAGATCATGAAACTACCGGATTGTCGTAAAAAACCCATCTGGTTCACTGATGTCCTTTAGGGATGGAAATCTGCCGTCCTTACCCAGTCTGGCCTACATGTGACTCCAGACCCACAGCAATGTGGTTGACTCTTAACTGCCCTCTGCAATGGCCTAGCAAGCCACTCAATTGTACCAAACTGCTACAAAGAAATACTGCAGCGGTTCAAAAAGCCAGCTCACCACCACCTTCTCAAGGGCAATTAGGGATGGACAATAAATACAGGCCTTGCCAGCGACACCTACATCCTGTGAACAAATTTTTAAAAAAGCAATTAGGTGACATCAGTGGTATCTACATTAAAATGGGCTTGTGTAATGCATCATATATATCATTGGAGCTCCCCAGTGGACAGCATAGAATTTTAGGTATGGCAGATCTGATCCATTATAACCCAATTATATTTGTAATCTGCCATCAATGGCACTCCTAAAGTTGGCTGCAGGTTTTAAATGTAAAAAGATGTAGTTGGAAGGGACATGTATAACCAAAATAGATGGTTTTCACTGACATCTCCCATAGCAATGCTGTTTCAGTCTACAATGTAAAAACTGCCACTGAAGGCAGAGGCTGCCAAAAAACTATGACAACAGGCAGAGTGAACAGCCATGACACTCTTGCTCAACTCCATATAGGCAGCAAAGTGTTTTTGCTACTGCTGGACTGTACGGACCTTCCCAAGCACAAGTACTAATAGGAAATAGTGTCAAGCAACAACTTAAAAATAATTATACTTGTGGCTGTTGCAGAAATATGGCTTTTATTGTAGCAGCAAAAAAATAAAGCTGGCACAGTAGCCTACTTCAAGAAGAGGCTCGCCAATAAATGGGGCATTAGATACAATGGTTATGTGCAGAGAAGTTGCTGTCAGTCATAGAACTAGAACCAAAGTAGTAGAAAAGAGAATATGAGAGTAGAATGGCGGTTAACATAAAAGGGAACCCAAAAATCTTCTACTGGCATGTAAACAGTAAGCAGGTAGTAAGAGGTGGGGTGGGGTCTATTATGTGCAAAGAAGGTGATATATGCTTAGAGGTGCAGGGCAAGACTAGAATACTCAATGAGTACTTTTGTATCGGTGTTTACTAAGGAGGTGGATGCTGACAAAATATCAATTAAAGTGGAAAAGGTAGAAGCAATGGAAGGGGTGAAAATTGATAGACAGGATGTACTAGAAAGACTGGGTATGCTTAGAGTGGATAAGTCGCCTGGTCCAGATGACTTGCATCCCAGGTTGCTAAGGGAATTGGGGGAGGAGATAGCGGAAGGGCTTGCCATAATTTTCTAATCATCCCTAGATGTGGGGGAGGTGCCTGAGGATTGGAAAGTGGCAAATGTGATACCATTGCTCAAGAAAGGGTGTAAGGACAATCCTAGTAACTACAGGCCGACCAGTTTAACATCAGTGGTGGGTGAAAATTTAGAAACAATAACCAAGGAAAAAGTTAACGGGCACTTGGATAGGTTTAAGCTAATTAAGGAGAGCCAACATGGATTTGTAAAAGGCAGATCATGTTTGACTAATCTAATTGAATTTTTTGATGATGTAACAGGGAGGATTGATGAAGGAAATGCAATGGATGTTGTCTACATGGATTTTCAGAAGCCGTTTGACAAAGTACCACATAGAAGGCTGGTTAACAAAATTGAGGCTCATGGAATAGGTGCGTCAGTGGCAGCTTGGATAAGGAATTGGCTTAAGGACAGAAAACAGCGAGTTGTGGTAAATGGCTGTTTTTCAGACTGGAGGATGGTAGACAGTGGTGTTCCCCAAGGGTCAGTGCTGGGGCCATTGCTTTTTTTGATATATATATAAATTACCTGGATATTGGAATACAAAGTCGAATTTCTAAATTTGCCAATAACACCAAACTTGGGGTTATGGCAAACAGTGAGGATGATACCAATCGACTGCAATAGGACATAGAAAGGCTAGCAGAATGGGCAGACAAGTGGCAGATGGAATTTAGTACAGCGAAGTGTGAGGTGATGCATTTTGGCAGAAGGAACAGGGAGAGGCAATATACACTTAACATCACAGTTTTAAAGAGTGTGCAGGGATAGAGGGACCTGGGAGTTAATGTGCATAAGCCTCTGAAGGTGGCAGGACATATTGAGAGAGTGGTTAGCAAAGCATATGGGATCTTGGGCTTCATAAATAGAAGTATTGAGTACAAAAGTAGAGAAACATAGAAACATAGAAGATAGGAGCAGGAGTAGGCCATTCGGCCCCTTGAGCCTGCGCCACCATTCAATGCGATCATGGCTGATCATCCAAATTCAGTACCCGGTCCCTGCTTTCTCCCCATACCCCTTGATACGTTTAGCCTTAAAAAATATATCCAACTCCTTCTTGAATATCTATATATATATAAAACGGTTGGTCTGTCTGTCTTTCTGTCTGTCTGTTTGTCTTTCTGTCTGTCTGTCCGGCTATACAATCAAAAGTTATAGAGCGTACCTACACATATGTTATATCAAAAGAAAGCTTATCATTAGGGGGGTCTAATAGGCATATTTACGTTTTGGTCAGACAAAAATTGTTTAGACAGTATACAAAAAAGTTTCAAAAAACGGCAACATTCCGCTCGTTAGCGTTGAGTGACGTGATGGTTGATCAATCGTACAGGGGATTATCCTGATGGTTGACCAATCGGTGCATCATGGGGGGCATTTCATTGCGTGTGTGGGCGGGCCTAATCCTTCTTAACTGAGGTGAGTGGCCGCCATCTTGATTCCTAACTATTCATTTATTTTTCCCACTTTCTGCCTGTTTATTTTGATATATAGATTTCCAGCAAAAAAAAAGTTGCATTTAACAGAAAAAAAAATCCTTCTCCAAAGGGCACTCAGGCTTTCCCCCCCTCGGCGGTGGATGAGCTGCCTGCAGGCCTCAGGCCTCGAAGCCTCGGCCTCTCCTCGCCAGTCACGCCCGAGCTAGGCACCGCCCGTCCCGCTGGGCCTGCCCCGCAATCGCTGCCATCTTGGTAAAGGCTGGCGGCGTGGGACTGAGCCGAGCGTAGCCATCGCCGCCATCTTAGTAAAGGCTGGCGGGGCGGGAGTCAGCACGCGCGTCAACGTCGGCGGCGGCCCAGAGCGCGACCTCAGCTAAGGTGAGTCCGGCCGGGCCTCACGCACTAGGCCGCACACCGGCCGGCCCTGAGGTGCTGATCCGCACACGGGAGCTTCGGCTCACCGCGTCCGGGCTCTGAGGAAAGGCAGAGAGAGAGGGGGAGGGAGGGACAGAGACAAAATCAGGGAGAGAGAGGGGGAGGGAGAGGAGAGCGGGAGGGAGAGGAGAGGGGGGGAGGGAGAGGAGGGAGAGGAGAGGCGGGGGGAGGGAGAGGAGGGGGGGAGGGAGAGGAGAAGGTGCGGGGGAGGGAGAGGAGAAGGGGGGAGGGAGAGGAGAAGGGGAGGAGGGAGAGGGGGGAGGGAGAGGAGAGCAGGGGGGAGGGAGAGGAGAGAGGGAGGGAGAGGAGAGAGGGGGGGGGGGGAGAGCAGGGAGGGAGGGAGAGGAGAGGGGGAGGGAGAGGAGAGGGGGAGGGAGAGGAGAGGGGCAGGGAGGGAGAGGGGAGGGATGGAGAGGAGGGGGGAGGGAGAGGAGAGGGGGAGGGAGGGTGAGGAGAGGGGGAGGGAGAGGAGGGGGCAGGGAGGGTGAGCAGAGGGGCAGGGAGGGAGAGGAGAGGGGCAGGGAGGGAGAGGAAAGGGAGAGAGAGTAAAGCAGGGAGAGACAGGGGCAGGGAGAGAGAGAGGGTGAGGGAGGGAAAGACTGAGGGGGTGGGACAGGGAGGGAGAGCTCGCCTTCTTCCTTCCTTCCTCCCTTCCTTCCTTCCTTCCTTCGCAGGGGTCGATCGGGCCAGGCCTGAGGCGTTCCTTCCCCCCCTCTCTCTCCAGGCTAATCCCAAAATAAATCCACCAGTCTCTCTCGCTCTCTCTTCCCCCCCCGTCTCTCTCTTCTCCCCCCAGTCTCTCTCTTCTCCCCCCAGTCTCTCTCTCTCTCTCTCTTCCAACAACAACATGCCCTCAAATATTTAATGTATTGGCCTCTACTGCCTTCTGTGGTAGAGAATTCCACAGGTTCGCCACTCTCTGGGTGAAGAAATTCCTCCTCATTTCTGTCCTAAATGGCCTACCCCTTATCCTTAGACTGTGACCCCTGGTTCTGGACTCCCCGACCATCGGGAACATCCTTCCTGCATCTAGTCTGTCCAGTCCTGTCAGAATTTTATAAGTTTCAATGAGATCCCCTCTCATTCTTCTAAACTCCAGCGAGTACAAGCCCAATCGTCCCAATCTCTCCTCATACGTCATTTCTGCCATCCCAGGTATCAGCCTGGTGAATCTTCGCTGAACTCCTTCCATGACAAGACACCCAGGTCTCGTTGCACTTCCCCTTTTCCCAATCTATTGCCATTTAGATAATAATCTTCCTTCCTGTTTTTGCCTCCAAAGTGGATAACCTCACATTTATCCACGTTATATTGCATCTGCCATGCTTCTGCCCAATCACCCAACCTGTCCAAATCATCCTGGAGTTTCTCGGCATCCTCCTCACAGCACACATGCCCACCCAGCTTTGTGTCGTCTGCAAATTTGGAGATATTACATCTAGTTCCCTTGTCTAGATCATTAATAGATATTGTGAATAGCCGGGGTCCAAGGACCGATCCCTGCGGTACCCCACTAAGTCACTGCCTGCCATTCGGAAAAAGACCCGTTTATTCCAACTCTTTGCTTTCTGTCTGCCAACCAGTTCTTTATCCAAGTCAATACCTTGCCCCCAATCCCATGTGCCTTAACTTTACATGCTAATCACTTATGCAGGACCTTATCGAAAGCCTTCTGAAAGTCTAAATACACCACATCCACTGGTTCTCCCTTATACATAGATACATAGAAGATAGGAGCAGGAGTAGGCCATTCGGCCCTTCGTGCCTGCTCCGCCATTCGATGAGATCATGGCTGATCCTTTAATTCAGTATCCCGTCCCCGCCTTCTCTCCGTAACCCTTAACCCCTTTTGCCCGTAGAAATATATCTAATTCCCTCTTAAATATATTTAATGAGCTGGCGTACACTGCCCTCTGTGGCAATGAGTTCCACAGGTTCACCACTCTCTGAGTGAAGAAATTCCCCCTCATCTCTGTCCTAAATGGTTTAGCCCTTATCCTTAAATTATGTCCTCTAGTTCTGTTCTCACCCGCCAAGGGAAACATTCCTTCTGCATCCAGTCTGTCTAGACCTGTCAGAATTTTATACACTTCTATGAGGTCCCCTCTCAATCTTCTAAACTCCAGTGTGTACATCCCTAAACTACATAGTCTCTCCTCATAGGTCATTCCCGCCATTCCTGGTATCAGCCTGGTGAATCGCCGCTGCACCCCCTCCATGGCAAGAACATCCTTCCTCAGATGAGGCGACCAAAACTGTACACAGTACTCGAGGTGTGGTCTCACCAGTGCCCTGTACAGCTGCAGCAAGGTATCCCTGTTCCTGTATTCTAACCCTTTTGCTATGAAGGCCAGCATACCGTTTGCCTTCTTGACCGCCTGTTGCACCTGCATGCTCGCCTTCAGTGACTGGTGTACAAGAACACCCAGGTCTCTCTGTACTTCCCCCTCTCCCAATCTATTGCCATTTAAATAATAATTTGCCCTCCCGTTCCTGCACCCAAGGTGGATAACTTCGCACTTGTCCACATTATAGTGCATCTGCCATTTATCCGCCCAATCGCCCAGTCTGTCCAAATCGCTCTGGAGCTTCCTGGTCTCTTCCTCTGAGCCCACCCCCCCTCCTAGTTTAGTGTCGTCTGCAAATTTGGAAATGCTGCATCCGACTCCCTGATCCAGG
This sequence comes from Somniosus microcephalus, assembly GCF_052327205.1. Lineage (NCBI taxonomy): Eukaryota > Metazoa > Chordata > Chondrichthyes > Squaliformes > Somniosidae > Somniosus > Somniosus microcephalus. Next base: position 46,563,997 of record NC_140992.1, on the reverse strand, counting down.
TCATTAATGTAAATTGTGAACAGCTGGGGGCCCAGGACAGATCCCTGTGGTACCCCACTTGTTACTGCCTGCCATTCAGAAAATGAGCCGTTTATTCCAACTCTCTGTTTTCTATCTGACAGCCAGTTCCCTATCCACGCCAAAACTTTCCCCTTTATCCCATGAGCCTCAATTTTCCATGCTAATCTTTTATGTGGGACCTTATCGAAGGCCTTTTGGAAGTCCAGGTACACCACATCTACTGGCTCTCCCCCATCTATTCTACCAGTTACTCCCTCAAAAAATTCCAATAGATTAGTCAAGCACGATTTACCCTTTGTAAATCCATGTTGACTCTGTCCTATCCTGTCCCCGTTTGCTAAGTGCTCCGCTATTTCATCCTTAATGATGGACTCCAGCATTTTGCCCACAACTGATGTAAGGCTTACAGGTCTGTAATTACCTGCTTTTTCCCTACCCCCCTTTTTGAATAGTGGGGTAACGTTAGCTACCCTCCAATCCATCGGCACTGTTCCCGAGTCTAATGAATTCTGAAAAATCATCCTTAGTGCATCCGCTATCTCTAGGGCCACCTCCTTCAGTACCCTAGGATGCATGTTATCAGGCCCTGGGGATTTGTCCACCTTCAATCCCTTTAGCTTCCTTAACACCATATCCTTAGAGATATTGATTTGCGTCAGTTCCTCCTTTGCCAATGTCCCTATTTTTCCCGATATCCCAGGGAGGTTTTTTGTGTCTTCCTTCGTAAAGACTGACCCAAAGTATGCATTTAGTTGATCTGCCATTTCCTTATTTTCCATTATATATTCCCCCGTATCTGACTGCAATGGACCAACTTTGGTTTTCACCAGTCTTTTCCTTTTGATATATTTATAAAAGCTTTTGGAGTTAGTTTTTATATTTTCCGCCAGCTTGTTTTCGTAAGCTATTTTGCCCCTCTTGATCATGCCCTTTGCCCTCCTTTGCTCTATCTTAAACTGTTCCCAATCTTCCGCTCTGGCGCTTTTTTTGGCTATTTTATACGCCCTATCTTTGGATTTTATGCTGTCTCTAATTTCCCCTGTTATCCACGGTTGAGTCACCTTTTTAGATTTCCTTTTATGCCAGATTGGTATAAACAATTTTTGCAATTTTGTCATTCTATCTTTAAATGTTTGCCATTGTTTATCTACCTCCAGTCCTCCCAGGAACGTTGTCCAATCAGACCTACTCAGTTCCCGTCTCATGGCATCATAATTCCCCTTGTTTAAATTCAGGACCTTAGTCTCTGAGTCAATTTCTTCGCTCTCCATTTCGAGTGAGAAATCGATCATGTTATGATCGCTCTGACCCAAGGGTCCCCGTACAACAAGATTACTGATTAGTCCCTTCTCATTGCACAGTACCCAGTCCAATATAGCCTGTTCCCGAGTTGGTTCCTCGACATATTGATCCAGATAACCATCCCTTAAACACTCAAGGAATTCCTCCTCCTCATTATTTTTACTGATTAGGCTAGTCCAATCTATATGTAAGTTAAAGTCACCTATGATGACAGCTGTGCTCTTATTGCACGCTTCTCTAATTTCCCTCGTGATGCCCTCCCTAACCTCTATTTTACTATTTGGAGGCCTATATACCACTCCTATTAATGTTTTTCGCCCCTCGCTATTTCTTAGCTCCACCCATATAGATTCTGTATTAACTGAGTTAATATCCTTCTTTTCAATTGCATTTATCCCCTCTTTTACTAGCAATGCTACCCCTCCTCCCTTTCTTTTTTGTCGATCCTTCCTAAATACTGAATACCCCTGTATGTTAAGCTCCCAGCCCTGCTCACCCTGCAACCATGTTTCCGTAATCCCAATTAGATCATAATTATTAACCTCTATTTCCACAGCTAATTCATCTACCTTGTTCCTGATGCTTCTCGCATTAAGGTATAAAACCCTCAGGCTTTTTTTATGCTCACATTTTTTATGAATTAGTTTGGCCCTTTGTTTTTTGTTCCTCACCCTTTTACCATTTATTTCTGTCTGCCTTTCACTTTCCTCTATTTCACTACATAGGTTTCTAGCCCCCTGCCATACTAGTTTAAATGCTCCCGAACTGCTTTATCAAAAATTACCCCGAGAACATCAGTTCCATCTCTGCACAGGTGTAGACCGTCCCTTTTGTATAGGTCACACCTACCACAAAACTGGTTCCAATGCCTCAAAAATTTAAAACCCTCCCTCTTACACCACTGCTCAAGCCACGTATTTAGCCTAACTATCCTGTTCTCTGTACTCTTACTAGCACGTGGCACTGGTAGTAATCCAGAGATTACTACCTTCGAGGTCCTACTTTTTAGCTTGGCTCCTAACTCCCTAAATTCTACTTGTAGGACCTCTTCCCTTTTTTTAGCTACGTCGTTGGTACCAACATGTATCACGACAACTGGCTGTTCCCCCTCCCCCTCCAGAATGTTCTGCACCCGCGCCGAGACATCCTTGACCCTTGCACCAGGGAGGCAACATACCATCCTGGAGTCTCGGTCGCGACCACAGAAACCCCTATCTATTCCCCTTACAATCGAATCCCCTATTATCTATTTTACTAGTTACATCCTCAAAAAAAAAAATTCCAGTAGATTAGTCAAGCACGATTTACCTTTTGTAAATCCATGTTGACTTTGTCCGATCCTGTCACTGTTTTCCAAGTGCTCTGCTATTACATCTTTTATAATGGACTCTAGCATTTTCCCCACTACCGATGTCAGGCTTACCGGTCTGTAATTCTCCCTTTTCTCTCTACCACCTTTTTTGAATAGTGAGGTAACATTAGCTACCCTCCAATCCATGGGTACTGTTCCAGATTCTATTGAATGTTGGAAGATGATCAGAGAAGTTATGCTGAACCTTTATAAAGCGCTGGTTAGGCCACAACTGGAGTATTGCATCTAGTTCTGGTCACCACACTTTAGGAAGGGTGTGAAGGCCCTTGAGAGGGTGCAGAGGAGATTTACCAGAATGGTTCCGGGGATGCGGGATCTTAGCTACAAGGACAGGCTGAAGAATCTGGATTTGTTTTCATTAGAGCAAAGGAGGTTGAGGGGTGATTTGATAGAGGTGTACAATATTATGACGGGTTTGGATAGGCTAGACGGGGAAAGGCTGTTCCCACTAGTTGATGGTTATTGTGTCTCAAGGGGTTTTATACCCTTACCTATATAACAATTAAGAATGACTCCGGGGTGGAGTGTTTAGTTAACGGCCATTTTATTTACAATGTGCTTCTTCACTCAATGCACTACATTTCCCATAGTGCATTGCAAATCACCACTACGGTATCCCATGTGGGACAATTCTAATACACATTCAAAATACACAACAATGGTACAAGGACTAGGGGACACAGATTTAAGGTTTTGGGCAAGAGATACAAGTGGGACGTGAGGATTTTTACACAGCGAGTGGTGAGGACCTGGAACTCGCTGCTGACAGAAGTGGTGGAGCGGAGATACTCATGGAGATACTCGCGATTTTGCCAATGCTCAGAGGACAGGTTTGGATGCGGGTCAGAGGTTAAAGTCGTTTTGATTGACGGTGGGTTCTGCACCTGCCGTCATCCCACCTCCTCACAACCTTCCCAAGTGTCGGGTCCCCGATTTGCAAATGGACCCGACACCTAGCGGCGGGAAAAGGGTTAAAGGCAATTAACAACCTATTAACAGGTACTTGTGAGCAGTTTTCAGGGTTGTTTTTGATTTTCCAGCTTCTGGGTCAGGTTTTAAAATGTCTGGACAACACGCCAGATAAGTGTGGTGTCTTGTGAGTCTGGTCTGATGTTTGTGAAATAATGGCAACTGCAGAAGTGGTGTCAAGGATGCCATGTTGCAGATGGTGAGTTTCAGAGCAAAGAAAATGTTGGTTACTGCATTTTTAATACATATACAGATTTCTTTAGCTTACAAGTTTTTAAAATCCAACTGTATGTCATGCCACCTCATTGGGTGAACCTCTCTCACCAGTGACAGATCGCTTCTGTCATCTCACCTGCAGCTGCCATTTATTCCAGCAACCGGAGCCAATGAAACAATCAAACCTTGGTCCTCCGAATCCTTCCACAATCATCCCCAACACCAACATCATCACCAACCTTCGCCGTCATCACCTGATGCTTCACTGGGCACAGGGCATCAGCCCCTGACAAAATTGCTGGCCAGGAGGCCAGCAATGGCATCACCATGGCCAGACTTTCTTCACTTGATGCTGTAAACCCTGGCTGCCACATGATGCACCAGGTTGACACCATCCCACACCAGCACCATGAAGCATCCCTTTAATGTCCAAGCCATTCCATGCACACACACCACTATAGCGGGGCGGGGGTGGGGGGGTGTTATGACTGAACAATCACTGGAACTCAGTAAGACACTTCTCAATGTGCACTCAGATCTGTCCAATAAGGGGCACATTTTGAAAAAGAGATTTTGCTGTATGATAACACATTACCAGAAACTTCACATGGACATTGGCTAAACCTCTCAAGTACCGCCCACCTTTGTGTGTTGTTAATTGGTATGCTTGCAGTAGAATGAGGGTGAGTGTGAGGGGTGGCTAGTGAGATGGGGAAGTGATAAAGTAGATAGAGAGGGTTGGGTGGGGGTGCAAGGTAAGTTGGTGTCCTGGGGAAGTCTCTTCCACCCTTGGAAGGGAAGAGAACCTCCCTGCATACTGTGACTCCCTGCATAAGCATATGAAGGGAGTCATTGGAGAGCCTGGGTGCAAGAGTTCACCTTTGTGTAGTGATTGTCAGTGTTTTCAGCACCTCAATGCTGTCAAACACTGAAAAATCAACAGTCAAAATAAAATTGTGTGTGGTCCCTTTAAGGAAACCGGCAGATGACGCATCATCAAATGATGTCATCGGACCGGCTTCCTGTTAATTGGCCGGTAAGCCCACAGGAAGGCCAATCAAGGGAAAATCACGTCTGCAGAGCGGAGGCAGCTGGGGACGGGACTGGAACCCGGAAACCAGCTGACTCGCCCCCATCCCGGCACCGATGAAAAAATCGCGGCCTCAGTGTTTTTTAAGGGAGACTGGATAGGCACTTGAGGGAAATAAACTTGCAGGGCTATGGAGATAGAGCGGGGGAATGGGACTGACTGGATTGCTCTTCGGAGAGCTGGTACGGACCCATTGGGCCAAATGGCCTCCTTCTGTGCCATTATGATTCTATGGGCAGGATTTTCATTCAGGAGTTGGGTAGGAGGCGGGACTACAACTTTTGTGGTTGTAGTCCCGCCTCCATCAAGATGCGGCCAATCCACACGATTTTCCCTTGATTGACCTTGTTGAGCCTGTCCAGCGGGCACAGCAGGCCAATTAAGGGCCACCCGGTAACAGGTGACATCACAGACTGAAATTTCATCTGTCAAGAGCTTTTGACAGATGAAATATCAGTGTTTCACAGCTGTTTGAAGCTGTCAAACACTGACAGTCTTACTTCTAACCTGAGTCCTTCTCCACAGACTCAGTTAGAAATCTCTCCTGCACAGTAAGCTGAAGGCTGTCACTTTTGCCAATTCACAGCCATTCTGCTTTCTGTGCCGGTGAGATGAGGGACTCCCGGGACCTAAAGGAAGGAAGGCTGAAAAGGTAAGAAAAGGTCATTTAAACTTCTTTAATCACTTTAGACACACCAAACACACTTACCTTTGCACTCATGCACACATCACTCACCTGAACACAGACATCTCGACCCCTTCAACCCGACGGCCAACCTCCTCTAATTTGGCGTGGTTTGGAGCCATCGGGAATCCCACACTTCAACCTTAAAAATAGGGATTAGGCTAAAAACTGCCTGTTAACTACCTGTTAACAGGCAGTTAATTGGCACTAATCCCTTCCCGCCTCGGGTAGGCGGGTCCCAGTGTGTGGCGGGTACCCACCTCCTTTGAAACTGGCATGGAGGCGGGTTTGGGTACGAGATGGGGTCGGGACCCCTAATTTCGGGATTTTAACCCCCCACGCCTCCAATCCCGACTCCACGGCCCAATGAAAATCCTGCCCTATGACTCTATAAGTGTTCTAGAGATAGGCAGTCAATATAAAGTCATTTCTTGTAAAACTGAAGCTTACATTTTGTGCAATTCTATTTGTTAATAAATCAGTAATAAGGCTCAGTCTGGTTTCATGACATGGGCTCAGATGCAAGCATTGCATACAAGCAGAGAATTTAGTCAGTATGATTACGTTTAATTTAACAAAATCTTTACTTTCAGTCAATCATTATTGTGGCTAGAGTGGCTGCAATGGTTTGCATGTTTAAAGATTGTCCCGTCATAAAGTGGATTTAATCGACAAATTTGTTCTCTTGTTTGTGGTATGTGGAAAGAAGCAGAGGACATTTATGAAACTTTCACATTTGAATTGGACAATCAGAAAAATAATTATAAAATGGTAATGCAAAAGCTGAAAAAGATCCTCAACACACATGGAAAAAGCTCTAGCTGGGGGATGAGGTGAATTTTTTTCACTCAGAGTTGTTGGGGTCTGGAACATTCTACCTGTACAGCTGGTGGAAGCTGATTCCATAAATAATTTTAAAAGGGAGTTGGACAGGTACTTGAGAATGAGGAACTTATAAAATTACAGACAAAAAACGGGGATGTGGGACTAAGCGCGACTGCTCTTTCAAAGAGCCAGCACAGGCACGACGGACCAAATGGCCTCCTCCTGTGCTGGAAGTTTCTACGATTTCTATGATTCTATGATATCCATCAAAAGGACACACTACTTAAATCTGACAAAAAAAGCCAGCTAACAGATCAGATGGATCACATGCTAATCATCTGCTAGCCTGATAGAGAGTGCGGAAAAGGTTCATGAGGACTGCTACAGCACAAACCTGTGAACATAGTGCTTAAGGACAAGGCTGTCCTCTACAGTGTGATTCCCCCCCCCCCCACTCCACCCCACCCCCACCACATAATTTGCATCCCTTATACTTCCTAAGATGGAAGAGGAGCTAGGTCTGTCATTAGCTGCTTTAATGATGACAAACACTGAATGGATTAGACATCAAATCTAGGAGCAGACATTTCAGAAAGTAACAGCATTGTATCATTGGCACCAATGTTAATGTTTTATGATGCAAGCAGTCGTACAGTGGAAAGTACAGATATAAGCAATTGGGGCTTGAAAGGTGCATTGCTGCAACTGCACGGAGATAAACTTTTACCAATGATACTTTGCTCCCAAACGTTGACAGAAGTGGAAAGAAGTTATGGCCAAATAAAGAAATGTTCCTTGCAGGAGTTTGGGCTTGTGAAATATTTTCCCAATGCCTTCAGATTACTAAAAGACTACAAACTTTCAACAATCGGCAGTCAAGATTTGGACAAAAGTGCCACTTGATGTCAATATCTTCTGATGTGCCTTATGTTGTTTAATGCAAAGGCAGAGAATGTCCCAGGAAAGGAGTTAATTGTAGCTGTTAGACAATCCAGGAATCCTGTTCATGGTACAGGCACAACAGTTACTGAGAACAAGGTACAAGTTGATGTTGAAGCAGCTGAGACCAGCAAGCCCGTGTCCAGGCAGAGAACTGCATTTATGAAAGGCAACAATTAGAGAAAGAAAATTGCAAAGTTCTGTCATGTATAATGGAGAATGGTGCCCTAAATATATTCAAGTTGTCCCTGAAGAATGAACGAACATTATACTGTACAAGGAGAACTCCCAGGAATGAAGGACTTGTTAATGTATTGAGACAGGAGTGTTATTCCCTGCTTCAATAAAGAATGAGATTCATCACAAAATCCATGAGGCCCACCAGGGTTTGATGAAGTGCAAAGAGTGAGCAAACATATCCACATGATAACCAGGTATTATCACGGATATCAGAGAGTTTGCGAGGTTAATAAACCAGCTTAAAAGGAAAGAACCTTTGATGACCACATTGCCACAGTGAGATTAAAAGTTGTAACAAACACTTGTGTGAGGTCAGGGAACAAAAAGCGTCTTGTAGTTATTAACTATTATTCTAGATTTCTTGAACTAGCTCATCAAACCACCATGAACAGCGGAAACATCAAGAGAACTTCCAGTAACAAGATTGTGAGAAAACTGATTCTTAAGTAATAGGCTTCAAAATGACTATGGGGTTCTACTAATCTCTCGGCATAACTCTGGCAGTTATTCTGGCTCTCTGCCACTTCTGGGAATTTACTGGTTGCTCTGTAAGGGGTGGAACCCCCACCCACCCCTTACAAAGCAAATGACAGCCAGAGAACACAGCCACGGATGGGGGCTTCATAAGCAGGGAGTTCTCACTCCTAAGGTTAATTTGGGACTTTGTGTAGTAAGTAGCAGCAGCTGGTACACTGAATAGTGGAGGTGTACCAGCCTCCACAAGAGCGAATGTGGGCATCACCAGTGGGGTCCAGGCCAGGTAAGCAGCTTGGACTCCTGAACAATTTACTTTTTAATAAAAAACGTTGCCAGATCAACCCCTTGCTTAGGGGTTTGACAGAACTGTTAGAAGGGTCGGGGATGGGAATGGGCAAACCCCAAACCCGCAGGTAGTTGCCAGAGTTTCCAGAAGGCACGGAAAAGCAGAGATGTGTCCAGCATGGCAAACTCTGGCAAAGTCAGCCAGGATTGTGACCAATGTTCTCTTTAATTTTTTTTGTGCGCGGTTCCTTTAACTGGCTGCGTGGCCCTTTCAAATTTTTGCACATGCACAGTTTCTTCTGTGTAAAAGCCGGTGAGCAGCCTGTGCGGAACCTCCAGACCGCTGCGTGGCCATGCAGCTTAGTGGGAACGTTGATTGTGATCCAAAGAATTTGGGGGCCATGATGATTCGTTGGTAACAGTAAAGTTATACTGGGGCAGTAATCCCCTTGTTAGCTATTAGAGCCAATAAAATCCACCTCTAGATATAGTTGGGGTATGTCTATTTCATCAGCCCCCAAAAAAGGAAATGTGGTGAAAAGTCACTGTCAATCCTAAAACTAGCCACTCTCTCAAGAGATTCAGATGGCAGAAAAAGCCTTTATCCAGTTTATGTAAATGCCTGAAGTGATTCCAGTAGGCTCACTCCAGCATCCAACATCTGTAATGCAGCAAACACACAAAAAAAACTTGCATTTTTATAGTGCTTTTCACATCCTCAGAACATCTCAAAGTTCTTCACAGTCAATCAATTACTTCTGAAGTGTGGTCACTGAGCATAATTACAAAGGTACAGAATATGATATGACTTTGTCACCTCGCTCATACTTGCCTTTGTTACCATAACCACACTGAACATGAATGAAATAATAATCAAATATCATAACCATCCCAATCTAAACAGCAATGTCCAAACCAAACCACAACAATGTGATAGTTTAAATCTGGTGTAATATAGATCCAGCTAAGTAAGGTGGTCTGTTTCCCAGAATTTACATGCCGTACTAAATTGCACAACAAAATGCAATGAGACACATGATGCCATCAAGTAATGCATTATGGAGCGCACGATCACATGCCCTAAAACTTTAAAATGTATTAGTATAACTGCCCCTTACGAATCTGTTTATGTCGAGTCAAAGAAAGCCCTGGCACCACCCCTAGCATTGGGTATAATGAGTGCCTTTTGTTATCTGAAAACACAGAGAGAAAACTATAGCCATAATCAAATCTGATCCATAACTGCGTGCTGCCATGATAGCAGTGTTATATCTATGAAAATTGCAGAGGTGGGTCCACACATTGCCAGGATTCCAGTGCTATGTGGGGAAGGTAGGTGCTACTCTGATGCCAAGGCAAAAGTTACTTCAGCCATTGTTGCAAGCACACCTAGAGAATTATTTTTTTCTTTTTGTCCGCCAATTTAGCTATCTGGGGAAAGATTTCCTCTGTACTATTTTTAACAAAACCATAAATACGTTTATAAAGAACAAAATTCCATTTCACTACAAGTATTGGACAGAATATAAAAAACAGCAAAGAATGACTAAAAGATTAATAAGGAGAGAAAAATTAGAGTATGAGAGAAAGCTAGCTAGAAATATAAAAACAGATAGTAAGGGCTAGATTTTCAGTTGCTTGCGCCAGCAGTTAGCGCCTTAAGAGAAGTGATTTCCGGGCGCTATGCGTGTAGCGCCCGGGCGCAGCGCAGTTTGCGCCCCGCCCCAAATTAAGTTGCCCGTTAGCGCCGGCGCAAAGTTTAGCGCCCGCCCGGATGCGCGCGCAGAAAATGACGTCACATCCTCGTGCAACGCCCTTTGGCCGCCCCGATTGCAAACTTCAGTCGGACCGCCCCATTGTGCGGCGGGCGGCCGGAGCGTTTGGAAAAAGGAACGCAACACAACCAGCGCGGGCCCCGGGGGGCGCTAATTAAAGGGAACGTCCTCTCCAGTATAAAGGCCATCCATTATTTCAGAAAACAGTCTTGTGCAACGCATTTCTGGAGACACAACAAGGAGGATAGCTAACTGGTTTCAAGCAGCAAGAGCCAGGTATTTTTGGACTCAGGCAACAGCGCTGCAAGTGGCCATTTGGAAATTAGAGTGTTTGCCAGGATTTGATGGGGGTTGCATGGGGTGCCAACGCGGAGCTGCAGCTCCATGTCCGTAGGGCTCGCAGACGCATTGTGAGAGGGGCAGCCCTGGCTAGAGGCAGAGGGGGCTACAGGCGTCGGCCACGTAGGCCTTACCCAGTCAGGCTATACCGCCAGCAGCGCTCCTACCTAAACATGAGTGCCGCGCGATGTGTTAAAAGGCTCCGATTCCGGAAGGGGGTGATTGCAGAGATCTGCCACCTGCTTCGCCGAGATCTGCGGCCAAAGCTCAGGTGCAGGACGTCTCTGTCGGTGGAAGTGAAGGTGACAGTGGCATTGAACTTCTATGCCACCGGCTCCTTCCAATACGCTGCTGGGGACATAGCAAACATCTCCCAGTACGGCGCGCATCGCTGCATCCGCCAGGTGACCGAAGCACTGTTCAGAAGGAGAAGCCAATTCATCTCCTTCCCCATGGCCCTGGAGAGCCAGCATCAGCGCGCATTGGGATTTTCCAGACTCGGGGAATTCCCCTTGGTGCAGGGCGCCATTGACTGTACGCATGTGGCTTTGCGGGCCCCTCTGGAGCATGGCGAGCAGTATCGCAACAGGAAGGGCTACCATTCTCTGAATGTGCAGCTGGTCTGTGACCACAAGCAGCGCATCATGGCAGTCAATGCCAGCTTCCCAGGCAGCAGCCACGATGCCTTTATCCTGCGGCAGAGTACTGTGCATGACATGTTCCAGGCACAGCCTCCCCCAAGAGGATGGCTACTCGGGGACAAAGGCTATCCTTTGTGCACCTGGCTCATGACCCCGCTCCGCGCGCCCAGGACCGCTGCTGAAGAGGCCTACAACGAGAGCCATCAAACCACCCGCAACATCATCGAGCTAACTATTGGGGTCCTCAAGCAGCAGTTCCGCTGCCTTGATCGCTCCGGAGGAGCTCTCCAGTATTCGCCGGACCGGGTCTCCCAATTTGTGGTGGTTTGCTGCATGCTACACAACCTGGCTATCCGCAGGACTCAGGCACTGCCACCTGACGTTGGACCAGCACCTCAGGAGGAGGAGCAGGAGGAGCATGAGGAGGAGGAGGAGGAGGAGGAGGAGGAGGAGCAGGAGTACGTTCCCAGGAGGGAGCGACCAGGGCCAAGGGCCGCACGACGCCACCTTATTACACGGTACTTCTAAGCCCCCTGTCAGGGAATGGCCAGGGGCCATGAGGGAAGATGAATGCAGCCGCTCCGCAAGCCCTCAGCCGGCGAAGCCAACAAACACTAAGAAGAACAACCATGGAGACTGCATGAATAAAGATAATTTTTTATTACACAAAAATGAAAAGCCCTTCCCACATGAATCCCCAAAAACAATAAACGGGCCCCACAAAAAGCCCAACAAACGACTCACTCCCACAAACTGGGGAGGAGCCACTCCACCTTTATTGAAACCGGGCCTCAACGTCGGCCTAACGCAAAAAAAAAGCCCTCCAAAAGCACAACCATGGGCAAAATAAAGATGGCCACCGCCATATTAAAGGAAAGCTGGCCACACCCTCTACTGAGTGGCCCGCGAGGGCGAGACCTTGGCCAGCATTTTGCCTCCCCTGCCCTGCCTGCTGCTCCTTCGCAAGCTCTGCCCAGTGGCTGCTGCGAGGCTGGGGGAAGGCGCCTGAGGCTCAGATGCCCTTCCGCCAGATGCCGCTGGGGGGCGGCCTACACGGCGTTTGGGCCTCGAGGGGCCGTCTCCTGAGTGGCGCACCTGAGCCTGGCCACCATCAGCTGCAGCCGCTTGCCCTTGACGGCCCAGAGGGGGAATGGCGGCGACGGATGGCGCAATGTGGGCCAGCAGGCGTCTGGGATGCGCTGGCTGGTGCTGTGGCGCGGTGGCACTCGGCCGGGCCCGCACTGCAGGATCCGCAGCAATCAGCCGACGGCCGGCTTGCTGGGATGGTCCAGCGCGGCGCCTGCCCTGGCGATGCCTGCCTGAGACAGCGCGTGTGGCAGCAGTGAGTGGCCCTGTGGTCCTGGTGTGCGCGCGCATCACATCCGCCAGGGTCTTGACGGCATCAGTTAGCATGCGGCCAGTCGCAGCAGTTGCTGCCCCGAACTCGCGCACACTGGTCGCCAGCGACTCGATGGCCTCAGGCATGCGCCCCACCACGCTCATGAGCTCCGTGTGGCGCCGGTCCGAGTCGTCGGCCATCTGATCGAGCTTCCGCACCTCCTCCGAAGTGAAGGTGTCCGGACTGGAGTCGCGACTCTCCCGCTGGGGAGGAGGGGGCCGAACTAGGGGACCCTTGCCGCGTTGGTGACGGCGAGTGTGCCGAGCAGCAGCACTCCCCTCTGATCCTTCCCCCCTTTGGGGGGAAGGCCGCGGGCCACGCGCACGGCTGCTGGGTGGCTGGACGCCACTGGTCCCAGAAGCTGCATTGCCCTGCGACAGTTCCTCCAGGCACTCGTCCAGTGAGGAGGTGTCGAGCATTTCCTCCTCTCCTGCGGGACGTGACTGTTCCCCCGAAGGTCCGGCTTGCTCCTCCTCCTCCTCCTGGTTGGAGGTGCTGTCACTGGCAGCCTCAGGGTCCTGGTCGTCACCAGCTGAAAGCAGGAATGCACAAGAGTAGCTTCAGAGTGAGGAGACGGCGTCAGCGAGGGAGTTAGGACTGGTGGGATTCAGCGCATTGGTGGGACAGTGGCAAAGGAGGTAGCTCGGATGGGCCAGTGCGACGCGAGAGGGCCAAAAGGCGAGGTCCTTACCATTGCCGGGCAGTGGAGGGTCGGATACACCGCACGCTGTGGGGACAATCACACGTGCTCCCATGAGCACACACACGCGCTCCTCCAGCCGAGTGAGCTTCTGCAGCTTGGCGCGGCCACCCCTGGCACGGGCCTGGCGATTAAACGCTACTTTAGCCTGCAAGAGAAAGGACGGGCTGTAAGTGCGCAGTGAAGCCCTGATGTAGTGTGCACTGCCTCCCATGGTGGAATAGCTTGGACAGAGTGAAGCCCTGATGTAGTGTGCACTGCCTCCCATGGTGGAATAGCTTGGACAGAGTGAAGCCCTGATGTAGTGAGCACTGCCTCCCATGGTGGAATAGCTTGGACAGAGTGAAGCCCTGATGTAGTGTGCACTGCCTCCCATGGTGGAATAGCTTGGACAGAGTGAAGCCCTGATGTAGTGTGCACTGCCTCCCATGGTGGAATAGCTTGGCCAAAGTGTAGAGTGCCGAATGGCCATTTGATGCTCATGACTGTCCCAATGCTGCTGGCTGAGGGCTGGCCAAAAGGACTTTCAGGTCCCTTTGCCCATCATGTCAGGTGTACATGCAAGAATGAGGAGGAGACTGGAAAGGCTACTCACCCTCACAATCCTGGTCAGATCGTTGTACTTCTTACGGCATTGTGTGTGGGTCCTGGGGGCCTCGCCGGTGAACGTCACCCTCTGGGCGATCTGCTTCCAGGCTTTGGTGTAGTCGTGGTGGGTTGGATTCCTCCCACTGTCTGGAAACAAGATCTTGCGCCTCACCTCCAGAGCTGTGACCATGATGTCCAGATCACCCTCTGAGAAGCGCAGGGCACGCTGACGGGCCTTCTCTGGCGTTGCCATGACTCCCTGGGGCTGAGCAGTAGTGTTGAGGCCTCTTTGCAAGGCTGCAGTGTGCAGGGCGTGGCAGCAGACCAATTCGTCCCTTCCCCCTTTAAGAGCTGGTCGGCACCACGGGGTCTGCTGTCAGTGCAAAAATGACCGCACCCGTGCTGCGCCCCGCCTGGGCGCTATCCCTCTGGACCGCCGGCTTAGCGCCTAAAGAGAGTAGTGGAACGCCTCTTTTAGCGCTCCACCAACCTCTTAGGGCGAAGCCACTGAATTCCCGGCAACGGGGCGCTACTTTGGGGCGGGCGCTAACTTCGGGCGGGCGCTAAGGTTAGCGCCCCAAAACTGCCTATACTGAAAATCTAGCCCTATGAGTTTCTATAGATATTTTAAAAAGAAAAGAGTTAACAAAGTGAGCATTGGTCCTATAAAAAGTGAGTCTGGGGAATTAATAATAGAAAATAAGGAGATGGCAGTTGAATTGAACAGGTATTTTGCATCGGTCTTCACTTTAGAGGATACAAGTAACATCCCAGAAATAGCTGTAAATCAGGAAATGGAAGAGAGAGAGGAACTCAAGAAAATTATAATCACCAGGGAAGTGGTACTGAGCAAATTGTTGGAGCTGCAGGCTGACAAGTCCCCGGGTCCTGATGGACCTCATCCCAGGGTCTTAAAAGAAGTGGCTAGTGAGATAGTTGATGCGTTGGTTTTAATTTTCCAAAATTCCCTAGATTTGGGGAAGGTTCCATTAGATTGGAAAATAGCGAATGTAGCTCCTTTATTCAAAAAGGGAGGGAGACAGAAAGCAGGAAACTACAGGCCAGTTCGCTTAACATCTGTCATAGGGAAGATGTTAGAAGCTATTATTAAAGACGTTATAGCAGGGCATTTAGAAAGTTCAAAGTAATCAGGCAGAGTCAACATAGTTTTGTGCAAGAGAAATCATGTTTAACCAATTTATTGGAGTTCTTTGCGGAAGTAACAGGTGCTGTGGATAAAGGAGAACCGGTGGATGATTTCCAGAAGGCATTTGATAAGGTGCCACATCAAAGGTTATTGTGGAAACTATAAGCTCATGGTGTAGGGGGTAACATATTGGCATGGATAGAAGATTGGCTAGCTAACAGGAAACAGAGAGTAGGCATAAATGGGTCATTTTCTGATTGGCAAGATGTAACGAGTGGTGTGCCACAGGGATCAGTGCTGGGACCTCAAATTTTACAATTTATATAAATGACTTGGATGAAGGGACCGAAGGTATGGTTGCTAAATTTGCTGATGACACAAAGATAGGTAGGAAAGTAAATTGTGAAGAGGACATAAGGAGGCTACTAAGGGATATAGATAAGTTAAGTGAGTGGGCAAAGATCTGGCAAATGGAGTATAATGTGGGAAAATGTGAAGTTGTCCATTTTGGCAGAAAGAATAAAAAAGAAGCATATTATCTAAATGGTGAGAGATTGCAGAGCTCTAAGATGCAGAGGGATCTGGGTGTCCTAGTGCATGAATCACAAAAGGTTACTATGCAGGTACAGCAAGTAATTAGGAAAGCTAATAGAATGTTATCACTTATTGCAAGGGGAATTGAATACAAAAGTAGGGAGGTTATGCTTCAGTTATACAGGGCATTGGTGAAACCACATCTGGAGTGCTGTGTACAGTATTGGTCTCCTTATTTAAGGAAGGATGTAAATGCATTGGAAGCAATTCAGAGAAGGTTTACTAGACTAATACCTGGAATGGGCGGGTTGTCTTATGGGGAAAGGTTGGACAGGCTAGGCTTGTATCCGCTGGAGTTTAGAAGAATAAGAGGTGACTTGATTGAAACATATAGGCCTAGAAATTAAGTTTGCCTCCGCCAGGGCTTTTGCGCCCGAAATTTTGCGCCCGCGATAATTGCCGCTGCGCCCGCCAAAAATTCAGCTGCCCCGCGCCCAGACGGCTGCGGGCGCTAATGGAGGGTTTCAGCGCCTCGCTATGGGCGCTGAATGCAGGTTTGCGGCGCTAATCCCCCGCTGCGGCACCCGATGCGGTGCGGCAGGCTGGGGTACTGCAGGCCTCCTCCTTTTGTTAAGGAGGAGCTGCCTGCAGCCGACCGCTGACCGGTCGATTCGCCCGACAAATGAGCCCGGCACCTCGGAGAAGTGCCGGGCTCGCGGGCCACACACATCAGTGCCGCGGGGGGGTGGTGGAGGAGTCCGGGGAGGGAGGTGCGGGCAGGCGGCCGCCGGGAAAGCGTCCGGCCGCCGCTCCACCTTAATGCGCCGGCGCTACGTGCTGCAACATCCCGTTGAACAATCGTTGGTTGCGGCTGCCACGGGCGAGGTGGCCGCAACTGAATTTGGGCGTCCGGCCGCGTTACCACGGCAACCGGGACGCTGCGCACACCGATGACGTCATCGGTGCCGGCGCAGCGCTACCGGCTAACGCCGATGGTAGGGCCCAACGCAATTTCGATCGCGGCTATAATTCCGGCGCAAGGCCCTCTAACGCCTCTAATTGGGCGCTAACCCCACCGAATTTCTAGGCCATAAGATCCTGAGGGGTCTGGACAGGGTGGATGTGGAGAGGATGTTTCCTCTTATGGGAGAATCTAGAACTAGGGGTCACTGTTTAAAAATAAGGGGTCGCCCATTTAAAACAGAGCTGAGGAGAATTTTTTTCTCACAGTGGGTTGTGAGTTTTTGGAATTCTCTTCCTCAGAGGGCGGTGGAAGCAGAGTCTTTGAATATTTTTAAGGCAGAGGTATATAGGCCTAGAAATTGGGTTTTGGCTTAGCCAGGGCTTTAGCGCCAGAAGTTAGTGCCGGCGCTAAGTCCCCTGCGCGCGCCAAAAATTCAGTGGCGTCGCGCCCAAACGGCTGCCGGCGCTACTGAAGGGTCTTAGCGCCTGGAAAAGGGCGCTAACTGCCGTTTCGCGCCGCAATTCCGGCGCTGCGGCACCCGATGCGGTGCGGCAGGCTGGGGAAGTGCAGGCCTCCTCCTTCTGTTAAGGAGGAGCTGCCTGCACCCGGCCGCGGCCCGCGCAAATCTGCTTAAAAATGAGCCCGGCACCTCGGACAAGTGCCGGGCTTGCATCTGTTCCGGGGGGGGGGGGGGGAGAGAAGTCCGGGGAGGGAGCTGCGGGCAGGCGGCCGGCGGGAAAGCGGCCGGCCGCCGCGGGGCCTTTAATGCGCCGGCGCTAACTGCAGTAAGGCACCTCTGACAAAACGCTGCTTGCGGCTGCCACGGGCGAGGCGGCCGCAACTCAATTTCGGAGTTCGGGCGGGTTACCACGGCAACCGGAACGCTGCACACACCGATGACGTCATCGGTGCCGGCGCAGCGCTACCGGAGCAACGCCGATTTAGGGCCCCAGGGAATTTCACTACTGGCCATAACTCCGGCGCAAGGCCCTCTAGCGCCTCAAATGAGGCGCTAAGGCTACTGAATTTTCAGCCGATAGATTCTTGGTAAGCAAGGGGGTGAAAAGTTATCGGGGGTAGGCGGGAATGTGAAGTAATCGGATCAGCCATGATCTTATTCAATGGCGGAGCAGGCTCGAAGGGCCAAGTGGCCTACTCCTGCTCCTAATTCATATGTTCGTATGTTCATACATATGTGTGTTCATAATCTCCCCACCTCCAGTCATTACTTAATAGGAACATAGGATCAGGCGTAGCCTATTCAGCTCCTCGAGCCTGCTCCGACATTGAATTACATCATGGCTGATCTGTACCTCAACTCCATTTACCTGCCTTAGCTCCAGACCTTTACCTGACAATCTCAGCCTTGAAATTTCCAATTATCCCTGAATCCACAGACTTTTGGTCGTGAGAACTCCGGATTTCCACTATCCTTTGTGTGGAAAAAGTGTTTCCTGATTTTCCTCCTAAAGTTCAGCTCTAATTTTATTTCCCGTCGTTCTTGATTTCCCCCACTAGAGGAAATAGGTTCTCTGTATCTGCCCTATCATAGAAACATAGAAGATAGGAGCAGGCGTAGGCCATTCGGCCCCTCGAGCCTGCTCCGCCATTCAATGCGATCATGGCTGATCATCGAATCCTTTTAACATTTTAAACACCCCGATCAGATCACCCTTCAATGTTCTATACTCAAGGGAATACAAGCCATGTTTATGCAACCTGTCCTCATAATTTAGGCCTCTAAGCCCTGATATCATTCTGGTGAATCTGCGCTGCACCCTCTTCAAGGCCAATATATCATTCCTGAGGTGTGGTGCCCAAAGCTGAATGCAGTGCTCCAGATGGGATCTGACCAAGGCTTTTCTAATTCTGGAATTGTTTGAATATTGTATAAATGTCTTTGAGGATTACAGATGTGATGTTTTAAGTCAAACTAACCAGCTACAAATAGATGATAAAGCTCAAAGTCAAGACCAACCATGCATTACAGAAAACTCAGCTAACAGTATTATTAAAATATAAATGATATACTTCACTGTCAAGTTAAATGCTTAGAGAAATGACTCATTAATAAATGATACACCTCGGGTCCTGTTGGATATGATACGTCTCCAACAAGCAGACTTGACTAAATAATTCATAAGCAACAAATTCACGACTGTGTTATAACATCTGGTTTGCTTGTAGGGTGAATGGAATGTACAACATGACTAATTTTTTTTTTCATTAATATCAATCACTTTTGAAATTTAATAGATAAACAGTGTAGTGTATGTACCCGTCTACCTTTAAGAGAACTATTGAATGAAACCGTTCACCTTTAAGAGAACTACTTTAGGTGTGGCACTACTTGTTTGGCTTCTGTATACTGTAATACCGACGGTGACCACACCGGTATATAAGTGTTGTGGCATGATTCCTTGGGCAGATTCGCCCTGACCTTCGAATAGTAAAGACCTGTTTGTTTGTTATTCCTGAAGTCTGTGTCGTTATTAACTGTACAACCCACAGACTTTACAGTGGCGACGAGTCCGATCGTACCCTGCGGCAAGACTACCAAAGCAACTAAAGAGCGTCGAAGAGAGGCAACCGCCCTCGTCGTTCTGCTGGAAGAAAACACGAGGCTGCAGCAATAGAAAGGAGGAAGACTTTAGCAACAAAAGCTTCCATCAGCAACAGGCACTGACTACCCTTCTACCACGGTGCGGAGTGAGCCGATCAGCAGGAAACAAGGCGGCCGCGGAGACTGTGAGTAGGGGAAAGTGTAAAGAATATCCGGAGGATAAGGGCTGTGCACTCGACCACGGTCGAGGGGGAGCGGAGCCGGTCAGAAAGTCGGGTCCAACGGCGTCGTGAGATAGCCGGACCGCGATCGGCGGGAAAAGCCGGGCAGCGACCGAAGCCACGAAGCGCTGAGACCGGGAGCAGGCGCGGGAAGAGAGAAACTCAGCCGCAGCCGGGGAGGGAAGCACCGGACTGCGTGAGGGCTGGGAGGCGAACGAGAGCCGGGCGTGTGGGAGAGGCAGAGCCGACCAAAGGAGGCTGCACGAGAGCCAGTCCAGCGGCTGAACTGTTCTCCACCAACGGGGTACCCAGCACCGGTAGAGCCAAACGTGGGGGAGAGAGAGACAGAGCCGAGCAAGGGGAGAGAGACTGCGCGAGAGCCAGTCCAGCGGCTGAACTGTTCTCCGTGAACGGGGTACCCAGCGCCGGTAGAGCCGTGCGAGCGGGAGAGAAAGACAGAGCCGAGTAAGGGGAGCTGTGCGGAAGCCAGCCCAGCGGCTGAACCTGTCCGCTGTGGGGAAAGCGTACCCCTCCCACCAGGGAAGAAACGCGGGAAGCCGCCATTAGGCGGAGAAGACGACAGACGCAGGAAACCGCCATTGAAGGGGCGGGGAGAGAAGGAAAGAGCGGGAAACCGCCATTTTCGCGGGAAAAAACCGCCATCTTAGAAATAAATAAATAATAAATAAGAATTTAAAGAAATACTTGTGCTGCTCCCAAGGAAAGGAAGATGCCTAAGCGAGGGAATATTAACGATTTTAATTCTGAGATAGAAGACTGGGCCACGTACGTGGAACGCATCGAGATCTATTGTGAAGCCAACAAAATAGAGGAAGACGACAAAGCGATAACATTGCTAAACTCGATGGGCGCAAAGACATACGGGCTCTTGAAGCATCTACTAGCGCCAGCTAAACCGGCGGATCAGACTTTCGAAGGGATTGTGGCTGTTCTGAAGGACCACTTGAACCCCACACCGTTGATGTTGGCTGAACGATTCAAATTCTATGCAAGAACGCAACGGAAAGACGAAAGCAACGCGGAATATTTGGTCGAACTGCGTAGGCTAGCGAAATGCTGCCATTTCGGAGGGAATCTGACAGAGGCACTGCGAGACAAGTTCGTATGCGGATTGTCCAAGGAAGGGACACAAAAGCAACTACTCGAAGAGAACGACCTCATACTTGACAGGGCTGTCCTTATAGCCGCATCGCACGAAGCCGCAGCGAAAGGAACGGCGGAAATGCAGCTAAAGGCGGCGGCACTCGGGGTGGACCAAATTACCTCAAGTACAACAAAATGCTATCGTTGTGGGAAGACAACACACGACCAGAATCAATGCTGGTTTAAGAACCAAGAATGTAGGAAATGTGGCAAACTGGGTCACATCGCTAAGGTATGCCGGTCAGGGAAGAAGACCAACAACCAAAGGAAGCCACCACAAGAAAAGTACAACAAGGTACACAAGGTGGCTGAGAAGAGTTCAGGCGAACAGAATTCAGACTCAGACCCAAACAGCCAGGAGCTGGGTAGTCTGAGAATTCACAATGTGAGTAAGGAAGCTGACCTACAAACTATCTGGGTCATACTAAAAATAGCTGGAGTCCAAGTAAGAATGGAGTTGGACACTGGATCAGCTCTATCAGTCATAAATCGAAGGGACTACCACCGGCTATTCTCTCACATACCCTTGAGAAATACCAAGTTCGTATTGCAGACATACACGGGGCATAAGGTATACCCCATGGGGAAGATAAGAGTCAAGGTGAGAGATAGGGGTAAAGAACACCCAAGAATGAACTTGTACGTATTATCTGAGGGAGGACTACCACTTCTAGGACGAGAGTGGATCAAGAAAATAGACATGGAATGGCACTATCTAAAAGCCATAATGAGTGAGGACTCGGTGCAAGCTATCAGCTCAGATTCTGAAACGGATGACGATAAGACCAACTCAAATATGGAAGACAAGGCTAAAATGAACTTGCCGACTATGGTGGAGAAAACGAAGACATGCATAAAGGCTTATGCTACCGAGAAGAATAAAGCTTCAGAGCAGGACTCCAGTTTGACAGAGAATTCTGAGCCTGTTCAAGTTAAGGACTTATCCACAACAGAAGAACACCGAACTCGGACTCAAACTTATTTCAAAGTACGACAACAATTAGAACAGTTGAGTTACCGTCTCGTACAAGAGATGAAAACAATGGAAAAGTTCTGGGACACCGAATGGGAGAACCTGGAAAGACAGCAGAGGCAGCTAGCTCAAGCAAAGAGCGACCATAGAGCCATCGTGACCAATTACCGATCACATCTCCCTTATGATGTTCAGGAGTTAGAATATTTGCATGATCTAGAGATACAGCATAAAGGCAAACCACGCTACACTGAGGATTTTGTTCTGCAATTGGAGACGGAGCTAGTGCAGGCAAGGTTAAGAGAAGCTGAATCGCAGTGTGCACTTAAAGATATGCAGAAAAAAATCTTGGACATGGAAAAGAGAAACGCTTCTTTACCTGATGTGAATAATGTGGCCATGTTGCAAGAGGAGCTTATAGGGGCGAAACTGAAAGAAGCTAAGCAAAGGATGTTGGAACTTGAAACACAGAACCAAATCAGCAGTAACCAGCTATGTCGAGCAGAGAAGGAGTGCTATGGTCTACATGAGAAGGTGCAATATCTCTCAGCCCAGAATAAGGGACTACTCACTCAGTTAAATGAAAGTAATCGGAAAATGGCTGAGATAGACTGCAAGAAGATTTGATGGCAGTGAGACTTCGAGAGGCAGATAGCATAGCAGCCTTGGCTGAACTCCAACAGGAAATTGCGAAAGAAGCAAATGAAGAGGAATCTTCAGGAAGCCAGGATGTTATTCCAGTTCTTCTCTACGACTCCTTACAAGCAGAGTGTGAGAAGTTGAAAGAACAGTATGAACAGGCCCAGGCTACAATTCTGGAGGGGGTTAACTCGGCAACCTCCGAAAAGCTAGTTTCAGTAGAAGCATATGAACAACTAAAGGTTGAACATGAGCAAGAAGTCCAAAGGCTGCAGGAAATTCTTGATGAGCTCAAGGCCAAGACAGACTCATCGGTAGAAGTTCCATCCATAGATGAGAAATTAGAGGTGAAAGACATGGCAGAACATGAAAGACAAGATGTCCAAGAACTCATAAAAATATTGAAGGAAACCCAGGACAAATGAGAGGCGGCAATGTCCGAGGTTCAACAACTTGAAGAACAGATTCAACTGGGAATCCTTTCAGTGGAAGAAAAGGAAACTGTAAGAAACACAGAGACTGTAAGAATGGTCCCTGAACATGAGCTAGAGAGCATCAGGGCGCAACTTTTCCGAGCGCTGAAAGCCAAAGTACAAGAGGAACAGAAGGTGGAAGCATTGGAGGAAAAGGTGGATGAAATGGAGAAGACTCTGATCCACAGTGTTCCCGTGGAAGAGTTAACGGTCAGCCAACTCCTTCATATGCTGAGGGAAAAGACTCTGCAATGGGAACAATCTGAACACGAGCTTCAATCTTCAACGGGAAGGAGTTCGGAGCTCTCAAAAGTTTGGGAAATAGCTGAGGTTGCAAAACAGACTTTACTGGGATGCCAAAAGTATGCTGAATCGCGTCTATGTGAACAACAGAATGTTGAAACAGCTGCTCCAGTAGAAGGATTGAATAGCCCGATCAATCAATCCCCGAGGGAAGGGGAAGTATTGAAATCACAAATGAGGTCATTAGTGAAGGATTTGCAGGAAACCCAGGAAGAGCGGAATGAAGATGAATGCATGAAGAAGTCTTTTCAAGAAAGATGTCTAGGGAAGGAACCACAGTCAGCTAATGTCCAGATGGGTAAGGAGGAAGTAGAAGGCCCTCTCGCTGGCCTAACTCAGGACGAACCCGAATATTACCATGACCTGTTGAGTGACACTGAATATTACGAGGATGTGGTCTGCCCAGTTTGTGATGAAAACTCCCAAAGTGCCGAAATCAGGATGAAGCACTTAAAGTTGAAGGAACATAGAGAGTTGGTGGCGCTACAGCTGGCAGCTGATAAGGGAGCCCCGAGAGTCGCCAAAAAGCAGAAAAGAAAAAGAAGAAGCAGAAGATGATAACTATCGCAAATATTATCACTTCTACCAGATCATGCGTGGACCCTACGAAAGGAGTTAAATCAGTTGGGAAGTAGGAAAATATCAAGGCAACCCAGTTGTTGTAAAAGTCAGCACCGCTGGTTCAGCAGGACGAAAGTTCAAGCTGTTACGTCAAGAAAAGGATATGGAGGAGTCACGCTAGCAATGTGAACCATCTACACCAAAGAGATGTTGTTTGGACCGAGTCAAGATCAGAGACTGAATCTGTGAACTGTTCCCGCAGAGACTGAACCTGTGAACTGTTTCCCACCGAGACTATGTCTGTAAATTGTTTTATATGAAATTGAAGATATGTTATGTTTAATGGGGACTCTGTATGTAATAAGCTAAAAAGGGAGGATTGTAGTGTATGTACCCGTCTACCTTTAAGAGACCTATTGTATGTAACCGTTCACCTTTAAGAGAACTACTTTAGGTGTGGCACTACTTGTTTGGCTTCTGTATACTGTAATACCGACGGTGACCACACCGGTATATAAGTGTTGTGGCATGATTCCTTGGGCAGATTCGCCCTGACCTTCGAATAGTAAAGACCTGTTTGTTTGTTATTCCTGAAGTCTGTGTCGTTATTAACTGTACAACCCACAGACTTTACAAACAGCAAAAGGTAACTGTCTATCATTTAACTTTTTAAACTATTTTAAGGCTTTCACAACAGGCTTCTCCTGCAATAGACTTTAGATAATATCATGTCCCAGAGCATTTCATTTCCAGTTGTTCCTAGTCCAGATGATACCTATCAGTCTATTTGTTTCAACTCATCTTGATGTATTATTACAGTTATTCCACTGTCCTTTTTGTTGGTGACATAGATAGCTAGGAATTTCCTTGGAAGTTCTCTGGAGTTATACTAGCCGACATTGACAACCCCTGAGGAAATTCCCCGTGATAATTCTAAAATGAGCACTCCACCAAATTGATCTTGCTGTTTAAGTATAATCTCTCAAGTTTGATGAAGACGGAATGTAGACATCTTGGGAGGAATTCAAGTCAAAGCTATTTTTTTGACAAGCAATGGAGAAGTCAATTTCATTTAATAGGCACTTTAGAACCACCTGGACTCAACATCAAGTTCAACAATTTTAGATCATAATCACCGCTCCCATTTTTTCAGACAGCAGGTGCTGGTAATGATTCTGCTGTTGCCATTTAAAGCTCCTCTAGACCCATCTTTTGTTCCTTTACATAGGTGATTTTAATTTAATTTGATAAGTTTTAAAAATTAATCTAGTGTTTTTTAAGCTTCTTTACAGTACACTTGTTCAGTTGGGAGAGCGAGAGGCTCCACTCGGCAATGCAGAGAGCCCTACAGATGGAGAAGAATGTCAACCAGAGTCTGCCGGATCTGCACAATCTCTCCACTGGGAGCGCCGACCCTCATCTGTGTGAATTCCTGGAGACCCATTATCTGGATGAACAAGTGAAGATGACCAAGAAGCTTGGAGATCACATCACCAACTTGCAGAGACTGGGACCCCTGCCTTGTAGGCATGAGGGCGTGTGACTTTGTACCAAGAGCTGAGACTTGAGCTCTGTAAATGTCATTTACTGTAAAATGTTCAAAATTTAAATTAAAAAAAATAACAACACCCCCTTTTGCCTTGCACCATCATACCTTTTGTCATTTAATCTCTCCTGCCTTACACCCTATCACAAACCTTCCCTTTTGTTCTTTCCTCCCCTCCCCACTTTCCCTGCCTCTGTACTTGCTTAGAACCTGTTATATCTGTAACATTTTCCAGTTCTGATGATAGACTGCCGACCTGAAACGTTGGGCAGGATTTTAACTTGGAGGCAGGTATGGAGTGGGGGTGGGGGGTGGGTGGATTGCAGTCGGGAGACCCAGAAGAACCCTCAGGCCCTGCCGAATTTAACACGGGGCTTGATTAACATTTTTTTTCCACCCACTGTCAGCCAGATTGAGAGGCTGGCTGGCTGTCAGGCGAGTAGGCCCGCGGCACCAGGCCACAGCCGTGGAGCAGGGAGGAGGGAGGAAGGGATCGGAGGCTGGAGGGGGCTGCTGGGGGGTAAAGATCAAAGGGGGTCGGAGTTCCGGGGGGTCGGAATGACAGAGGATCTGAGGGGGCTGGATATCGGGGTGGGGGTGGGGGTTGTTCGGAAGGCCTGAGATAGGAAGGGGTTAGAGATCAGGGGGGTGGTCAGAAGGCTGGGATTGGAGGGGGCTGAAGATTGGGGGACTTAGAGATTGGGGGGGTTAGGGGCTCTGAAGGTTGGAGGGAGGATTAGAGACCGAAGGCCTCATGGGGAGGGGTCAGAGGTCATGGGGGAGATCGGAGGCCGTGTGGGGGGTGGGAGGAAATTGGAGGCCGGAAGAGATCGGAGGCCGGTGGGGGGGCGGGGGGGGGTGGTGGTGGGGGGGTCGGTGAGATCGGGAGGGGGGAGATCGGAGACCTCGGTGCAGTTGGGGCAGGGGGAGCCGGCGGAGGCCCTGGAGTGGGGGGGTGGGGAAGAGATCAGAGGCCTCACGGGCGGCGGTCGGGGGGAGATCGGAAGGGTCGGGTATCCAATCGTAGGGTGTTGGCGAGGCAGGTATGCTGGATTCATAGGCACTTACCTCCTGGATCCAGCAGTCCTCGCCTACCTTTAGCTGCCGGGTTCCCTGAGGTCTGGGAAACCTGGCTAGCCAAAGTTAAATTTAAAATGGTGCTTCCAAATGAGGCACACAGCCTCATTATAATATTTAAAGTGCCAACCCGCCTCCTGCAAGCGGGTTGGCTCTCCGCCCCTGCATCCCACCTCCATTAAAACCAGAAGTGGGCGGGTTGGAGGCGCGTCAGGGTCGGGACTCAGATTTCTAACACTTTAACGTTCCACTTGACCCTTTTTTGGGGTTAAAATTCCCCCCATTAACTCTGTTTCTCTCTCCACAAATGCTACCTGACCTGCCGAGTATTTCCAGCATTTTCTGTTTATAGTTCAGATTTCCAGCATCCGCAGTATTTTGCCTTTGTCATTTGATAGGTTGTTCTGCAGAGATTTGTAACAGCTGTTCAAGAGTTTACTCCCTTTACCTCTGCCAGTCAATCCAACATCATTATGGAGAAAATTATGGGAAGCGTGACTGCTTTACTCTGCCAATTCCAACATATATCTGAAGAATCATACAAAACGAAAACGGGGATCTGGTAGCCTCTGTACGTCTGCAACTGAATGAGCCCAAATTTTAGACGGCCTACTTGTATGAAGGCAGATTTAACGCCATATCTGGATTTAATTGCATTTTAGATCCTCTTCTCAAGTTTCCAGAATACCAATTACTGGGAAGCAGGGATAGAGTTTACTGAATCAGGCCTTCTAGTGTCTAAACCCTAGTAATAAATATGTATCTATAGATTGTATAGGAAGCATGTATGCTGGATGTTGGGATTAGGCTTTGGTAATATTTGAATTTGAAAGCCTCAGAACGTATCCCAGTTATAGCCCCCTTCCCCATCTTCAATCAACTTGGCTGCATTGCCGGTGGAAAATTCCACTGAGCTGGATAGCACTGTGGGTCAGGGAAGCCCAGACCCTTTACAATTCTGAAGTGATGATACCAAGGAATTATTTTTGTATATATATATATATATAAAATCAGAAAATAATGCCTATATTCCATTCTATTAATTTATAGAGAAGTAAACTTATTAAAATAAGATTTAATTAAAAATTAACCACTCCTTTCAAATGCCAAATCAAGAACATTTTACAGGGGTAAAACAGCTAGATACAGGATATGAAAATTCTGGATTTTTTAAATAAAATCATTATTTTACAGCCTCAACTTAATTTTATTGGCATTTTAATTGGTTTTACTGTGGTACTTATGTGTAACTTCCAGGTGTGTTCAAGGTGTTGGGATTCTGGATGATGTCTTTGTATGCATGCAATGGCTTTTAAAAGTCTGATTAGGAATATCGGGGGGGGGGGAAATTCGGTACCTTAGCACCTTCTGTTAGCGCCATCTGCTGGCGCTAACAGGGCGCTAGAGCATTATCGCCGGGGCAAGGCGAATCCAGCACCGCATGTCAAACCCCGTCCCCCCGCAGCGCCGCTGCTAACAGTTATCGCTGGGGGTGTCAACGCCAGGGGGATCGTGACATCAGTGAGTGTACAACGCTCACTGACCGCCCGATCTGCGAAATTGATTGTCACCACCTACCTAAGCACCTGGAGGAAACAGCGACAGGGAGAGCTGGCATGAAGCACCAGGAAGCCGGCTCCAGGGACGTTATTTAAAGAGCTCATCAGTAATGAGTCGCAGCTGTAGGCTAGTCGAATTTCAGTGCTTTCTTGTCAGTTTCACATAGTGCAACAGTCTCATTCCGTAATTTCAAGGTTATTTAATATCAGGAGTGTTGTGGCAACTAAAAAGTAGCTGCATTTATTCTTTAAAAATCAAACTTCTACACTCGGTTACATTAATGGGGGCTGTACTGGCAGTCGACCTCGCCCTCCAGGATCTACGCAAAGGCTACCACTCACTTAATGTGCAGTTAGTGTGTGACCACAAACAGTGAATCCTCAATATCAATGCCCACTATCCTGGTAGCAGCCACGATGCCTTCATCCTGCACCAGACCGGTGTGCCAGCACTCTTCCAGTCACTACGTCAAGCTCGTGGCTGGCTGGTCGGAGGGCTATCTGCTCTCCACCTGGCTCATGACTCCCCTCCATAACACCAACACTCCTGCCTAGCACACATATAATGAGAGCCATGCTGCCATCAGGAACATCATCGAGCAGACCATCGGGGTGCTCAAGCAATGGTTCCACTACCTTAACCACTCGGGAGGAGCCCTCCAGTACTCGGCTGAGCAGGTGTCCCATTTCGTGATGTGCTGCATGCTCCACAACTTGGCCATCATAAGGGCCCAGCCCTTGCCACCAGGGATTGTGGGACCACCTCAGGAGGAGGAAGAGGGAGAGGAAGAGGATGAGGAGGAGGAGGACGAGGAGGAAATTGAACAGGATGAGGAGGATGAGGAGGATGAGGAGGAGGACAAGGAGGATGAGGAGGAGGATGAGGAGAGGGAGGAACAGGAGTGAGGAAGGAGGCAGCCACTAGATCGGCCTTCCAGAAGGGCAGTGCATGACCACCTCATCAGACAGCAGTTCAAATGAATTAAACCCCAGATCCCCATTGCTCACCACATCCCCATCATTCCATCCCTGCCACAGGCCATATCACAGCGCACAGCTGAAATGAGAGATACCACAAAAGAATGGTAAGTAAATTAATAAATTTATCAAAAATCAGTGAACACATATTTAGAACAAAAATATTAACTATTCACCTTTGTGCAATCCCTTAGTGCCTCTCATTACTGTGCCTTTGCATATTCTAGTGCTCCTATGAAGTGTTGGCCCAGTGGCTGCAGCAGAGCTGGTGGAAGGCTGCTGAGTGTCCGTGTGGGAGACTTCAGATGGCCTTGCAGGACGCCCTTGATCAGCTCTGGGCCTGGAAGGCCCGGCTGTAGACTGCACCACCTCAGCATGAGCGGCAGCAGTCTGGGCTGGCTGGATGACCAGCAGCAACAAGGGTAATGGCGGAGTTGCAGTGGTGGGAGCAGGAATGCTGTCATCCTGAGAGAGGACAGCAAGTTCCTGTTCCACTGATCCCCTGCCACTCCCCCGGGGCAGCACGTCAGCATCCCTAGCAATCTGTTGGAGCACAGATTGTTGGCCTGCTGCAATACCGTGAAAGCCCTGGTCAACGGAGGTAGACCCAGCCACAATGGCAGCAGTCAGAGCATGTGTGGCATCAAGCTGACTGCATTAGAGAAGTCTGAGATTGGATGCCACCAAGCATAGTCTGCATTAAAGCACCATGACATTGCATCACTTCCACCTATGCTGCAATGGAAGCTGCCAGATCGCCCATCACACATGGCATCAGGTCTGGGTTGCCACGGTCTCTCTGGGAATCTACCATCCTTTGCAGACTGGAAATGATGGGCTCCATGGTGTGCGCAGAGCATTGTGCAATGTTGGAGGTGGACTCCTCCACACTCCTTATCGTTGCTGAGAGGCGCTCAGGCACCCTTGCCATTGCACCTATTATCTCTGTGTGCATGCCCATCACCCTTCTTCTAAACGCCCCCCCATCAAGGTCCTCATTTGAATCCTGTGTAGCAGAACTCGCGCGCGAACTTGCCCTCTGGGGAGCTGGCCCCTGAGCTACCCTTTCCCCCTGGCCTTGCTGCAGCCCACTCATCCTCGGTGCCTCACCCTGTGCAGATCCCACTATTATACTAGCCTCTAAAGAACGTGTAGTGCCAGTATCTGAGCTGGTGCCTGTGGGTGAGACATGCAGTGACGCGGTGTGTTCTTCCTCCTCCTCTTCTCCTGCCTCGCTCTCTACAGTGCCCTCAGGGACAGACTGCTCAGGTGCTTGCTCATTATCTGAAATCATAAAGGCACAAGAGTCAGATTAAGGTGAGGGGAGTGGGCCAGGAAGGGAGAAATGCAGATAGCATGATTAGCTGGAAAGTACAAAATGCTTGTCGGGTGAGGGGGAAGTGGGATGTGAGAAGGAGTAGGGATGAACATGCCGTTGTTTTCCCCAAGGGGGTCAACGTCGCCAGTGGCCACGGCGCCCATCACCTGGCGCCCAATAATCTGCAGCTCTTTATTTTCCAGCGCAGACTGTGGTCGAGTGTCGGCTTGTCTCCCGCCTGTGCACTCCTATTCCCGCCTGTAGTGAGCCACCTTGGCCTGCAAGAGAAAGGAAAGTGTGTGAGTGAGTGTGAAGCAAAGTGTTTGGGTGATGTGCCTGCCATAGTTGAATAGCTGTCATTGTGTGTAAGATGTGAGATGTGGGTGTGAGTGTTGGTAGGTAGAGATTGTTGGTGGGTGAGTGCTGGGGGTGTATTGCTTTGGGCAGTGTGTGAAGACTGTGATTCAGATGGTGGTATGTAGCTTTTGTAGAAGCATTCACTCACCCAGATGGTTGTGGTGGTTGAATGCTTCATCAATGACCTTCCCTCCAACATAAGGTCAGAAATGTGGATGTTCGCTGATGACTGCATAGTGTTCAGTGCCATTCACAACTCCTCAGAAAATGAAGCAGTACATGCCCGCATGCAACCAGACCTGGACGACGTTCAGGCTTGGGCTGATAAGTGGCAAGTAACATTTGCACCACACAAGTGTCAGGCAATGACTATCTCCAACAAACGAGAGTCTAACTACCGCCCCTTGACATTCAATGGTATTACCATCGCCGAATCCCCCACCATCAACATCCTGGGGGTTACCATTGACCAGAAACTTAACTGGACCAGCCACATAAATACTGTGACAGCAAGAGCAGGTCAAATGCTAGATATTCTGCACCTCCTGACTCCCCAAAGCCTTTCCACAATCTACAAGGCACAAGTAAGGAGTGTGATGGAATATTCTCCACTCTAAAGAAGCTCGACACCATCCAGGACAAAGTAGCCCGCTTGATTGGCACCCCATCCACCACCTTAAACATTTACTCCCTCCACTACCAGCGTACCATGGCTGCAGTGTGTATCGTCTACAAGCTGCACTGCAGCAACTCGCCAAAGCTTCTTCAGCAGCACCTCCCAAACCTGCGACCTCTTCCACCTAGAAGGACAAGGGCAGAAGGCGCATGGGAACACCACCACTTCCAAGTTCCCCTCCAAGTCACACACCATCCTGACTTGGAAGTATATCGCCCTTCCTTCATTGTCACTGAGTCAAAATCTTGGAACTCCCTCCCTAACAGCACTGTGGGAGTACCTTCACCACACGGACTGCAGCGGTTCAAGAAGGCGGCTCACCACCACCTTCTCAAGGGCAATTAAGGATGGGCAATAAATGCTGGCTTTGCCAGCGATGCCCACATCCCATGAAAGAATTTTTAAAAACCCTGACCACCCAAGTGAGGTCGTTAGTTTTCTTCCTGCACTATGTGTGGATCCTGGGGACCACAGTGCTGCCTGAGACGTGCTGCACTACCACCCTCCACATGGTGTGGAAGACTTGTGGCGAGTGCCTCCTGCCACTTGCCGGGTAGAGCACCGCCCTCCGTCTCTCCACAGTGAACACCAACGCCTCCAGTGCTTGATCGCAGAATCTGCGGGCTCTCTCCCTGGGGCATGGCTCTGCCATGAGTAGCGCTGCTCAGGTCCTCCGACTCCTTCGCCTCGGCCTGCTGCTGATTGCTGAGGCAGCTGCACAGCCAGCAATGCTGAGAGTGAGGTTCTGCTGCATCAATGAACCTCCCCTTTAAGAACTGGAAAAAGCCTGTGGCAATCATGACTTGCGATTAGACTGCACCTGATATTGGTTCACCCTTTGAGTGTAACGCCAATGAGCTTGGGCTTAATGACCTGAATTAGGATTCCAATCATTTCTTTGAGCAGTGAGCACGAATTTTACATGCAATCTAAAGCATTAGCTCCTGACGCTAAGGGCTAGAATTTCCCAGGGCTGTGGAGGCAGGAATGGAGGCGTGTGGGGTGTTAAAATCACGAAATCGGGGGGCACGAACCTATCCCGCCCCCAACCCGCCTCCATACCCGTTTCCCAGGAGGCGGGTACCCGACCTGTGCTGGGAGCCGCCTCCCCGAGGCGGGAAGGGGATTAGTGCAATTAACTGTCTGTTAACGGTGTCCCTCATCTCACCGGCACAGAAAGCAGAATGGCCGCGAGCTGTCAAAATCTGCAGCATTCTGTTCTGGAGAGGTCTCTAAATCAGCCTGAGAGGAAGGAATTAACTTAGAGTACAGATTGTCAGTGTTTGACAGCTTCAAAGAGCTGTCAAACGCTGATATTTCATCTGTCAAAAGCTCTTGACAGATGAAATGCCAATCTGTGACGTCACCTGTTGCCGGGTGGCCCTTAATTGGCCTGCTGAGCCCGCTGGGCTGGCTCAACAAGGTCAATCAAGGGAAAATCGAGTGAGTTAGCCACAACTCGATGGAGGCGGGACTACAACCCCAAAAGTTGTAGTCCCGCCTCCTACTCGCCTCTATTGATAAAATCCAGCCCTAATTCTCCAACTTTTCTAATTATACCACCCACTCCTGGGCTATAATGAATTTCTAGCCCATAGTTTTAAATACGTTCATGGAAAATACTGATATTTTTGACCAGACATTTAAAGTGTTTGCACTTATAGTAGAGATTATTTTATATGCAAGATCGTCTTATAGTTATTCATCATTTTGGTCAAT
Source organism: Somniosus microcephalus (assembly GCF_052327205.1). Lineage (NCBI taxonomy): Eukaryota > Metazoa > Chordata > Chondrichthyes > Squaliformes > Somniosidae > Somniosus > Somniosus microcephalus. The sequence continues at coordinate 46,531,362 of NC_140992.1, read as the reverse complement.
TGCACTGTAGTTTACTATAATTTAATGCAAATCGGGACTTCCCCAATGACACAGTAGGTAACTTTTACTGAGCCATACATACCAGGAAGTCTCAAGTTTGATCCTTGGTCTGTGCTCAGTTAGTTGATCTCTGCCAGGCACGTGGCGAGGGCACAACAATTGGCCTGAGTGATTATGGACTGGTCGAAGGAGCTAGCAGTCAAGGTTCCCACATGTGATTGACATCAAGTGACCCCTGCTGGAAAGTGCACGCATGCAGATGTCAGGTGAGAATAGGATTGGGTTTGGTTGTGATTAGCCCCCCTCTCCTCTCCCAAACAACCTACTCACTCTAATGTCTAAATTCACACATATAGAATGGCCACTTGAAGGAGTTACTGTTCAGTAGGGGTGCCAATGTCTCAGAACTGTTTCCCAGAATGACTTGCCTTCTTCAGGAAAGAAGAGAAAATGGGAAAAATAATTACTGGGTATATTAATTATTGGCATTTGTTACTCAGTGTTATTGAAAGATTATACATATTTGATGGAAAGATTGCAAGTTGTTGTTTTAGTAAACAGAAATATAGCAATGTTACCACAGACAGTCGCAGGTTGAAAAATCAGAAGTCATGGTTTTACATGTATGCAGTTTAACAACAAGTGGTCTTAAATGGAAAAGTGAAGGGTTAAAACAAACAAAATGACTTTCTGGTTCTGTATTTGTTGCTATGCATCTCATTTGCATTGCAGAAAATAGGATAGGCAGGAGAAAAGAGTGAAGGTCCCTAGACATCATCATAAAATATTAAAGTTTGTACCTACCACACCCACTTCTTCACAGAGCATATTAGTGATGGGTCATATTTTAAAAATAACATGCCAAACAAAAATATCATTTTTTTTTATAATAATGACCACATGAAGGAAATGACCTCAGCATTAGTGCTGCACGGGGCAAGGCCATTCACCCACCACCCAAAGGAATTTCCAGTATTCCAACTCACCAGTGATTGATGTAAATAAACTCAAGACTATCTATTCAACAACGATGCCTCAAGGACCCATAACCTTGTCCATCTCAAAAATAGAATTCAGCCCCAATTCATGATTTCCTCTCATTTGTTTCCATAATATGAAGAAATGTAATATTTAAAGCATACGAGCATTGATCAAAAATAATCTACTTTCAACCTGATTTCATTTTCACAAATTTCACTGACGGTTTTAGTTGAGGAACAATTTTTATTCCTATTGCAAATCCACTCAATAATTATCTAACAAATGAATACTCAAGGGAAAATTAAATAATCTTATTTTATTTATTCTGTTGATTCCAAAGGGAAGATTACCCAATGGACCAAATATTAAGGCTGTAAATTGAATGGTCATATTGAATGCCACATTATGCATGGCAACCAGCTCTACACTTTACATTAACATAGAACCTATAAAATATTAGAACAGGATAAAGATCATACTATTTCAACTAAAAAAAGCTACAAGATGTTTTTGTACAATAAGCTGATACCATAACATGTTTGTTAAATTTATAGTTTTTCATAATTGAAAAAAACTAACTTCAACATCTCCCTTCGATTCCAATTCTCTTTAATATCTCTTCCACTTGTCTACATTTGAAGCCATCAATCAACTATGTAGGTGTGTTAAAAAGACAAACTCTAGCCTGACAGGACCCTGTGATCCTAGCCACACCTTTATGGTTGATTGACAGTGCCACAGGTGAACAAATAAAACAAACTTTCCAATATGGATCCTTATAATGAGTGGGAACTGAAGCTGACATTTTGTTCCAAGATAGGGTTATTTGAAAAAGTGCTTCAGAATTTGCAGTTAAACTACTTCCCCAATAGTCTAGTGCACAAGGTCACTACGTGGTGCAGCCCAAAGCCATAGAGGCCAGAATGTCTGAAGTTTAAATCCCAGTCTGTTGCTGAGTTAGCAGATTTGAGAATATAATAAAATCCAGAGCATTTAGTCCATCAGGCTTGTTCTATCCAGAGTCCATGTATGATTATTTTATCGTAGACTTTTCTACGACATCATCTATTGATCTCCTAATTTAATGGACACTAATTTCCTTCCCCTCCTTCAGCCTATATCAGCCGGGAGTACCGGTGGAGTGCTGTAATTGGCCTTGGTGCCCCTGGGCTAGTTAAAGGAAACATCCTCATACTTCCCAATAGAAACATAGAAACTAGGAGCAGGAGTAGGCCATTCAGCCCTTCGAGCCTGCTCCGCCATTCAACGAGATCATGGCTGATCATCCAAACCCTAGCACCCGGTCCCTACACCGACAGCCATCCCACCCAAGCCCTATCCCCGTAACCCCGTAACCCCACATATTTAATCCCCCCTAACACTAAGGGCCAATTTTTATCATGGCCAATCAACCTAACCCGCACATCTTTGGACTGTGGGAGGAAACCGGAGCACCCGGAGGAAACCCACGCAAACACGGGGAGAATGTGCAAACTCCACACAGTCACCCGAGGCCGGGTTTGAACCCGGGTCCCTGGCGCTGTGAGGCAACAGTGCTAACCACTATGCCACCATGCTGCAATGATGACTGCTATCAACAGATTTCTGCTGGAAAGTAATGTGCATGGACAACAGGTCAGGACAAGGTCAGGCTCAATTTTGCTGCCTTCATAGAAACATAGAAACATAGAAGATAGGAGCAGGAGGAGGCCATTCGGCCCCTCGAGCCTGCTCCACCATTCAATGTGATCATGGCTGATCATCCAAATTCAGTCCCCTGTCCCTGCTTTCTCCCCATACCCCTTGATCCCTTTAGCCTTAAGAAATATATCCAACTCCTTCTGGAATATATTTAATGAATTGGCCTCTACTGCCTTCTGTGGTAGAGAATTCCACAGGTTCACCACTCTCTGGGTGAAGAAATTCCTCCTCTTCACAGTCAAGTTGTCTGTCAACACTCACTGAGGTAGATTTTAACTATAAGGCAGTCCACCAATGGAGCGCGCTGACCGATCCAGCCGACAGGAGGCCCAGTCCATTGTGAGGGCCGGGTCTCATAACCATACTGATGGCGAGCTGGGGGACACAAAATGGGTGCCCTGCTGTAGCTCACTGGCTCCAGCCTGGCACAATATCAAGCAGCCTAGAGACCGGCCCGGCCAGCAGGAAGGTAGGTCCGGGGATGGACAAGGAGCAATTGCGGAGGTGGGGGGATCCTGGGCTGGCAGCAGCGACATTATTCTTGTGGAGCTTTGAGGAGCACTGTTCTTCCTGGCCCCACAAAAATAATGTTAAACTTACCTTTTGGTGGCTTTACTGAAGTACCGGGCGGTAAAACTGGGCAGAGCGTGCACAGCACACACCCCAGTTGTCCATCAAAATTGCAATAGGATTCCTATGTTTGTCATTGGACCCCAATTTGCATATTAAAAGGGTCTTCCACCTGAAGCAGACAGGCGCTTTGGCCACCCAACTTATCTTGTTGGTTGCGGCCCAACAGGCCACCCTTTAAAGGTCACCTGTTTGGCCACATGTAGGCCTCATCTTCCTGAGTGTAGGTGTCGCTGGCACTGGCTGCCTCAGGAAAAACCTATCATGCAGTGGGGCTTCAAACAGGCATTAGGTGCTGACAGGAATATGGGGATAGGGCGGGAAAGTGGGGTTGAGGTAGAAGGTCAGCCATGATCTTATTGAATGGTGGAGGAGGCTTGACGGGCCATATGGCCTACGCCTGCTGCTATTTCTTATATTTTTATGTTCTTAATTTAGGCCCCATTTACATATGCACAGGTACAGCACACTGACTTTTTTTGTCAATATGGCAGAAGTTGCACTTCCAGCTCATAATGAATAATGAGTAAAAATTGGCAATGGAGAAAATAATGGGACTTAAGAAAGACTAATCTCCAGGACCTGATGGTTTCCACCCTAGTGTATTAAAAGAAACAGGTGAGGAAATTGCAGATGCATTAGTCATAACTTTCCAAAGCTCACTAGATTTAGGAATTGTGCTGCTGGATTGAAAAATGTCAAATGTCACTCCATTATTTAAGATGGAAGGGAGGGAGAAACCAGGTTACTATGGACTTGTCAGTTTAACATCAATTGTGGTTACGTTACTGGAATCTATCATTAAAGACAGTGTGACTGAGCACTTGGACAAGTATCAACTGATCAAAAAGAGTCAGTATAATTTGTGACGGGTAGGTCATGTCTTACTAATCTAGTTGAATTTTTTGAGGATGTCACTAGCATGGTGGATAGGGGAGAGCCTATGGATGTGGTCTGTATGGACTTCCAGGAGACACTTAATAAGGTTCTGCACAAGATATTATTAGCAAAAATGAGAGTACACGGAATTGGAGGCAACCTTGTGACATGGGTCAGTAATTGGTTGGGAGGTAGGCGACAGAGAGTGGGAAAAGGGGTTTTGTTATCTGATTGGCAGGATATGACAAGTGGTATTCCCAAGGGATCTATACTGGGTCCTCAGCTTTTCACCATATATATTAATAAGTTGTATGAAGGAATCAAGTGTTGTATATCCAAGTTTGCAGATGACACTAAGTAAGGAGGCACAGTAAGTTGTGTGGGTAAGAGCAGGAAGTTACAGACTAAGTAAGTGGGCAACACTATGGCAGGTAAGTTCAATGTGAAGTGTAAGGCCATTCACTTTGGGTCTGTGAAAGAAAATAGGAATGGCAAGAGACTAGGAGCTGTGGAGGAGCAGTGATTTAGGTGCACAACATACATACATACACAAATCACAAAAAGCTAGTGCACAGGCACAGGTACAAAAAGTAATCAAAAAGGTTAATAGAATGTTGGCCTTTATCTCAAGAGGGCTGGAATACAATGAGAAGGAAGTTATGCTTAAGTTGTACAAAGCCGTTATCAGACCCCATCTGGAGTACTACATTCAGCTTTGGGCACCGAATCTCAGGAAAGATATATTGGTTTTGGAAAGGGTGTAGCGCAGATTCACCAGAATGATACCAAGACTTCAAGGATTAAATTATGAGGACAGGTTGCATAAATGTGGCTTGTATTCGTTTGAGTTTAGAAGGTTGAAGGGTGATCTAATCAAGATATTTAATATATTAAAGGGATTCGATAGTGTAGATACAGATAAACTATTTCCTCTGGTGGGGGAATCCAGAACAAGAAAACATAATCTTAAAAGTAGAGCTAGACCATTTAGAAGTGAAATCAGGAAGCACTTTTTCACACAAAGGGAAATCTGGAGCTCGTTCCTCCAAAAGCTGTGGATGCTGGGTTAATTGAAATTTTCTAGACTGAGATCAATAGATTTTTGTTGGGTAAGGATATCAAAGGATATGGAACAAAGGCATGTAAATGGAGTTGTGGTACAGATCAGCCATAATCTAATTTAATGGCAGAACAGGCTTAAGGGGCTGAATGGCCTACTCCTGTTTACCATGTTTCTATGATGAGAGAACGTACCTACTAAACTGGACTAAAAACTAGAACGGTAAATCATGAACTTTGCAGTAATGGAGTAACAAAATAAGATTTATTTTTTGGCTTTTGTTTCCTGCTATATCACTGAGCTTCTTCCAGCCTTGAAAATACTTTGGCAACACAAAAAGATGTGGTTAGACTATCACTGGGCTAACTTCATTATATGTATGAATGTTAATCAGCTCCCTCTATGGACTCCATTTCTTGAAATCATTTCCCAGTGACATCATTATTGCTCATTATTTAACATAATTTTTTTCCAAGACAAAAAGAAAAATTAAATTGTGGAAGTCAATCATAGTTCTTTGCAATGGTTTGATTTTAAATGGTAGTGATGTCAAACTCCCTTTTTAATGTTTTACAGCCGAGTGTTTTAACCAATCATGATAAGATTATAGGATCTAAAGGAGATTAGAAAACGTGATAAATATTCATTTGACCTATAAATATCACTAGTAGTTTCCCTGGTTCTGGTGGAGACTTCCACCAGTACAGCACTAATGGTCAATTAGTTTCTTTTTTGCTTGAAATCAATGCACTGGCAAAGTGACTGCTTATTTTTACAGAACAGTTCACATATGCATTTAGCAGCCAATCACTTTGTATTGCAATTGTTATCCTCAATTCATTCATTTCATTAAGGCAAGTGTTGTTCACAATATAGTCACATTATAAAAAGCAACTATATTGCTAAAAATCACTTACTTTAATGAAATTAATGAACTGAGGAAAGAGATTGGCGTGATTTGAATTACTTGACTGCGATTCCTATACTACACATGCCCCAATATCTGTTTCTGATGTTTACCAATGATTTCTAGTTCCAACTGAGAATGCTATTATAAAGATTTATTTTTAATTTTTTTGGACTACTCTTGTAAACTCAACAGTTCAAGTCTAAGTGCTAGAGAAAGCTTTATCATCATATACTAAGTAACTTCCTGGTAATTGTTTGTATTTATTTTTGACACCGTGTACAATACATTCTTAAACATTAATACATAACATGGAATGAAGTCAACTTGGCACCTGGGGAATGGTATTGGGTTAAGTGTGAAGTTCACTAAAGGTGCAGAAAAGAACATTTCCATTCTAGGGGTCCTGTCCCCAAGCACCAAAGAAAGGACGTTCTTTTCATGAAATGTTTGGGAAACCTTATTCTGTTTTGGAAGGGGGAAAAAAACCAGAAACGGCCTTCTGTTGTTTTCATCATGATGACATCACATACAAGTGATGGAATGATTTTATATCATTGCATTGTATAACTATAAACAAGGCAAAAAGGGTTTGCTGAAATCCTTTTTTGCCAATTTGCTCTCCTTTTCTCCCCCCTCCCTCCATCACTTTACTTGAAGATGCTGTCTTTTGCTGGGGCACAGTTCCAGGGGCATTAACAGCTCTTCAGTACGTCATCCAATAGTTTTGTGTCAGCACAGACAATGAGTGTCATCTTGCTATTCAAATGCAGAGGGCATCGCAGCCGAGCCCAATCCTGTCCTGACCCAATGTTCACAAACACACATTTCCTGGCAGGAATCAATGAATACATTTCATGAGTGGGCACTCTGGTTGATTTTTTAAAATCTTACTTCTTAGCTTGGGAGTACTGAGGACAATTGCAGTACCCCATCAACAAACTCAGCATAGACAGGGAATTGAACCTGGCCACTTATGGTCTGCCTTTATCCACTAGGCCAATCAATCAAATGGCACTCACTATTTTTATTATAAAGTTCAATATAGCTATTTATAGGTGGTATGTAAATTATCTTAATTCACATATAAAGTAACAAATATGCTACAATGTACACATTGGGTAATGAAATCATATTTATCTTTGGGTGTGTACTTAGACTTGACTTTCTTTACCTTAGAGCTCCAGCTATTAGGGAAAAAATTCTGTGTTTACTCACCGGATACTTATCAGTATGGAGGTCACGTATCTGTGCAATTTGTTTTTCCCCTGACTTCATTAGGTTCCACCATTTTAAAACAGCATTAAAACTAGTATTTGAATGGATAATGGTCACAAACAACTTGCTGCCAGGTTTTCCCTTCCTCACTTTAATTCACTCAGGTAAATCACATCATACCACAAATATTTTACATTGTGTTTTACACCAGCAAGTGGAATGACAGATATTTTTGATCAAAGTTATTGAAAGTTATTGGCTATTCTGGTGATGATTCACAGGAGGTGATTCGGCGTCAGAACAGTCACTGAATTATTTTCAGTTTGCCATAACCTAAAGCTGGGAAAAGCACAGACAACAAGATTAAGAGAAAATAAGGGAGGAGTGTGATTACATTATGCTGCCTTACTTTAGGTTGTTCAGAGAACTAGTTCCTGGGCTTATTTGAGGAAAGATTATCTTGACAAATTGGATAAACATCTTATGCATGACAGGACGCTGATGGAGGGTCTGTTCTGTAAGCACACCTGGTGATAGTTTGCTTAGTGTGTGACCAAGGTGTGCGGCAAGCCCCAAGTTCTCCTGTTGTGCTTTGTTTACTGTTGACAGGTAAAGGCATATCCATGTCTTGGGCCTTGGTTACTGCTGACAAAGCCACTACAGATGTCCAAGTATTTTTTACCACTTAAAACAACTCTTATTAGACTGAATCACAAAAGGTTGCAGCAAACCTCGGCAAATAATTCTACCTAAGTCAAGAAATTCTTGCAGCTGCCCGACCTTCAGACAAGTCAAACATGGCTGAAGCTGACAAACTCCGCACAAACTACAGAACCACCCACTCTCCCACCTCCTCTCATCAGCCATTTTGGCTCAGTTCCATAATCATCATTCATCGGAGGTGAACTGTGCTGGGATGAAACATTATCACGGAATTTGGTGTTGAAATGCAACCACTTAAAGAGGCTAGACATATCAGACAGCATTTTAATACATCCATAAACACAAAGACAGAACAAAATACAAGAAAGTGGTATATCACACTGCCAGGTGAATAAGTCTTAACATTTTCCAGTTTAAATAATGCAAAAGTTTTCTTGTGACATAGATTGATGTGATTTCATATTGTGTTTCTGTTTTAACACCACTGTGCTCCTGACACTATGCAATTAAATATCTCAGATGGATTTCAGCTTTAACAATTTTCAGGAAAATGTGCCTTTTGCCAGCTTAATATTTCCCTTCACAGCAAACAGGAACTGCTAGATGGTAACCATGGAATGAAGTATAATTACATTTATGGAAATAGTGGATTACTAAATATTTATAATTTTTAATGAAAGATTAATTGCTTTGTTACCACTAGTTACAATGAACTAACAAGTGCCAGAAATAGATGGCAGTCTGCTTTTCTGATTCTGAAGCCTCGTTCTGGGACAGGTAGACGGCTGAAAATAATAGGTGCCTTTAATTAAAATAAAATCATATTTTTGAACATTTAAGTACTGAAACATATTAGCCAATCAGTTTCTTTACCTGATATGCGAATCTTCAACCTGAAACCTTAGAAACTGGGAGCGGGAAAAGATTTTCATCTTGTTCTATGCCACTAATCATAGGTCATTGTGCACCATTCCGAAGGCTGCAAACTCACTGCCAAGAAACGAAACTTGTGCTATGTTTAATGAGATGAATCAATTTAAAGGGATTTTTATAAGTTTCCACGGAAAAGTTTAGGTGCCTTAGATTTTCTAAAAATAATCTACAAGCAAACAGACCTTTCCAATGAGGGGGAAAATGAAAAACGGGGAACTAATTGAATGATAAAAGGACTGGAAACAGCTCGGAGAAAATATTGTCTTCTCCTCAAAAAGGCTATTTGGACTCTTCTGTTTGCCTCCCAGTCTGTTTTTTTTTCTTGTATCACTGCTATCTTTACTTCAGCCTCAATAATGGGACTTCATGAATGGACATGGTCCACTGAATTTAAAGTACGGCTCACCAACATTCCTTTAAGCAGGTAGCATACTGGTGCCTGAAATGACTAAACTTGAGATTGCTTCAAATGATCAGATTGCTACTTTGAAGGAGTAAATCCCAGCTGTTATTGGCACCTACTAATGATTCTGTAACTCTCGTGGATGTGCCAAAAAAAAATTAGTGCCACTAATTAAAGGAAAAAGCTGATTCTATTCTCTGCCCATTGCTGCCAGTGCAGAATTTTAGTGGGTAACTGTTAGGAAAGGGTGGAGCCAAAAAACAATGCATGTAGCATTATAGACTTCTTCCAGCAGCAATGTACCTCCTGTCTCTTGGCTCACATCATTCCACAAATGCTGTTGGTGCAGTATGATATTATTATGCCTGATATGAAGCCGGAATGGCCACTCTAACTAATTCCATTTAAATAAGCAAATAAATGATTTGATGTGGAGAAATTAATAAAGCTGTGATAATATTATGATAAATGGTTTCAAATTCTCCATGCTGTGAGGCTTGCATGATTTGCCACGTACAAGATGTGTCACCAACAATAATTGACTGGCAATCAATTTTAGACAATCAAATGCTAAATTACAATTTTTAGAATTAGCTTTAAACCACAGTCATTACCTTCATACAAGCTATTTTGATTTAGTTCATTAAGATGAAAAGGACTTTGAAAAATGTAGCAGAATTGTATTGTAGTTCTCGAACTTCATGGAATTAGGTCACTTTGTTGTGGTATATTCGGCAGCACAACCACAGAGCAGCTGAAACAGAGCGATGCTTCACAAAATTGCCCTCTTGACTGCAAAGAGTGAAAAATGCCTGGAGCTCCAAGAGACAGGCTTGCTATGCTTGACATATGCTCTCAAATCCTGTTTAGCAGTAATTTTTGCATGACAAATAAGAAAGAACTTGCATTTATATAGCACCTGTCACATCTTCAGGACATCCCAAAGCACTTGGCAGACAATGAATTACTGTTTGAAGTGTGGTCACTGCTGTTATGTAAACAAACACGGCAGCCAATTTGCACACAAAGGTCCCACAAACAGCAATGAGGTAAATGACCAGTTAATCTGTTTTAGTGGTATTGATTGAGGGATAAATGTCATATAGGACAGCAGCAAAGCTTCCCTACTCTTCTTCAAATACTCTCCTTCACATCCACCTGAACAGGGTCTCGATTTAACATCTCATCCAATATACAGCACTTCCAACAGAGCAACACTCCCTCAGTACTGAACTGAAGTGTCATCCTAGATTATGCGTTCAAATCCTGCAGTGTGGCTTGAGCCCACTACTTTCTAACTCCGAGGCAAGAGAGCTATCACTCAGCCATGCTGGTACTTAGCCCACCGCTATAAATCAACAACTTTAATTTACAAAGGAAAATCCTTTTGCCACAAGGATTCTCAGTGTAAAGATTAGGAGGACTTTTTAAAACTAAAGATATTAAGGGAGAAACGACCAGAGATTTTGAGGCAACTCTTTCTTGACACTGGACACTATAAATATTTTGCATCAGAATTTTACAGGAGTTGCATTAGAAAATGAAGGGCCCTATTTTCAAAACATTTGCAGGTGTTCCTTCATTTTTAATGATTACAGTATTTTTAACCCCTATGTTAAAAGCCTACATATCATATGGCCCCGAATTTAACTCCAGATGGATTCCCCACTTAGGCCCAAGTTAAAATTACAATCAATGGGTCTCAATGGTGTCGTCGGGCCGCAACATGCATATGTAAAGAAGGGCCCTGTTGGCTCCAGGCGCGTGTCCTTGCTGCCTGCTCAGGAGAACAGGTTAAAATTGCAGGTGTTGCGATCATGCCAGGTTTCTGCTGAACGAGTAGGGTGTTGTGATATGATCATACTTAGCTTGTATGAAATAATTTTACACGTAACATAGGAATCAATGCAAAGCCACCAGACATCTCAATTTTAAGAGGAGAATAGGTGTAAGTTAATTCCAATTACATTTAAATGGTTAGCACCATAAAAATAACTTTAGTATGGACAATTACATTAGGACACATATTATGGGGGAAAAATTCGGTTGGTTTGCGCCTCCCGTTAGTGCCTTAAGAGGGCGCTAATGGGGCGCAAAGCAACTAGTACCCGAGTGCGGCGATGTTTGACCAGATATTTTGCGGCGGCGCTAAGCACTACCGCCACGATCTCCTGCGCCCGCAGATCGTGACGTCAGTCGAGCGTGCAATGCCCTGGTAGCACCACAGACGCCCCCTGCCTTACCACATGCCGCTAGCAACGACAGGTTGAGGGGAGCGTTTTGCAGTCGGGAAGGGACTGGGGGAGCGCTATTTAAAGGCAACCGCTTCCTGCCTTTTTTTGTCGGCGACATTTTTGCACCACGTATTCTGAGTGAGAGAGAGAGACTTCTGGAGAGATTCAACGCTGTGTGAAGAAGTTTTGGGTACTGTGCAGCACTTTGCAGGTTCATTTTGATTTGATCTTCTTTGCATCGATTTAGAAAAGACTATGGGGGCTGCACTCTGAGCTCTTTCCCTGGGCCTCTCCATTGTTCTTTCCAGCACATTTGATGTACAGGTCGAGATTCAAGGCTGCAATGAGCAGGGTGTGGATGGAGAGTAAGATTGACCCTCCCCTTTAAGAACTGGCCAGCGCCAGTGTGTCTGTGTTCCATTGCTGACTGACATCACATGAGCTTCGCCAGCGCTGTGAGGTAGTGCCTCGCTCCTCGGCGTTAGCGCCTTAAGAGAGCTGTGTAGCGCCTGATTTAGCGCTCCAATCACCTCCAGGGGCGATAGAAGCCAAGTTTGCAGTCGGAGACGATAATTAGCGCAAGGCGCTAAACTTTGCGCCCAGCCGATAATTGCACCCCAAACAGGGGGATACCGAATTTCTTCCCTAGAATCATAGAATGGTTACATCACAGAAGGAGGCCATTCAGCCCATCGAGCCCGTGCCAGCTCTCTGCAAGAGCACTTCAGCTTGTTCCACTCCACCGCCCTTTCCCCGTAGCCCTGCAAAATTTTTCCCCTCAGGTACTTATCCAATTTCCTTTTGAAAGCCACGATTGAGTCTGCCTCTACCACCCTTTCAGGCAGTGCATTCCAGATCCTAACCACTTGCTGCGTAAAAAAGTTTTTCCTCATGTCGCCTTTGGTTCTTTTGCCAATCACGTTGAATCTGTGTCCTCTGGTTCTCGACCCTTCCGTCAATGGGAACAGTTTCTCTCTATATACTCTGTCTAGACCCCTCATGATTTTGAATACTTCTATCAAATCTCCTCTCAACCTTTTCTGCTCTAAGGAAAACAACCCCAACCACTCTCGTCTGTCCACATAACTGAATTCCCTCATCCCTGGAATCATTCTCGTAAATCTTTTCTGCACTCTCTCTAAGACCTTCACATCCTTCCTAAAGTGCGGTGCCCAGAATTGGACACAATGGGCAGGATTTTCATTGGGCCATGGAGGCGAGATTGGAGGCGTGTGGGGGGTTAAAATACCGAAATCGGGGGTCCCGACACCATCCTGCCCCCAACCCGCCTCCATACCAGTTTCAAAGGAGGCGGGTACCCGCCCCGCACTGGGACCCGCCTCCCTGAGGCAGGAAGGGGATTAGTGCCAATTAACTGCCTGTTAACAGGTAGTTAACAGGCAGTTTTTAGCCTATTCCCTATTTTTAATGTTCAAGTGTGGGATTTCCGATGGCTGCAAACCACGCCAAGTTAGAGGAGGCGGACTGTCGGGATGAAGAGCTTGGAGGGGTCGAGATGTCCGGTGTTCAGGTGAGTAATGGGTGCATGAGTGCAAAGGTAAGTGTGTTTGGTGTGTTTAAAGTGTTTAAAGAAGCTTTACTTACATTTACTTATCTTTACAGCCTTCCTTCCTTCAGGTCTCAGGAGTCCCTCATCTCACCAGCACAGAAAGCAAAATGGCTGTGAGCTGTCAAAAATTGCAGCATTCAGCTTTCTGTTCCAGGGAGATCTCTAAATCATCCTGACAGGAAGGAATTAACTTTGAGTACAGATTGTCAGTGTTTGACAGCTTCAAACAGCTGTGAAACACTGATATTTCATCTGTCAAAAGGTCTTGACAGATGAAATTTTAATCTGTGACGTCACCTGTTGCCGGGTGGCCCTTAATTGGCCTGCTGAGCCTGCTGGGTGGGCTCAACAAGGTCAATCAAGTCAAAATCGAGTGGGTTGGCTAGAACTCGATGGAGGCGGGACTACAACCCCGAAAGTTGTAGTCCCACCTCCAACCCGACTCCTCAATGAAAATCCAGCCCAATACTCCAGTTGAGGCCAAACCAGTGTTTTATAAAGGTTCATCATAACTTCCTTGCTTTTGTACTCTATGGGCAGGAATTTAACTCAGGAGTCGGGTAGGAGGCGGGACTACAATTTTCGGGGTTGTAGTCCCGCCTCCATCGAGATGCGGCCAATCCACGCAATTTTAACTTGATTGACCTTATTGAGCCCGCCCAGCTGGCTCAGCAGGCCAATTAAGGGCCACCTGGCAACAGGTGACGTCACAGACTGAAATTTCATCTGTCAAGTGGTTTTGACAGATGAAATATCAGTGTTTCACAGCTGTTTGAAGCTGTCAAACACTGACAGTCTTACTTCTAACCTGATTCCTTCTCCACAGACTCAGTTAGAAATCTCTCCTGCACAGTAAGCTGAAGGCTGTCACTTTTGACAGTTCGCAGCCATTCTGCTTTCTGTGCCGGTGAGATGAGGGACTCCCGGGACCTAAAGGAAGGAAGGCTGAAAAGGTAAGAAAAGGTCATTTACACTTCTTTAATCACTTTAGACACACCAAACACACTTACCGTTGCACTCACGCACACATCACTCACCTGAACACTGACATCTCGACCCCTCCAAGTCCTTCAACCCGACGGCCCACTTCCTCTAACTTGGCGTGGTTTGGAGCCATCAGGAATCCCACACTTCAACCTTCAAAATACGGATTAGGCTAAAAACTGCCTGTTACAGGAAACTTTGGTTTATCCGGAGGTTGTATGTCCGGAAACCTCGATCTACCGGCAGAAATCAGGAGCCGTTTTGTTAGGTTTTTTTTCTTCTCGTGGCTTTGTTTTCAACAGTCGGGCTCTGGAAAGTCTCTCTGAAGCTGTTGCTAAGCTACAGAGACGCTTCCAAGGTATGGGCCGACTGTTTACAAGCTGTTGCTAAGCAACAGTGTTTGTTGTCAGATACGGAGATGAAAACCTCCGTATGCTTCAACATTAACTTTGTATGTCCGGCAGTTTTGATAGATCGGCAACAGCTTGGTCCCGTCGTTGCCGGATATAACAAAGTTTCCTGTAACTACCTGTTAACAGGCAGTTAATTGGCACTAATCCCTTCCCGCCTCGGGTAGGCGGGTCCCAGTGCGGGGCGGGTACCCGCCTCCTTTGAAACTGGCATGGAGGCGGGTTTGGGTGTGGGATGGGGTCGGGACCCCTGATTTCGGGATTTTAACCCCCCACACGCCTCTAATCCCGACTCCACGGCACAATGAAAATCCTGCCCCATACCTCTATTTATGAAGCCCAGTATTCTGTATGCTTTTGTAACCGCTTTCTCAACCTGCCCTGCCACCTTCAACGATTTGTGCACATATACCCCCAGGTCTCTCTGTTCAAGCAGCCCCTTCAGGATTGTACCCTTTACTTTATATTACCTCTGCTCATTCTTCCTACCAAAATATATCACTTTACACTTTTCTGCGTTAAATTTCTTCTGCCATGTGTCTGCCCATATCACCAGCCTGTCTATGTCTTCTTAAAGTCTATCACTATCTTCCTCACTGTTCACTATACCTCCAAGTTTTGTATCATCTGCAAATTTTGAAATTGTGCCCTGTACTTCCAAGACCAAGTCATTAATATATATCAAGAAAAGCAGTGGTCCTAGAACAGACCCCTGGGGAACACCTCTGTATAACTTCCTCCAGTCTGAAAAACAACCGTTCACCACTACTCTCTGTTTCCTGTCATTTAGCCAATTCCGTATCCATGCTGCCACTGTTCCTTTTATTCCATGGGCTTCAACTTTGCTAGTAAGCCTATTATGTGGCACTTTATTAAATGCCTTTTGGAAGTCCATGTACACCACCTCAACCGTATTGCCCTCATCAACACTCACTGTTACCTCATCAAAAAACTCGATCAACTTAGTTAAACACAATTTGCCTTTAACAAATCCATGCTGGCTTTCCTTAATTAATCCACACTTGTCCAAGTAACTGTTAACTTTGTCCCTGATTATCGTTTCTAAAAGCTTCGCCACTACCTGTTGTTGCTGGGTTTATCCTTACACCCTTTTTGAACAAGGGTGTAACATTTCCAATTCTCCAGTCCTCTGCCACCACCCCCATATCTAAGGAGGATTGGAAGATTATGGCGAGTACCTCCGCGATTTCCTCCTTAACCTCCCTCAGCATCCTAGGATGCATCCCATCCGGTCCTGGAGACTTATCAAATTCAAGTAGAGCCAGCCTTTCTAGTACCTCCTCTTTATCAATTCTTATCTCACCCAGTAACTCCACTACCTCCTCTTTCACTATGACTTTGGCAGCATCTTCTTCCTTGGTGAAGACAGATGCAAAGTACTCATTTAGTACCTGAGCCATACCCTCTGCCTCCATGCGTAGGTCTCCTTTTTGGTCCCTAATTGGCCCCGCCCCTCCTCTTATTGTTTATTATGTAAGGCAACCAAGCTCACTGCAAGATGAAAAGCTTTGCCTCACATCACGGCCTGGAATTTCCCCCGTGGCTGCAACCCAGAAATTAGACCCGAAAATATGCCAATTCTGCTGATGACAAATTATGCTCAAATTTCCTGCCAATCTCATTAGAATATGCCCCAAAAGTAAAAATGAGCATAAATGGGCATAAATTAGCATAAGCAATTGGGTTTACATATGAAAATTAAAGTTTTAACTCATTATTTATGCACATTAAGCACAACATGTTTAAGAACCTGCAAGGAGAAGTTTTTCCATTTTTAATGTGACTTATGTCTGTTCAAAGAAACAGAAAACACAGGGCAGGTCTCAGTGAGGATATTTGTTTTTTTTTTTAAAAAGGCTCAACAAATTGCAATAAAACACTAGAAAATGAACTTTGTTTCCTGCTGCTGCTGAAAATGTGGTTGTAATTTGAAGAGAGCCTGAAAGAAAGCACCAGCTGCCAGACCCGCTGCACCATGCGACTGGGGCTCATCGCTTCCACTGATCTGCAGGAGGGCAGACTGCAGAAGATGAGTGACTCCTTGAAAACCCCAACCCACTTGCTTCCCCAGTCTCTCCAAAACAGACACCTGCCTCCAAAGTGGAGCCCAAGTTTAAATCCTGAGTCTGCATGGCAGCTGTTTGAGCATCCAACAAAGCTGCAAAGCATGTGAACATGGACTCCTCATGTGAGGGCTTGGCTGTAGTGTCCCTGGAGGTGGCCACACTCTACAAGGTAGAGTGCAGCATGCTGATGCTATACAAGATAACACCACTGAGGCTGGAAGCAGAATTCCCCATATTTTCTGCCATGGTGGTGAAACTCCTTGGCAGCACTTCCAATACCTTGTACAACTGCTTGTGTAAGGCAGGCAATGTTCTTCTCATAGCTGGGCCCCTGCACAGCAGAGCTGGGAGAGGACCTTACCCTCCAGTGAGCTGTTTCCTGGGTTGTCCCTGCCACCACTACCTGCGCCTGTACACTAAGGCTAGGTGCATCACCACATGCAGACCTCTCTACTCTAGAACCACAGTCCGCAATCTCTGTGCTGATGCTTAAGAGTGATGGAGTGTACGACAGTGCCTCTTCAGTAGGAGTCGCCTCCTCTGAGATGTCTTCTTTTGGGGCCTCTGGCTCTTGAACAGTACCTAGAGGAAAGAGAAAAGGGACAAGGGTTAGGATGGCACTGGGAGGCTGCACGTCTGCAGGAGACATGAATCACAATGCAATTTAATGTATCAAGCTAGGTGAATGTTTGTTTTTCCAGTGCTTAGTGAAGGGGCACAAGTAATTGTCAGAGACCTTGTTCAGTGAAGCCCCCAACCTCGAAAGACCCGATGTGCATAGCTCCGGCAGGCCCACAAATTTCAATGGTTTGCTGCTCCAGGTCACTCAGCGTCATGAGGTTAGCTGCTCATCCCCTGTTCTTGCTCCTCTCACGAGCATTGTGCACCATTTTGTCCTGCAGAAAGAGAGGGCAAGAGTTAGTGAGTGGCTACTGAAAATGAGAGTGCAGTTTGTGGGGCTTGTGCTGGTAGTACATATGCTGAGAGGGAGAAGATGCAAGCAGGATAAAGAGCCCTCTGGAGTGTGAAATGAGGAAGGAGGTCCTGAGAGAAGTTGGTGATTGAGCAAAGGCTACCAAGAGAGAAGAATGCTGCTAGTGGCTGGTGAGAAGGGAGCAAGCAAGAGGTGAGCGTGGGTTTGGAATGAGAATGAGAGGTGGTCTATTGTGTTCTTATGCTGGGTGGTGAAGGAAGTGATGGAGGGGAATGTTGGGGGAGAGGGTGAAGGACTGTTGCCATGAGTTATTGAGAGAGAGAGGGATAAATGAAGAGCAGTATTCACCCTTGCTACTCTAATCGCTTCCCACACTGTATCCAGGTCCTGAGGATGACACTCCTAGAGCTGATGACCTCTGCAATCTCACTGCGTGTCTGGTGGAGAACATGTGTTGGCAGCCCTCCTGGCAGTGCTGGGAAATGGGAGTTCCCTCCTCACCCTTACCTCTTCCAGAAGCCTCCAGGGAGGTTTCTGAGAATCATGGCACCTGCCTCCTATTCATTTCTCAGAAGATTTTTCTTCCAATATCTTGCAAACAAAACAAGCCACAAGGGAATGCTACCATGGATTAAGAGGTGCAATCCTGTTTTAAATAGATTTCTGGCTGACCCGCTGGAAATTTCGCCCAAAACCTGCCTGGAGTTAAAATTGGGGTCACAGAATCACAGAATCCCCACAGTGCAGATAGAGGCCATTTCGGCCCATCGAGCCTGCACCGACACATATCTCACCCGTATTTAATCCCCTAACACTAAGGGTCAATTTATCATAGCCAAATCAACCTAACCTGCACATCTTTAGACTGTGGGAGGAAACCAGAGCACCCGGAGAAAACCCACGCAGACACAGGGAGAATGTGCAAACTCCACACAGACAGTCGCCTGAGGCCAGATTTGAACCCGGGTCCCTGGCGCTGTGAGGCAACAGTGCTAACCACTATGCCACCGTGCCCCCCTGGGTCTGGGTTCACTTTTTGTTGTCTCATTTTCAGTAAGTATTTCAATAACTCATTTGTCAAAATTTTGAATCCTGAGTCTGCATGGCAGCCGTTTGAGCTTGCACCAAAGCTGCAAAATGTGCGAACATGGACTCCAGTTGTGAGGACCCGGCTGCAACATCCCTGGAGGTGGCCACACTCTACAAGGTAGACTACAGAGTGCTGATGCCATACAAAATGACACCACTGGGGCTGGAAGCAGACTTCTCCATATTTTCAGCCATGGTGGTAAAACACCTTGGCAGGACTTCCAATTCCTCGTACAACTGCTTGTGTGAGGCAACCAATGTTCTTCTCATAGCTGGGCCCCTGAAATCCGCATCCCTGCCCTGCACAGAAGGAGGACATTATTGAGGATTATTGTATTGACAATTTCAGAGAACTAGAACTTATAATGAAAAATCAGGTAGACAATAGAACAACACTGAGGCCCCGATTTTAACTCGGGGCGGGAATCCAGGGTGTGGGGGCCAAAGTGGGCAGTGATCCGCCTGGCCCCAAGGTGCATGGGATCCAAGAGATTCTAACTGCCAGGCCTCATTCAAGTTTCCCAATGCTGACTCAAGTCCAAAGTCAGCAGGAATGATGTGGAGGCTGGTGAGTGAGAGTGGAAAATTGCATTGGCTGCAGGCCGCTGCCGGGGTCTGAAAGAAATGGTATGCAACAGTGGGGGGGCGCTGCGGTTCTGGGCCGATTGCGGCCAGAGGAGACGCTAGGTTTCCCTGGGCCAGAAGGAGCACTCCTAGGCCACATGGAACCTCTCAAAAATTAAAAAATGTAATTCTTACCTCCGCCTCTTCTGGCTCGGTGCTGTTTGCTGCCAGCTTTCGATGGTGGCTTGAAGACAGTGAGCGATTTACACGTCTCCGAGTTAAATTGCCAACAGCTTCCGAATGATGTCAAAGACCCTGGCATTTCAATAGTTATAGGGATATGGGGATAGGGCGGGAAAGTGGAGTTAAGGTAGAAGATCAGCCATAGGAACACAGGAACAGGAGTAGGCCATTGAGCCCCTCGAGCCTGTTCCGCCATTCAGTGAGATCATGACTGATCTGCGACCTAACGCCATATACCTGCCTTTGGCCCATATCCCTTAATGGGCCAGAAATTCCAGGCCAGAAGCGTGAGTACGGTCAGCTTACTCACGCTTCTGGCCGTTGGAAATGCCGGCGTTCAGCATGAACAGCGCATGCGGGGAACGCCGGCATTTCCAGACCTCGAGCGCGTGCGACTGCACAGGCAGCGCTTGCGCAGTGAACTTCGTGGATTTCATTCATGAAATCCGTAAGGTTAAGTCCTTAGAAGTTACACTTGAAAAAAGCAAGTGTAAAGTTGTTCATTGGCTGCGGAGGAAGATATATTTTATCGTGGCGCTTTTGAAATGCAATATTTTTGTTTGGGAAAGGGAGGGAAGTTATTTTAAGAAATTTTAAGTAAGTTTAAAAGTTTAAATTTTTTTTTTAAAAGGGTTTTCAGAACGGTAGGTAGAAGGAGCAATTGTGGCTGTGTGAATGGAATGTGAGAATGAGTTATGTATGTATGTCCACATATATTCCTTTACGTATATGTATGTATGTTTTATATTCCTTTACTAATGTGTATGAATGTATGTTTTTAATTATGATTTTCCAATAAGTTACTTTCTCTGAAAGTCATAATTAAATAATACATTCATACACATAAGTAAAGGAATATATACATAACACGCAAAGGAATATATACAGACATACATACTTTCAGAAGCTCCACGATAAGAAATATCTTCCTCCGCAGCCTCTGTAGCAACTGTACCCATGCTTTTTTCATGTGTAAGTTGTAATGACTGGACCTCACTGAAAGCATTAATGAAAGCGGCGAATTATACTGCGCACGCGCTGCCTGTGCAGTCGCACGCGTTATGCCTGTGAACCCCTTCGTTCAGAGGACAGGAAATGCTGGTTTTTCCCACATGCACTGTGCATGCTGAAAACCGGCATTTCATCCGGCCAGATGCGTAAGTACCCCGACCGTACTAGCGCATTTGGAAGGGAATTATTGGGCCAACATTTTACATGTCAATAAAATAAAAAATTTAACAATTGCACGACTTGCCCCCTCGCATCTGCGACTGAGGGTCCAAGGAGGTGCATTGCGCAAGAGGTCATCATCGTACGTATCCTCACACTGTTCCCTTTGGGGAACTGTATGAAGTGGTGGAAGGATTTATGGCCGTGATTAACGCTCATTCCGTGACCGTAACCATCTTTGAACCAGCCATTAGGGTGGTTAGTCCTATGGCGGGAGGGTTTTACGGGCTCCCACAACCCATCTGAGGGGGGGGGGCCACCAACACCCACGGACGCAAGTATCCCGCTGGATGTCCACCCAGAATTTAAAGTTGGAGCTCCGACTCCACTTGCCGGGACTGTCTGGAGTGGGGTTCAAAACCCTATTCCTTCTGGCCCAGCGGCGGGGATGCTTACTGCTACGCAAAAGGCCCACTCCGCACAAAAGGTGACACCCATACGTTTCCTGCGCCTTTTCCCTCCCCGTGACTGGAGCCCTATGCTGCCATTTCACGTTGCTAATCGGATTGGGCCTTTGTCATAGCGGTAGGATCCCCGCTGCTGGGCCAGATCAGGGTAGGGTTTCGAACCCCGCTCCAGACAGTCCCGGCAAGTGGAGTCAGAGCTCCGGCTCTAAATTCTGGGTTGACATCCAGTGGGATATTTGCGTCCGTGGGTGTGGGTGGCCCCCCCTCCTTGTATAGCTTGTGGTAGCCCGTAAAACCCTCCCGCCATAGGACTAACCGCCCTAATGGCTGGTTCAAAGATGGTTACGGTCACGGAATGAGCGTTAATCACAGCCATAAATCCTTCCACCACTTCATACAGTTCCCCAAAGGGAACAGTGTGAAGACACGTATGACGACGACATTGCTAAATAAATAAATGGAATTAAAAAAATTCTTTTAGG
Source organism: Somniosus microcephalus (assembly GCF_052327205.1). Classification (NCBI taxonomy): domain Eukaryota; kingdom Metazoa; phylum Chordata; class Chondrichthyes; order Squaliformes; family Somniosidae; genus Somniosus; species Somniosus microcephalus. The sequence continues at coordinate 46,509,753 of NC_140992.1, read as the reverse complement.
GCTTTTAAAAGTCTTTAAATTGCTTTAATTCTCTTTAAAACTACTTCAGATTACTCAAAATAATGTAAACATTTTAAAAAGTTTATAAAAGTTACCAAAATCTTCAAAAAACTTCCAAAAACCTATTTAAACTGCTGCTTTGCATGTAAAAAAGCAAAGCAGCTTGACAGAAACATTGGGGGCGTGTCCAGTGAAACTGAGACCTCAAGGGGCGTGTCTCACTTACACTGCACGCTCCTGGCTCCGCGCTGGCTGCACTCCTGGGCGGCATGACGTCATACGCTGCCCGGGATTCTTCTTTCAGTTTCTGCAAGTGCAGGCGTCCCTGGAGCTGATCGGCAGGAGCGCGGGGTAAGTGCAAATACGGGGCTTGCACGCGCTGCAAGCCCCGTTCTGGAATTTCTGGCCCAATAACTTTAGTTAACAAAAATCTATCAATCTCCGAATTAAAATTAACAATTGATCTAGCATCAATTGCCGTTTGCGGAAGAGAGTTCCAAACTTCTACCACCCTTTGGGCTAGAAATTAATCATAAATTTCTAAAATTAGAAAAGTTGGAGAATTAGCACCAGGCGCTAATGCTTTAGATTGCACACAAAATTCATTCTCAATGCTCAAAGAAATGATTGGGGCGCTAAATCAAGTCTTAAAGGCCTAGCTTAGTAGTGTTACACTCAAAGGGTGGACCAATATCGGGTGCAGTCTAGTTTCAACTCATTGTCACAGGCTTTTCCCACTACTTAAAGGGGAGGTTCATTGATACTACAGCACTTCATTCTCAGCATTGCTGGCTGTGCAGCTGCCTCAGCAAGGAGAAGCACAACAAGGAGAAGGAGTCGGAGGACTGAAGTAGGTGTGCTCATAGCAGATCCACCTCAGTCGGGTGATCAGGGTGATTGAATGCTTCAACAAATGCTACATACCACCATCTGTACCACAAGCTTCACACACTGCCCAAAGCACCACACCCCCAGCGCTCACCCACCAACAATCTCTACCTACCAACACTCACACCCACATCTCACGCCTTGCACACAATGATAGCTATTCAACTATGGCAGGCACAGGCGTTATTAGTTATTAGAATGAATGTGACATGTGCGATATGTTTATGCATAAATTTATTAATGGAGTTTGCAATATTTTTTGTGGTCTCTCTCATTCCACCTTTGCGCCCAAGAGGATGCTGTGATATGGCACGACACAGGGATGATATTGATGGGGATGTGGTGAGCAAAAGGGGTGTGGGGTTTAAGTCATCGTGGTGTGAGGCTGGAGGTCTGTTTAGAGGAAGTGGCAGAGTTCTGTGACCACCACCTTGGTGGTGCAGAGCCAGCTAATACGCTGCTCCTCGCTTAAGTCGAGGTAGGCGAAGCATGCTTGGAATACCCTCGGAGGGTAAGGCCTTCTGTTGAGAGCCCTGATGGCCCTCCTCCTCCCTTTGGCCACAAGTTCCAGTCTTTCTCGCTGCCTCTGCTCTCTCCGCCGTAGATCCTGGAGGACGAGGTCGACTGTCGTACAGCCGCCATTAATGTAACCAAGTGTAGCACTTTGATACTTTTAAAGAATAAATGTAACTGCTTTTTAGTTACCATAACACTCCTGATACAAAAGAACCTTTAAATTACTGAATTAAACTGTTGCACAATGTGAAACTGACAAGGAAGCACTGAAACTCCACTAACCTGACAGCTGCGACTCATTACTCATGATCCCTTTAAATAACGTCCCTGGAGCCAGCTTCCACCTGCTTGACGCCTCCTCTCCCTGTCGCAGTCTGGTCGAGGCGCTAAGGAAGGTGGCGAAAATCAATTTTGCAGATCGGGCACACAGTGAGCTCACTGACATCACAATCTGCCTGGCATTGAAGTCCCCAGCGGTACCTCGTACCAGCGGCGCAATGGGGTGACCGGATTTACCGTGCGTTGCTGGATTCGCCTCACCCCAGCGCAACTGCATCAGCGCCCCATTAGCGCCAGCTAACGGGAGGCGCTAACCAACTGAATTTCTCCCCCTTTGCGTGTAGAAGTGTTTTCTAATTTCACTCCTAAAATGTCTGGCTCGAATGTATAGACTATGCCCACTAGTTCTAGAATCCCCAACCAGCGGAAATAGTTGCTTTCTATCTACCCTATCTGTTCCCCTTAATATCTTGAAAACTTCAATCAGATCACCCCTTAACCATCTAAATTCTAGGAAATACAACCCTAATTTGTGTAATCTCTCCTCGTAACTTAACCCTTGGAGTCCAGGTATTATTCTGGTAAACCAACGCTGAACTCCCTCCAAGGCCAATATATCCGTCCTAAGGTGTGGTGCCCAGAACTGCTCACAGTACTCCAGGTGTGGTCTAACCAGGGCTTTGTATACCTGCAGCATAACTTCTACCCCCTTGTATTCTAGTCCTCTAGATATAAAGGCCAGCATTCCATTAGCCTTTTTGATTATTTTCTGTACCCGTTGATAACATTTTAATGATCTATGTACCTGGACCCCCAAGTCTCTTTCGACCTCCACTGTTTTTAGCTGTTCACCATTTAGAAAGTACCCTTTTCTATCCTTATTAGGTCCAAAGTGGATGACCTCACATTTGCCTACACTGAAATCCATTTGCCACAGTTTTGCCCATTCATTTAATCTGTCAATAACCCTTTGTAATTTTATGCTTTCATCTACACTGCCTACAATGTCGCCTATCTTTGTGTCATCAGCAAATTAGAATATGTGGCTTTCTATGCCATCATCTAAGTCATTAGTAAATACACTGAATAGTTGAGGCCCCAACACAGATCCCTGCAAGACACCACTAGTCACAATTAGAGTGCCTGCCCATTATCCCTACTCTCGTCTCCTGCCGCTCAGCCAATTTCCTAACCAGGTCAATCATTTGCCATCAATTCCATGGGCTTCAACTTTAGTTAACAATCTCTTCTGAGGGACTTTATCAAATGCCTGCTGGAAGTCCATATAAATAACATCCATAGACATTTCCCTGTCGTTTACTTTAGTCACCTCTTCGAAAAAATTCAATCAGGTTCGTCAGACATGACCTTCCTTTTACAAATCCATGCTGGCTCAATCTGATCAACTGAAAATTTGAGGTGTTCAGTCACCCTATCCTTAATTATAGACTCTAGCAATTTCCCGACAACAGATGTTAGGCTAACTGGTCTATAATTCCCTGGTCTCCCTCTCTCATCATTTTTAAATAGCTGAGTGACGTGCACAATTTTCCAATCTAAAGGAACTGTTCCTGAATCGAGAGAACTTTGGAAGATTATAGTTAAGGCATCTGCAATGTGCTCACCTACTTCCATTAAAACCCTGGGATGGAAACCATCTAGTCCTGGGGATTTGTCACTCTTTAGTGCCATTATTTTCTTCATTAATGTTATTTTACTTACGTTAATTTCATTGAGTCCCTGTCCTTGATTTAACATTAGTTTCCTTCAGATTTTGGCATGCTATTCTTTTCCTCTTCTGTAAATACTGACGCAAAGTAATTATTCAACATGTCCGCCATTTCCTTATTATCATTGATAATATCACTGCTTTCAGTTTTTAAGGGGCCAACATTGCTCCTGACTACCCTCTTTTTCCTAATATAATTGTAAAACTTCTTTGTGTTGATTTTGATATCCCTTGCAAGTTTCTTTTCATACTCCCTTTTTGTAGCTCTTATCTGTTTTGTGACCCTTTGCTGTTCTTTGTATCTTTCCCATTCATCAGGATCAGTGCTATTTTTTGCATTTTTGTATGTTTTTCTTTTAATTTTTTGCTGTCCTTTACCTCTTTAGTCGTCCATGTCTGTTTTTTATTGGCAAGTAGAGCTCTTGCCCCTCGGGGGTATAAACTGGTTCTGTATCACCTTAAATTCTTAAATTATTTTTTACACATGATCTTGTTAGAGTCGCTAGAAATCAACAGGCTCTGAGACTTTTGTTGCAGCAAAGGCAAAACGCGTGTTACTTTATTCACTCTCCATGAGGACTGAGGTTCTCAGCCTCGTTGCAGGGCTATGATGTCATCACGCTACCAACGCATGACATCATCACGCTACCGATGCTCTTAAAGGGACCCTGCCCCAATAACCCAACCAAGTACGTACATATAACAACATTGGCTATACATAGTGAATTGTGTTTAAGTACATATAACCACATTGGCTATACATAGTGAATTGTGTTATTGTCCCCATGTGGTCTCCGCCACATACGTCCCCCCAGAATTCACTAGCACTGGCAATGTCAGTCGTTGGGGGGGCCGGATCACACGGTCGGAACGGCTCCTCAATTCCGGGGCGGGGACCGGGGGGTTCGTCGGAGGGACCTCAGGTGCTCGGTGGTGGACTGAGGGTGCAGAAACCAGAGGTCGGCCCCGCCTCGGGGGCTGTGCCAACTCAACGGGTCGGTCCAGATCCAGGTGGGCCGGCTTAAGACGGTCCACGGAAATGCAGTCCGGCTTACCGCCGACATCTACTACGAAGGTCTTGTCCCCGGTTTCCAGGATACGGAATGGTCCATCGTAGGATGGCTGAAGAGGTCCCCGGTGGGCGTCATGGCGGACGAAAACATACTCCGCCGCACGAAGGTCGAGCGGAACGTGGGACTGCGGGGGGCTGTGCTGCGACGTGGGCACCGGCGCGAAAACCTTGGCGTTGTCCAGAAGGTCAGACCGCTGACGGGCTGCGGACCAAGGTTCCGTTGCGTTGGGGACGAAATCCCCGGGAACCCGCAGCAGCTGTCTGTAGACGAGCTCGGTGGATGAGGACTGGAGGTCCTCCTTGGGGGCGGTGCTGATATACCTATCAATTCGTCCAATAAAAGCGACGAGTTAGGAACGTAACTAAAGGTTTTTATTGACTAAATAACAGAGCCCACCCTCGTGGGTGATCGGGTCCAACAAGGAGGAATACCAGCCAGTCGACTACCTTTGTACCTGGGCAGGTAGGTGGAGCCATGGGCGGAGTCGGAGGTGGTCAGCCCAGGTATAACAGCGCGACAAGAGGCGACCTCGTATCGTGATACAACAGTGATAACGGTGATAACAATACAACAGTGATAACTATAGTGTAACGATAAAAGTGGTTTACCACATTCACCCCTTGTTTAGATTTGAGTCCGGCGGGGTGAAGTGTACTACCAGTTCTGGTATGTCAGTCTGTCCGGAGGCCTCGTAAGCCTCTCCGATCGTCGCAGCGGCGGTGCTGCATTATCCGGTGTTAGTGCTGGTGTCTGCGTGGTCGGCGAAGGCTCGTGGGGTTCCGGCATGCCGTCTACCTGGGCTGGAATTGGGGGGGTGGTGGTGGGGGGTAAAGGTGGTGTCTCCGGAGTGCCCGAGGGTGCGAGGTCTCGTAAGGAGACAGTGTCCTCCCGCCCGTCTGGGTAAGCCACGTAGGCGTACTGGGGGTTGGCGTGCAGGAGGTTCACCCTTTCGACCAGGGGGTCTGTTTTATGGGCCCTCACGTGCTTTCGCAGCAAGACGGGCCCCGGAGAGGTCAGCCAGGTTGGTAGAGTGGTTCCCGTAGTCAACTTCCTGGGGAAAACAAACATTCGTTCATGGGGGGTGGCGTTAACGGCAGTGCAAAGTAGTGACCGGATGGAGTGCAGCGCTGTCGGGAGGACTTCCTGCCAGCGGGAGGTTGGGAGGCCCTTAGACTTTAAGGCTAAGAGGACGGCCTTCCATACCGTCGCGTTCTCTCTTTCCACCTGGCCGTTCCCTTGGGGGTTGTAGCTGGTGGTCCTACTTGCTGCAATACCTCTCGCTAGTAGGAACTGACGGAGTTCCTCGCTCATGAAAGAGGAGCCCCGGTCACTATGTATATAGTTTGGGAACCCGAACAAGGCGAAGAGGTCGTTCAGGCATTTAATGACCGTGGTACTGGTCATGTCTGGGCAGGGGAAGGCAAAGGGGAAACGGGAGTACTCATCAACAATGTTGAGGAAGTACACATTACGGTCAGAGGACGGGAGGGGCCCCTTAAAGTCGATGCTCAGGCGCTCGAAGGGGCGGGTGGCCTTGATCAGGCTTGCTCTGTCCGGCCTAAAGAAGTGCGGTTTGCACTCGCCGCAGGTCTGGCAGTTCCTGGTTATGGTCCTGACCTCCTCGATGGAGTAGGGCAGGTTGCGGGCCTTAATGAAGTGGTAAAGTCTGGTGACCCCGGGGTGGCAGAGGTCGTTGTGGAGGGTCTGAAGTCTATCACTTTGCGCGCTGGCGCATGTAATTCGTGACAGAGCATCGGGGGGTTCGTTCAGCTTACCTGGCCGGTACAAGATATCATAATCGTAGGTGGAGAGCTCGATTCTCCACCTCAAGATCTTGTCATTCTTGATTTTGCCCCTCAGCTTGTTATTAAACATAAAAGCGACCGAACGTTGGTCGGTAAGGAGGGTAAATCGTTTGCCTGCCAGGTAGTGCCTCCAGCGTCGTACCGCCTCCACAATCGCCTGGGCCTCCTTCTCGACCGACGAGTGTCGGATCTCAGGGCCCTGTAGGGTCCTTGAGAAGAAGGCCACCGGTCTCCCCTCCTGGTTAAGGGTGGCGGCTAGGGCGAAGTCGGATGCATCGCTCTCGACTTGGAAGGGGATGGACTCATCCACTGCGTGCATAGTGGCCTTGGCAATGTCTCCCTTAATGAGGGAGAAGGCTGCGCACGCTTCCTCCGTAAGGGGGAAGGATGTGGACTTCATGAGGGGTCTGGCTTTGTCCGCATAATTGGGCACCCATTGGGCATAGTAGGCGAAGAGCCCCAGGGTTCTCTTAAGTGCCTTAGGGCAGTGGGGGAGGGGTAGCTCCATGAGGGGGCGCATTCTTTCGGGGTCGGGGCCGATGAGTCCGTTCTCTACTACACAGCCAAGGATGGCAAGGCGCGAGGTGTTAAACACACATTTCTCCTTATTGTAGGTGAGGTTCAGCCATTGGGCTGTACGGAGGAATTTCTCCAGATTCACGTCGTGGTCCTGCCGGTCGCGGCCGCAGATGGTGACGTTATCTAGGTAGGGGAATGTGGCCTGCAGTCCGTTCTGGTCAACCATCCGGTCCATCTCCCTTTGGAAGACCGAGACCCCGTTGGTGACACCGAAGGGGACCCTAAGGAAGTGGTATAGGCGCCCATTCGCCTCGAAGGCGGTGTACTGGCGGTCCTCGGGGTGGATAGGGAGTTGGTGGTAGGCCGACTTAAGGTCGATGGTCGAGAATACGCGGTATTGTGCAATCTGATTGACCATGTCAGATATGCGGGGAAGGGGGTATGCGTCCAGCTGGGTGTATCTGTTTATGGTCTGGCTGTAGTCGATGACCAGGCGATTTTTATCGCCGGTCTTAACGACCACGACCTGGGCACGCCAGGGGCTGTTGCTCCCCTCGATGATGCCCTCCTTCAGGAGACGCTGCACCTCAGAGCTAATGAAAGCTCTGTCCCCAGCGCTGTACCGCCTGCTCTTGGTAGCGACGGGTTTGCAGTCGGGGGTGAGGTTAGCGAACAGGGAAGGTGGCGGCACCTTGAGGGTGGATAGGTTGCAGGTGTTACGCGGTGGGCGGTTTAACCTTCGCTGGTTGTCGACTGAGTGGGGGGAGGGGTCCACCGTATGCTAGGGTTACACTTTGGAGGTGGGATTGGAAGTCCAGCCCTAGTAGGACGGCAGCGCAGAGCTGGGGGAGGACGAGGAGTTTAAAGTTTTTATACTCTGTACCCTTAACCGACAAGGTCACAGCACAGTAGCCGCTAATGTCCGTGGCGTGGGACCTCGATGCCATCGAGATTCGGTTGCGCGTTGGCAGGACAGGGAGGGAGTAGTGGCTCACCGTGTCTGGGTGGATGAAGCTCTCCGTGCTTCCGCTGTCGAACAGGCAGGTCGTGGCGTGGCCGTTTACTTTGATGTCCATCATCGACTTGGACAGGTGGTGTGGGCGGGCTTGATCCAGAGTGACGGAGGCTAGCGTGTAGGTAAGCGAGTCGTTGTCGTCTGCGGGCGAGGTGGTCGTCGGGTCCGGGGGCCCGGTGGCAGTCGGGCGTGGTGGGTAAAATGGCGTCTCCCACGAGGTAGGACAAAATGGCGGAGAAGATGGCTGCCCCCATAACTCACATGAGGCACTATTGGGGTCGGTTGCCTTGATCAAAGATGGCCGCCCCCATGACTCACGTGTGGGGATACTGGCCTCAGTTGCCGTGAAAGAAGATGGCCGCCCCCACAGTTCGCATGAGGCACTGCTGGCCTCTGAAGATCCGCTCCTGCAGGCCTTAGAGACGTGGCCTTTCTTCCTGCAGGTTGTGCAGGTAGAGTTCCTGGCTGGGCAGCGCGACCTCGGGTGCTTCTCCTGGCCGCAAAAGAAGCAGCCGGCGGCCCGATCGCGGGTGCCCGATGTCGGAGCCGGTACCGGGGGTGGCGGGCCCGGGACGCCGACGCTGAGGTAGGTCCCGGGGGCGGCGCTGCGAAGGGTATTGCGGTAGGGGTCGGGCCCGAGTCCCAGGGTCGCGAGCAGTACCTGGAAAACGCCTCCTGGTCCTGATGGGCCACCTCCAGGGAGAGAGCGAGGGCTTCAGCTTTGTCCAGGTCGAGGTCTTTAGCTTCAAGCAGTCTTTGCCGTGAGTAGTCGGACCGTAGGCCTTTCACAAAGGCATCGCGGATATTATCCTCCGTATTTTCAACAGCCGTCACCGCTTTAAAGTCACAGTTCCTGCCGAGTGCTCTTAGCGCCCGTAAAAATTCAGCTACAGACTCTCCTGGCTGTTGCGGGCGGGATCTTAGGAGGTGCCTGGTGTACATGTAATTTACCGGGCTGCGGTACTGCTGTTTCAGTAGGTTGATAGCGGCCTCGTACCTAGTCGTGTCCTGTATGAGTGCGTATACTCTCGGGCTCGCTTGGGCGTTCAGAAGTCTTAGTTTGGATCTCTGCGGGGCGCCGGATTCTTCCAGGTAGGATTCGAAGCAGTCCAGCCAGTGTTTGAAGTTGAGGGCTGCGTTTGCTGCCTGTGGGTTTAGATCCAGGTACGGTGGTTTGAGGGCTTGCAGCCAAGCCGGCTGGTGTGGCTGTGCTTCTGGGAGGGCTTCTGGCTGGCCATTAGTAGACATCTTTAAAATTTAGTCAATAAAATTGATATACCTATCAATTCGTCCAATAAAAGCGACGAGTTAGGAACGTAACTAAAGGTTTTTATTGACTAAATAACAGAGCCCACCCTCGTGGGTGATCGGGTCCAACAAGGAGGAATACCAGCCAGTCGACTACCTTTATACCTGGGCAGGTAGGTGGAGCCATGGGCGGAGTCGGAGGTGGTCAGCCCAGGTATAACAGCGCGACAAGAGGCGACCTCGTATCGTGATACAACAGTGATAACGGTGATAACAATACAACAGTGATAACTATAGTGTAACGATAAAAGTGGTTTACCACAGGTGCTAAGTCCCAGCATGACCCACGGGAGTCTGTCGATCCAACTGTCGCCCCAGAGGCTGGCCCGGAGCGCGGCCTTCATGGAGCGATGAAACCATTCGCACAGTCCGTTAGCCTGAGGGTGGTATGCTGTGGTGTGGTGGAGTCTCAACCCGAGGCCTCGGGCGACAGCGTTCCAGAGCTCCGATGTGAACCGGGGCCCCCGGTCGGAGGAAATGTCAGATGGGGCGCCGAACCGGGCGACCCAAGTGCTGATGAACGCCTGAGCCACATCAGCGGACGCCGTTGAAGACAGCGGGACGGCTTCCGGCCATCGGGTGGTTCTGTCGACCATTGTGAGGAGGTGGGTGAACCTGCGGGAGAACGGCAGGGGCCCCACCAGGTCCACGTTAACATGGTCGAACCGCCTCTCGGGCACCGCGAAAGGCGCCAATGGGGCATTAGTATGGCGATGCACTTTCGAGCGTTGGCATACCACGCAGGTGCTGGCCCAGTCGCAAACGTCCTTCCTGAGCCCGTGCCAGACGAACTTAGCCGCCACCAGCTTCTGTGACGGCTTCCTGCCCGGGTGGGAAAGATTATGGATGGCGTCGAAAACTTGCCATCTCCACCCGTCGGGCACGACGGGACGTGGCTGCCCAACGGAGACGTCGCACAGGAGTGTGGTGCCGGCATCGTCGAACGCGACGTCCGCTAGTTGAAGGCCCGTGACCGCTGTCCTGTAGGCCTGGACATCCGGGTCGGAGGCCTGGTCGGCCGCCATGCGGGTGTAGTCGATGCCGAGGTGTACGGCGCTGGCGACGGCTCGGGAGAGACCGTCGGTGATGGGGTTGTCTTTCCCAGCCACATGCTGGATGTCCATTGTAAACTCTGAGATGAAGGCCAGCTGGCGTTGCTGACGGGCCGACCATGGCTCAGAAGCTTTGGCCATGGTGAAGGTCAACGGTTTGTGGTCCACGAACGCTGTGAACGGGCGAGCCTCCAGTAGGAAACGGAAGTGTCGGACGGCGAGGTAGAGGCCGAGAAGCTCGCGATCGAAGGTGCTGTACTTCCGCTCGTTGGGGCGGAGCTGCCGGCTGAAGAAGGCGAGCGGCTGCCAAGTGCCATTGACCCACTGTTCGTAGGTGGCGCCGACCGCATATTCCGAGGCGTCGGTGGTGAGAGCGATCGACGCATCAGGTAACGGATGCGCCAGCATGGTCGCGTTAGCCAGGGCCCTTTTCGTGTCCGTGAAAGAATTGGCCATCTCCTCGGACCAGTCATAGAAACATAGAAACATAGAAGATAGGAGCAGGAATAGGCCATTTGGCCCTTCGAGCCTGCTCCGCCATTCAATGAGATCATGGCTGATCATCCAAATTCAGTACCCTATCCCTGCCTTCTCCCCATATCCCTTGATCCCTTTAGCCTCAAGAAACATATCCAACTCTTTCTTGAATATATTAAATGAACTGGCCTCAACTGCCCTGTGTGGCAGAGAATTCCACAGGTTCACCACTCTCTGGGTGAAGAAATTCCTCCTCATTTCTGTCCTAAATGGCTTACCCCTTATCCTTTGACTATGACCCCTGGTTCTGGACTCCCTGGCCATCAGAAACATCCTTTCTGCATCTAGTCTGTCCAGGCCGGACAAAATTTTATAGGTTTCGATGAGATCCCCTCTCAATCTTCTAAACTCCAGTGAATATAAGCCCAATTGACACAATCTCTCCTCGTACGTCATTCCTGCCATCCCAGGTATCAGCCTGGTGAATCTTCACTGCACTCCCTCCATGGCAAGAACATCCTTCCTCAGGTAAGGTGACCAAAACTGCACACAATACTCAAGGTGTGGTCTCACCAAGGCTCTGTACAACTGCAGCAAGGCATACTTGTTTTGTACTTGTGGTAAACCACTTTTATCGTTCACTATCGTTACACTATAGTTATCACTGTTATATTGTTATCACCGTTATCACTGTTGTATCACTATACGAGGTCGCCTCTTGTCACACTGTTATACCTGGGCTGACCATCACTGACTCCGCCCATGGCTCCACCTACCTGCCCAGGTATAAAGGTAGTCGACTGGCTGGTATTCCTCCTTGTTGGATCCGATCACCCATGAGGGTGGGCTCTGTTATTTAGTCAATAAAAACCTATAGTTACTTTCCTAACTCGTCGCTTTTCATTGGACGAATTGATAGGTATATCAATTTTATTGACTAAATTTTAAGATGTCTCATCCAGACGCCCCGCCACAACAGCCACAGCAGCCTTCAGACACCGAGCCACAACAATCACAACAGCCGGCTTGGCTGCGAGCCCTCAGAGCACCGTACCTGGATCTAAATCCACGGGCAGCAAACTCAGCCCTCGACTTCGATCACTGGTTGGGCTGCTTTGAAGCCTACCTGGAAGAGTCCAACGTGCCTCAGAGATCCAAGCTAAGAGTTCTGAACGCCCAACTGAGCCCTAAAATATTCGCGCTCATCCGGGACCTTAAAACATACGAGGACGCCATCAACCGGCTGAAAAGACAGTACCAAACCCCGGTAAACCCCATGTATACCAGGCACCTCCTAAGGTCCCGCCCGCAACTGCCAGGGGAGCCGGTGGAGGAATTTTTACGGGTGCTACAAGCACTCGGCAGAGACTGTAACTTTAAAGCAGTAACGGCGGCAGAAAATACGGAAGACAACGTCCGCGATGCCTTCGTGAAAGGCCTACGGTCCGACTACTCACGGCAGCGATTACTGGAAGCAAAGGACCTCGACCTGGACAAAGCTGCAGCCCTCGCTCTCTCCCTGGAGGTGGCCCATCAGGACCAGGAGGCGTTCTCCAGGTACTGTTCGCGACCCTGGGACTCGGGCCCGACCCCTACCGCAATACCCTTCACCGCGCCGCCCCCGGGACCTACCTCAGCGTCGGCGTCCCGGACCCGATCGGGACCGCCACCCCCGGTACCGGCTCCGACATCGGACCCCCGCGGCTGCTTTTTCTGCGGCCAGGAGAAACACCCGAGGTCGCGCTGCCCAGCTAGGAACTCCACCTGCTCAACCTGCAGGAAGAAAGGCCACCTTGCTAAGGCCTGCAGAAGTGGATCTTCAGAGGCCAGCAGTGCCTCATGCGAACTGTGGGGGCGGCCATCTTCCTTCAAGGCAACAGAGGCCAGCATCCCCACACGTGAGTCATGGGGGCGGCCATCTTTGATCAAGGCAACCGACTCCAATAGTGCCTCATGTGAGTTATGGGGGCAGCCATTTTGTCCAACCTCGTGGGAGACGCCATTTTACCCACCACGCTCGACTGCCACCGTGCCTCCAGACCCGACGACCGCCTCACCCGCAGACGACAACGACTCGCTCAGCTACACACTAGCCTCCGTCACTCTGGATCAAGCCCGCCCGCATCACCTGTCCAAGTCGATGATGGACATCAAAGTAGACGGCCACACCACGACCTGCCTGTTCGACAGCGGAAGCACGGAGAGCTTCATCCACCCAGACACGGTGAGCCACTACTCCCTCCCCGTCCTGCCAACGCGCAACCGAATCTCGATGGCATCGAGGTCCCACGCCACGGACATCAGCGGCTACTGTGTTGTGACCCTGTCGGTTAAGGGTACGGAGTATAAAAACTTTAAACTCCTCGTCCTCCCCCAGCTCTGCGCTGCCGTCCTACTAGGGCTGGACTTCCAATCCCACCTCCAAAGTGTCACCCTAGCATACGGTGGACCCCTCCCCCCACTCACAGTCGACAACCAGCGGATGTTAAACCGCCCACCGCGTAACACCTGCAGCCTATCCACCCTCAAGGTCCCGCCACCTTCCCTGTTCGCTAACCTAACCCCCGACTGCAAACCCGTCGCTACCAAGAGCAGGCGGTACAGCGCCGGGGACAGGGCCTTCATTAGCTATGAGGTGCGGCGCCTCCTGAAAGAGGGCATCATCGAGGGGAGCAGCAGCCCCTGGCGTGCCCAGGGCGTGGTCGTTAAGACCGGCGATAAAAATCGCCTGGTCATCGACTACAGCCAGACCATAAACAGGTACACCCAGCTGGACGCATACCCCCTTCCCCGCATGTCTGACATGGTCAATCAGATTGCACAATACCGAGTATTCTCGACCATCGACCTTAAGTCGGCCTACCACCAACTCCCTATCAGCCCGGAGGACCGCCAGTATACCGCCTTCGAGGCGAACGGGCGCCTCTACCACTTCCTTAGTGTCCCCTTCGGTGTCACCAACGGGGTGTCGGTCTTCCAAAGGGAGATGGACCGGATGGTCGACCAGAACGGACTGCAGGCCACGTTCCCTTATCTAGATAACGTCACCATCTGCGGCCGCGACCGGCAGGACCATGATGTGAATCTGGAGAAATTCCTCCGTACGGCCCAACGGCTGAACCTCACCTACAATAAGGAGAAGTGTGTGTTTAACACCTCACGCCTTGCTATCCTCGGCTGTGTAGTAGAGAACGGAGTCATTGGCCCCGACCCCGAAAGAATGCGCCCCCTCATGGAGCTACCCCTCCCCCACTGTCCTAAGGCACTTAAGAGAACCCTGGGACTCTTCGCCTACTATGCCCAATGGGTGCCCAATTATGCGGACAAAGCTAGACCCCTCATGAAGTCCACATCCTTCCCCCTCACGGAGGAGGCGTGCGCGGCCTTCTCCCTCATTAAGGGAGACATAGCCAAGGCCACAATGCACGCAGTGGATGAGTCCATCCCCTTCCAAGTGGAGAGCGATGCATCCGACTTCGCCCTAGCCGCTACCCTTAACCAGGAGGGGAGGCCGGTGGCCTTCTTCTCAAGGACCCTACAGGGCCCTGAGATCCGACACTCGTCGGTCGAGAAGGAAGCCCAGGCGATCGTGGAGGCGGTACGACGCTGGAGGCATTACCTGGCAGGCAAACGATTTACCCTCCTCACCGACCAGCGTTCGGTCGCTTTCATGTTTAATAACAAGCTGAGGGGCAAAATCAAGAATGACAAGATCTTGAGGTGGAGAATCGAGCTATCCACCTACGATTATGAGATCTTGTACCGGCCAGGTAAGCTGTACGAACCCCCTGATGCTCTTTCACGAATTACATGCGCCAGCGCGCATATTGATAGACTTCAGACCCTCCACAACGACCTCTGCCACCCCGGGGTCACCAGACTTTACCATTTCATTAAGGCCCGCAACCTGACCTACTCCATCGAGGAGGTCAGGACCATGACCAGGAACTGCCAGACCTGTGCCGAGTGCAAACCGCACTTCTATAGGCTGGACAAAGCAAGCCTGATCAAGGCCACCCGCCCCTTCGAGCGCCTGAGCATCGACTTTAAGGGGCCCCTACCGTCATCCGACCATAATGTGTACTTCCTCAACATCGTTGATGAGTACTCCCGTTTCCCCTTTGCCTTCCCCTGCCCAGACATGACCAGTACCACGGTCATTAAATGCCTGAATGAACTCTTCGCCTTGTTCGGGTTCCCGAACTATATACATAGTGACCGGGGCTCCTCCTTCATGAGCGAGGAACTCCGCCAGTTCCTATTAGCGAGAGGTATTGCAGCAAGCAGGACCACCAGCTACAACCCCCGAGGGAACGGCCAGGTGGAAAGAGAGAACGCGACTGTCTGGAAGGCCGTCATCTTAGCCTTAAAGTCTAAGGGCCTCCCAACCTCCCGCTGGCAGGAAGTCCTCCCGACAGCGCTGCATTCCATCCGGTCACTACTTTGCACTGCCGTTAACGCCACCCCCCATGAACGAATGTTTGTTTTCCCCAGGAAGTCGACTACGGGAACCACTCTACCAACCTGGCTGACCTCTCCAGGGTCCGTCCTGCTGCGAAAGCACGTGAGGGCCCATAAAACGGACCCCCTGGTCGAGATGGTGAACCTCCTGCACGCCAACCCCCAGTACGCCTACGTGGCTTACCCAGACGGGCGGGAGGATACTGTCTCCTTACGAGACCTCGCACCCTCGGGCACTCCGGAGACACCACCTTTACCCCCCCCCACCACCCCCCCAATTCCAGCCCAGGTAGACGGCATGCCGGAACCCCACGAGCCTTCGCCGACCACGCAGACACCAGCATTAACACCGGATAATGCAACACCGCCGCTGCGACGATCGGAGAGGCTTACGAGGCCCCCGGACAGACTGACATACCAGAACTGGTAGTACACTTCACCCCGCCGGACTCAAATCTAAAGAAGGGGTGAATGTGGTAAACCACTTTTATCGTTCACTATCGTTACACTATAGTTATCACTGTTATATTGTTATCACCGTTCTCACTGTTGTATCACTATACGAGGTCGCCTCTTGTCACACTGTTATACCTGGGCTGACCATCACTGACCCCGCCCATGGCTCCACCTACCTGCCCAGGTATAAAGGTAGTCGACTGGCTGGTATTCCTCCTTGTTGGATCCGATCACCCATGAGGGTGGGCTCTGTTATTTAGTCAATAAAAACCTATAGTTACTTTCCTAACTCGTCGCTTTTCATTGGACGAATTGATAGGTATATCAGTACTCGAACCCTCTTGCTACGAAGGCCAACATACCATTTGCCTTCTTAACCGCCTGCTGCACCTGCATGCTTACCTTCAGCGACTGGTGCACAATAACACCCAGGTCTCTTTGCACTTCCCCTTCTCCCAATCTATTGCCATTCAAATAATAATCTGCCTTCCTGTTTTTGCCACCAAAGTGGATAACCTCGCATTTATCCACATTATAGTGCATTTGCCATGTTCCTGCCCAATCACCCAACCTGTCCAAATCGTACTGGAGTTTCACGACATCCTCCTCACAGCTTACCCTCCCACCCAGCTTTGTGTCTGTTGTGTATGTAACCTGTTCCACCTTGAGAGCTTAAGCCTGTTCCACCTTAAGAGATGTACTACTTTCTCAGGCTGCTGTAGACGTAATACCGGGGGTGAACACACCGGTATATAAGCACTGTGCAGTAATCTTGTATTCAGTGTAGTCCCTACCTCCAACCAGTAAAGACCTGTTTTATTGTTACTGATTAAGTCTGAGTATTAATTACTTGAACAACTCACAGACTTAACACTGGCGACGAGTCAGGTTCTTACCCTGCGGCAGTTATTCCACGGCGGCTTCGTCCACAGACAGGACGTTGAAGAGAGGTTTCAAATCTCACCACCCCACTGGAAGCGGCAGGCATTAGGACCCTGAAGCCTCCATCAGCGACTGAAAACTGGAGGACAGAAGACATCCTGCAGCTTCTTTTTCAACCTCGGTGGTGGGTAAGCCAAGCAGCGTTGGCTGCAAAGACAGGGCTGGGGGAAGTCGGAGGTATAAGGGCCATCGATCGAAATCCCTGATAAGGGCCGCACTCGGGCTGAAAGGCGCAGCGTCGGCAGACACTGAAGGCGCGAGAGCCGCGGTGAAAAGCGCGGGCCATCGATCGCGGCGGAGATAAGGGCCGCACTCGGGGCTGAAGGGAGACGGCGTCGGGGGACGGGTGAAGACCGCCAAGCGTGGGAAAACCGCCATTTTGTGGGCGGAGGACGACGGCAAGAGCGGGAAGCCGCCATCTTGGATAGCAGTAAAAAAAAAATCTGAGAAATTGCAAATCTGATAAAGTACTACAATGCCTAAACACGGGAATATTAGCAACTTTGATAGTGACATTGAAGATTGGGCCATATATGTTGAACGAGTTAAAAATTATTGTAAGGCCAATAAAATTCGTGAGGCTGATAAAGCACTAACATTATTAAATTTAATGGGTGCGAAGACATACGGGCAATTGAAACACCTGTTATCACCAGATGAACCGGCGGATAAGACGTTCGATGAGATTGTTACTGTCCTGAAAGATCATCTAAACCCCACGCCGCTGATGCTAGCGGAACGATTTAAATTTTACGACAGAAGGCAGCTACAGCATGAAAGCAATGCTGAATATTTGCTGGAATTGCGTAAATTAGCGAAATATTGCCAGTTTGGAACGGGACTGACAGATGCACTACGAGACAAATTTGTGTGTGGTTTATTTAAACAGGATACACAAAAGCGACTGCTCGAGGAGAATGAGCTGACGCTTGAGAAGGCGGTCACTATGGCAGCAGCACACGAAGCCGCAGCGAGAGGCACGGCAGTAATGCAGCTACGGTCACCGGAGCTCAGTGCACACAAATTGGGTGTGAGTTCTGGCAAATGTTATCGTTGTGGAAAGATAACGCATGATCAGAACCAGTGTTGGTTTAAAAACCAAGAATGTAGAACTTGTGGTAGGCTTGGACATATAGCTAGAGTATGCAGGTCAGGGAAGAAGACCAGCAACAAGAAGTCACCGCAAGGAAAATACGCAAAAGTACACAAGGTGGCCGAACAGGAGTCCGATTCAGACGCTAGCAGTAATGAACTGGCTGGCTTAAGCAGTATTGAACTGGCTAGCTTAAGGGTACTCAACGTTGGTAAGGGTGCAGACCTCCAGACAATTTGGGTTACTCTTCAGATAGAAGGAGTCCAAGTAAAAATGGAATTGGACACTGGATCGGCATTGTCGGTCATGAATAAGAAAGATTACAGAAGGTTATTCCAACATATTCCCCTACAGGATACGGAGATTATATTGACAACCTACACGGGGCAGAGAGTGTACCCCATCGGGACAATAAAGCTTGCAGTGGCCAACAAGGGCGAAGGAAGTCAAATAATGGACTTATATGTGCTACCGGAGGGAGGTCCACCACTACTAGGCCGGGAGTGGTTTAGAAACATAAATATGGACTGGCATGCGCTAAAAGCCATAAAGAGTGAGAACTCGGTGCAGATAATCAGCCCAGACTCTAGAACTGATGATGGTAAGACCAACCCATGTGCAAAAGACAAAGTTTCAGCACAGAATTCCACTGAGCAACAACAACATAGTTTAACAGAGAATTCTGAGTCTGTCAAGTCTACTGATATGCACATTCTTGAGGGACACTGGGCTCGAACTCAACTCCATTTCAAACTACAACAGCAATTAGAACAAATGATTCGCCGTTTTGAGCAAGAGATGAATGAAATAAAAAAGTTCTTTGTTACAGAGTGGGAGAATCTGGAAAGGCAACAGAAGCAACTGATGGAGAAAATGGAGCAGGAGCACACCAACCATCTGCGCCGAACGAATCAAAGCTGATTCAGGTTCTGAAGGTGCGTGCCATAATCTGGTGTCAGAAGAGTTAACGGTCAGCCAACTCCTTCATATGCTGAGGAACAAGACTCTGAAATGGGAAAAACTTGAACACGAGCTGCGATCTTCAAAGGAAAAGGGTTCGGAGCTCTCAAAAGTCATTGAGATGGCTGATGTGACGACACAGACTGAAACGACTGCAACAGAGCAGCCATTGGATGCCAAAAGTACGCTGACTCATGTCAATGTAGAACAACAGACCGCTGAAACAGCTGCTCCGGTAGAGGGATTGCATAGTCCGATCAATCAATCTCCAAAGGAAGTTGAAGTATTAAAATCACAAATGAGGTCACTAGTAAATGACTTGCTGAAAGCCCAGAAAAAGCTGGATGCAGAGGTACACATGAAGAAGTCTCTTCAGGAAAGATGTCTGGATTTGGAACAAGAGCTGGCTAACGTCCAGCTGGGTATGGAGGAAATAGACGACCCTCTCGCTGACCTGTCGGACGACTCCGAATATTACTATGTCCTGTCCTGCCCAACTTGTAACTTCGACTCCCACCATACAGAAATCATGGAGGAGCACCGAAAGTCTACGGAACATCGGGAGAAGGTGGCTCTACTACGAAAAAAGGAGGAAGAGAAGGAGGAACTGCGCATGCAGCTGGCAGCTGTGGCAGCTGACAATGGAGCCCAGAGAGTCTCCAAGAAGCAGAAAAGGAAAAGTAAAAACAGAAGATGACCCATCTGAACCATTATCACCTCTACCAGATCACACACGTGGTCCCTCCGAACGGAGCCAAATCAGTTCGGAAGTTCAAGCTGTTAAATCCATGAAAGGACTATTGAATGAGGAACGTGAACCGACTACACCACAGAGATTGAATCTGTGAACTGTTTTCCGCAGAGACTGAATCTGTGATATGTTACGTTAAACATGAAGTTATATATGTATATATGTTATTACGTTATGTTAAATGGGGGGGTGACTATAAAGCTAAGAAGGGAGGAGTGTTGTGTATGTAACCTGTTCCACCTTAAGAGAGCTTAAGCCTGTTCCACCTTAAGAGATGTACTACTTTCTCAGGCTGCTGTAGACGTAATACCGGGGGTGAACACACCGGTATATAAGCACTGTGCAGTAATCTTGTATTCAGTGTAGTCCCTACCTCCAACCAGTAAAGACCTGTTTTATTGTTACTGATTAAGTCTGAGTATTAATTACTTGAACAACTCACAGACTTAACAGTGTCGTCTGCAAATTTGGAGATATTACATCCAATTCCCTCGTCCAGATCATTAATATATATTGTGAACAGCTGGGGTCCTAGGACTGATCCTTGCGGTACCCCACTAGTCACTGCCTACAACTCGGAAAACGACCCGTTTATTCCAACTCTTTGCTTTCTGTTCATCAACCAGTTCTCTATCCAAGTCAATACCTTGCCTCCAATCCCATGTGCCTTAATTTTGCACGCTAATCTCTTATGTGGGACCTTATTGAAAGCCTTCTGAAAGTCCAAATACACCACATCCACTGGTTCTCCCTTATCTATTTTACCAGTTACATCCTCAAAAAATTCCAGTAGATTAGTCAAGCATGATTTACCTTTTGTAAATCCATGTTGACTTTGTCCGATCCTGTCACTGCTTTCCAAGTCTTTTATAATAGACTCTAGCATTTTCCCCACTACCGATGTCAGGCTTACCGGTCTATAATTCCCCGCTTTTTCTCTACCACCTTTTTTGAATAGTGGGGTAACATTAGCTACCCTCCAATCCATAGGTACTGTTCCAGAGTCTATCGAGTTCTGGAAGATGACCAGCAATGCATCTATTATCTCTAGGGCCACTTCCTTAAGTACCCTGGGATGTAGACCATCAGGCCCTGGGGATTTATCGGTCTTCAGTCCCATCAATTTTCTTAACACCATTTCCCTACAGATACTGATTTCTTTCAGTTCCTCCCTCTCATTAGACCCTATGTTCCCCGGCATCTCTGGGAGGTTATTTGTGTCCTCCTTTGTGAAGACAGAACCAAAGTATTTATTTAGTTGGTCTGCCATTTCCTTGTTTCCCATTATAAATTCCCCTGATTCTGACTGTAAGGGACCTACGCTTGACTTCACCAATCTTTTTCTCTTCACATATCTATAAAAGCTTTTACAGTCAGTTTTTATGTTCCCTGCTAGCTTACTCTCATATTCTATTTTCCCTTTCTTAATTAATCCCTTTGTCTTCCTTTGTTGAATCCTAAACTGCTCCCAATCCTCAGGATTATTGCTTTTTCTAGCCAATTTATATGTCCTCTCCTTGGATCTTATGCTATCCCTAATTTCCCTTGTTAGCCACGGTTGAGTCACCTTTTTTGTTTTATTTTTGTGCCAAACTGGGATGAACAAATTCTGTAGCTCATCCTTTCGGTCTTTGAATGTTTGCCATTGCCTATCTACAGTCAACCCTTTGAGTGCCATTCCCCAATCAATCCTACCCAACTCACTCCTCAGACCATCGTAGTTTCCTTTATTTAAATTCAGGACCCTAGTCTCTGAGTCAAATATTTCATTCTCCATCTTAATGAAGAATTCGATCATATTATGATCGCTCCGACCCAAGGGGCCTCGTACAACAAGATTGCTAATTAATCCTTTCTCGTTACATAATACCCAGTCTAAGATGGCCTGATCTTTGGTTGGTTCCTCGACATATTGGTCCAGGAAGCCATCCCGTAAACACTCCAAGAATTCCTCCTCCACAGTATTGTTACTAATTTGGTTGGCCCAATCTATATGTAGATTAAAGTCACCCATGATGACTGCTGTGCCCTTATTGCACGCTTCTTTAATTTCCCTTTTAATGCCATCCCCAACCTTCGCCTTACTGTTTGTAGGTCTATATACCACTCCCACTAATGTCGGGCTTGCCTTTGAGGGCCTTGTAAAGGGGCCGCATAAGCTGGGCTGCTCGGGGGACGAAGCGATGGTAAAAGTTCACCATGCCCAAAAACTCCTGCAGGGCCTTCACGGTGAGGGGTCACGGGAACTCCATCACGGCCTCCACTTTCGATGGCAGTGGCACCGCCCCGTCCTTCGTGATGCGGTCTTTGGAATCGTCCAAAAGAGCAGCGGGGTCACCAATGTTGGAGTCGTTAGAAATCAACAGGCTCTGAGACTTTTGTTGCAGCAAAGGCAAAACGCGTGTTACTTTATTCACTCTCCATGAGGACTGAGGTTCTCAGCCTCGTTGCAGGGCTATGACATCATCACGCTACCGACGCTCTTAAAGGGACCCTGCCCCGATAACCCAACCAAGTACGTACATATAACCACATTGGCTATACATTGTGAATTGTGTTTTGTCCCTATGTGGTCTCCGCCACAATCTTATTGAATGGTGGAGCAGGCTTGAGGGGCTGTATGGCCTACTCCTGCTCCAATTTTTATGTTCTTATGAGACTCCTGCCTGCCTGTGGTGGGTAACCTCCACACTCTTGAAAACCCAGGAGTTAAAATGTTAGGTTAGAGGAAAGCTGCAGGAATGCAGCGGCTTCTGCCCAGCCTTCATTTTAACCCCCCTCCTGCACCGTTCCTGCTGGATGGGCAGGAATAACATCGACCCTTAAATTTGTCACCATATAGTGATTTCATGTGAACTGTTCCATTGATTCCACACAGTTTTAATCCTCTAAGTCATGTTCCCTTGTGAACTGCCTGCATCATCTGTATAAACTGAGAAAATACTGCTTTTGCAATAGTGAGTATAACAGGCAAACAAAACCACTGCAAAAAAACAACTGAAATGGAACCCATTGGCATCACTGTCACAGTGCAATGAAAATATATCAACCAGCAACTGAGCTCAGTGGCAATTTCACAACAACTTACCCTTATATAGCACCTTTAATGTAATAAAGTATTCCAATGCACTTCAGAGGTGAACGTAGCCACACATTGAACTGTGGTCAAAGAAGAATTAGAGGTGGTGGGAATAGACACTGGTGTAGGATTTGTGGAAGATTTTGAAAGAAAAGAGAGGGGTAGTAAGGCAGAATGGTTTAGGGAGAGAATTCCAGATTGTAGGGTAGAGATGGGTGAAGCCTATGGAGTCATAGGCACACTGCAGGGAGAAGGAAGCAAAGGAGGCCAGAGTCAGAACGTGACTTCTCCTAGAGTTATAGGGCTGAAGGACGTTGCATGATGTAGTGAGGAAGGCCATTGAGGACAGGGATTTTGAAATCAATGCAATGACAGTGTAAGATAGGATGTGGATGGCCTACTTCTGGACCTGTTACAGTGTTTGAAGGGCAGAACTTGGGAAGCCCACAAGGAGAATGTTTCAGCAATCAAGTACGGAGGTAATAATGGCATAGATAAAGCCTTCAGCAGCAGTGGGAGTAAGGTAGGGGTGGAAGTAGACAATGTTGTGGAGATGGAAATAGGTTGTTTTGATGGTGCTTGGGATATGGGTTTTGAAGATCAGCTCAGTGTCAAGTAAGACACAGGTTGCACAGTGTTGGCCTCAGCCTGAGCAAATGGGGCTGGAGTTAAAGGATGAGGTACTGAGATTTTGGTCGAAGCCTAACAGGGTGGCTCCAGTCTTGGTGATTTTGAGTTGAAAGAAGTTCTTTCCTATTCAGAAATTATCGTTGAATAACACAGTGGTAGTTGAGGAGTCAAGGATGGTTACAAAGAGGTAAACTTGAGTGTTGGCAGCATATATATGAAACAAAGGCCTAGAAATTCCCTTGGGTTTGCGCCCATTTAGGGGCGCAAGAGTGGGTTGCGCCGGAAGTTGCGTCGCCGCTGAAATTAGGTGGGCCTTTAAATCGGCGTAAGCCGGTAGCGCTGCGCCGGCACCGATGATGTCATCGGTGTGCGCAGCGCCCTGGTACCGCCCGAAACCACGCCGATCTCCATCTTCAGTAGCGGCCGCCTCTTCCCTGGCGGCCGCTAACAACGTTTTGAAAACCTGGCCGTGCTGCAGCCTTAGAGGCGCTATTTAAAGCGGAGGTGCGGCCGGCCGCTTTTTCGGCGGCCGCCTGCCCGCACCTCCTTCCCCGGCCTCCTCCACCCCCCCCCGCGGCATAGCCGGCTGGTTTCCGTGGAGCCCGGCACTTCGCCGTTGTGCCGGGCTCTTTTGCCGGCACTTTCAACGGGGCTCTGGCCGTTGCAGGCACCTCCCCCTTAAGAGAAGGGGGAGGCCTGCAGTACAGCAGCCTGCCGCACCGCATCGGGTGGCGCAGCGGGACCGGCAGCGCTGAAATTCACTTTCAGCGCCCCAAGCGGGGCGGGCACACCCTGTACCAGCGCCCGCTTCCGCTTTGGGGCGCTGAAAGTGAATTTGGGGCGGGCACAACTGGCTCGGCGGCGGGCGCTAAATTTCCGGCGCAAACGTGCTGGCGGGGCGTCACCGAATTTATAGGCCAAATTGTTTACAAATTATATCACCAAGAGGCAGCATGTAGATGAGGAAAAAGAGGACGCCAAAGATGGAGCTTTGGGGCACACCCAATATTATCATGTGTGGGTGGGGGAGAGGAGAAATGCTACTGCAGGAGTTGCACTTTCTTAGTGAGGACTGGTAGGAATAGAAACTAGCTAGATCACTTCCACCAAGGTAGACCACAGAAGATAGATGGTGGAGAAGTATGGAGTGGTCAGCTGCATTGAATGCCATGGTCAAGGAAGGATAGTGCACTGCTGTTGTAGTCACAGAAGATTTCTGGTAACTTTTACCAGGAATGGAAACTGGATGAAGAAATTTAAAAACAAGGTATTAGATGCAGTGGATGGTGATGACATGTTTGAGGACTTTCAAGAGGAAGGGGAAATTGGTCATTGTATGGTAGTTGGAGAAGATGGAGGAATTGAAGGTGGATTTATTGAGAATGAGGTGGTGATAGTAGTTTTGAAGGGTGGAGGGAAAAAGCCGGTGGAGAAGGTACCATTGACAATCTGAGTGGGCACTGGGCTAAGTAAAAGTAATTGTGTGATTAGGATTTGGGTGAGCAGGAGGTCAAAGATGCAGGTGGCAAGGCTTATGGATATGAGCTTGCTCAGGGTTGGGGAGAGAAAGAGAAGTTTGAAAATCTGCTGAGTGACATGGGGGTGTGTGACAAGGGTATGGCGGGGCGGAAGGGGGGGGCGGAAAGAGTACAATGGGACGTAGGTGACTGAGGCAGCCAAAAAGATGGTCTTAATATATGAGATAAAAAAGGTTTTCATATTTGGTAAGTGTCATAAATCGAAACTTCTACGAGGAAGTACTACTGAACGGCCGGCTGAGGGCACCGCCCGAGGAGTATAAATACTAGGGCGTGGGCCCAGCTTGGCCAGAGACAGTCTGGAAACAGGAAGCTAGTGGCTACTAACTAGACCTCCATGTTTTGTTACGTCGATTAAAGCCTTGCTTTATGTACAGCCAAGTGCGTAGTGAGTCTTTATTACATCAGTAAGGAAAGAGAAAAAGAATATGAAAGCAAATTAGCAAGAGGCATAAAAACAGATTGTAAATGTTTCTATAGGTATGTAAATAGGAAGAGATTAGTGAAAGTAAACATGGGCCCATTAGAGGCAGAGACAGGAGAAATTATAATGGGCAATAAGGAAATGGCAGAGACATTAAACAAATACTTTGTATCTGACTTCATGACAGAAGACACAAAAAACATTTTAGGTAATAATGGGGAACCAAGGGTCTAGAGAGAATAAGGAACTTAAAGAAATCAGTATAAGTAAAGATATAGTACTGGAGAAATTAATGGGACTATGTGGCGACAAGTCCCCTGGACCTGACGACCTGCATCCTAGGGTTTTAAAAGAGGTAGCTGCAGAGGTAATGGATGCATTGGTATTAATCTGCCAGAATTCCCTAGATTCTAGAACAGTCCCCAAGGATTGGAAGGTAGCAAACATAACCCCACTATTTAAGAAAGGAGGAAGAGAAAAAACAAGGAACTATAAGCCAGTTAACCTGACATCAGCAGTAGGCAAAATGTGAGAATCTATTATTAGGGACATGGTAAGAGGGCACTTAGAAAATCATAATATGATTAGGCAGAGTCAACATGATTTTATGAAAAGGAAATCGTATTTGACAAATCTGTTAGAGTTTTTTGAAGATGTAACTAGTAGGATGGATAAGGGGGAACCAGTGGATGTAATGTATTTGGATTTTCAAAAAGCATTTGATAAGGTGCCACATAAAATTAGGACTCAATGGGGGAGAAATTCGGTATCGCCCTATTTGGGGCGCAATTATTGGCCGGGCACAAAGTCTAGCACCTGGCGCTAATTATCGCCTCCGACTGCAAACTTGGCTTCTATCACCCCTGGAGGTGATTGGAGCGTGAAATCAGGCGCTACACACCTTGCTTAAGGTGCTAATGCCGAGGAGCGAGGCGCTACCTCAGAGCGCTGGCGAAGCTCATGTGATGTCAGTCAGCAATGGAACACAGACACACTGGCACCGGCCAGTTCTTAAAGAGGAGGGTCGATCTTGCTCTCCATCCACACCCTGCTCATTGCAACTTTGAATCTCGGCCTGGAGAGACCTGTACATCAAATCTGCTGGAAAGAACAATGGAGAGACCCAGGGAAAGAGCTCAGAGTGCAGCTCCCATAGTCTCTTCTAAATCGATACAAGGAAGGGCAAATCAAAATAAACCTGCAATGTGCTGCTCAGTACCCAAAACTCCTTCACACAGCATTGAATCTCTCCAGAAGTCTCTCTCTCAGAATGCGTGGTGCAAAAATGTTGCCGACAAAAAAAAAGGCAGGAAGTGGTCGCCTTTAAATAGCGCTCCCCCAGCCCCTTTCCGACTGCAAAACGCTCCCGTCAACCTGTCATTGCTAGTGGCAGGCAGTATGGCGGGGCGCCACTCAATATCTGGTCCGGGGTGCTACCGGGGCGTTGCACACTCGACTGACATCACGATCTGTGGGTGCAGGAGATTGTGATGGCAGTGTTTAGCAGTGCCACAAAATGTCTGGTCAATTTCGCGAGTGGCGAAAACATTGCCGCGCCCAGGCACTAGTTGCTTTGCGCCCCATTAGGGCGCTAACGGGAGGCGCAAAGCAACCGAATTTTTCCCCCTATTTCTTTAGAGCCTGAGCACGAATTTGGGATATGTTCTTTGTATCTGCATTGTGTTAGTCCTAAATTTCACTTGGCTAAATTGATGTGAAGGCATCTGTTTCTTTTACCAAACTCACATTAAAGCAAGATTAATTAAGTAGGAACATCCCTACTTTTGGTTTGAGTTATTCATAGTAATCATACTTTAGAATGTGATAAAATTATTATTTACACAACTAGCAATCTGACATCATTAGAACTTTAAGAGTAAGAAGAAGTCAGGTGGAACTTTTTCAACATAGAATCAGAATATACATCACAGAAGAGGCCATTCTGCCTTTAATGCACATGCCAGTGCTAACTCTTCAATTGGAGCTCTCTAATCTCATTTCTCTACCCTTTTATATTCTTCCCTTTCAAATACTTAATCCAGTTTCCTTATAAATTATATAATCAACAGCTACTCGTGATAAAGCATTCCATGTTCTAGTAGCCCTCTCTGTGTAAAAAATCTTCTAATTTCCCCCTTTGTGTTTCTGGTGATAATCCTCTTGTTACCAATTTGTCAGCAATAAAAACAATCTTTCACTTTACCTTTTAAAAACTTTTCATAATGTAGAAAACCTCTATTAAATCCCATTAATCTCTGTTTCATTGAAAAAAGACTCGATTTTTCAAGCCTTTCTTCACAACCTCTCATCCTGGTATTGTTCCAGTGGATCTTTGCTTTACCCTTTCCATGGCTCGAGTATCCTTCCTATAATGGATTTGCTCAGAATTGTACACAATATTCCAACTGGGGTGTAAGTACTGCCTTGTACAAATTCAACATCATTTCCTGGCTTTTGTAGTCAATGCCCTACAGAACCCCATTTGCCTTGTTTATGGTCTTTTCTACCTGTGCTCTCACCTTTATGTGTGTGTGCTGCAGAACACTCTGGGGGCGATTTTGTCAATGGGGGCACGTTGGAGGCGGGACTGCTGCTTGCCTGGTTTTAGTCCCACCTCCATTGACTTGTGGCCAACCTACGCTATTTTCCAGCGGGCTTAGTAGGCCAATTAAGGGGAAGCCGATTACAGAGCACGTCAGCGTATGACGTTTCACCTGTCAAAATTTTGACAGATGAATTGTCATCGTTTGACAGCTCTGTGAAGCTGTCAACCACTGGCATTCTCTGTAGTTTAATGAGTCCTTGTATTCAAGACTCATCAAACCTCTTTTGTGAGCAGAAATTAGATGGTTGTTGCATTGGAGAATGCAGCAGCCATCTGTCATCTCTGCCGGTGAGATGCGAGACTCTCCGCATCCCCAACCTTTGAAGCCTGCAGGAAGAAACAAAGGTAAGTAAACATTTTCTATCACTTTTCACTCACCTCACATACTTACCTCTCCACACTTGCATCCATCACTTACCTGCACCCCTCCGACCCCCGCAGACCCACTGCTCGCCTCGCTGACCCTGGCAGGGTTCGCAGCCTTCGGGAAACCCGCATTTGTGTGGGTAAAATGGGGAGAATCCTCTTATTTGCCTGTTAACTACCTGTTAACAAGCAGCTAAGTGGCCGTAATCCCCTTCCCGCCTCCAGGAGATGGGACCCGGCGCGGGTCGCCTACCTGCCTCCCAGGAAGATGGCACGGAGGTGGGTTGGGGGGTGGGATGGGCACCCGCCCCCAGATTCTGCCATTTTCCCAGCAGTCCCGCCTCCAACCCCACCTCCCCAGGGCTGGCAAGATCGTGCCCTCTGTTTCTCAACTCTGCTAAAAATATTACCATTTAGTGTATATTCCCTTTCACTGTTATTTTTCCCTAAATGACTATTTCTCAGGTTTCTGCAGTGAACTGCATCTGCCACCCATCTGCCCACTCCACCATCTGTCTATGACCTCCTCAAATCTTCTGTTATCCTTCCTCACAGTTTGCCAGGCACTTTAATTTCAATATCAAATGGAAAACAAAAAAGGCCCCAGCACAGCACTCGGGGAACATCACTAATCACAATAGACCAACCTGAATCTCGGCCTGGAGAGACCTGTACATCAAATCTGCTGGAAAGAACAATGGAGAGACCCAGGGAAAGAGCTCAGAGTGCAGCTCCCATAGTCTCTTCTAAATCAATGCAAGGAAGGTCAAATCAAAATGAACCTGCAAAGCGCTGCTCAGTACCCAAAACTCCTTCACACAGCGTTGAATCTCTCCAGAAGTCTCTCTCTCTCTCAGAATGCGTGGTGCAAAAATGTCACCGACAAAAAAAGGCAGGAAGCAGTCACCTTTAAATAGCGCTCCCCCAGTCCCTTCCCAACTACAAAACGTTCCCCTCAACCTGTCGTTGCTAGCGGCAGGCAGAAAGGCAGGGGGCGCCACTCAATATCCGGTCCAGGGCGCTACCGGGGCGTTGCACACTCAACTGACATCACGATCTGCGGGCGCAGGAGATCATGGCAGTAGTGTTTAGCGCCGCCACAAAATGTCTGGTCAATTTCGTGAGCGGCGCAAACATCGCTGTGCCCAGGCGCTAGTTGCTTTGCAACCCATTAGCACCCTCTTAGGTTGCTAACGGGAAGTGCAAAGCAATCGAGTTTTCCCCCCATGGTATTGGGGGTAATATATTAGCATGGATTGAGGATTGGTTAATGGACAGAAAACAGAGAGTAGGAATAAACGGGACTTTTTCAGGTTGGCAGGCTGTAACTAGCAGGATCAGTGTTTGGGCCTCAGCTATTTACAATCTATATTAATGACTTATGTGTAGGGACTGAGTGTAACATATCCAAGCTTGCTGATGATACAAAATTAGGTGGGAAAGTAAGCTGTGAGGAGGACGCAAAGAGGCTGCAAAGAGATATAGACAGGTTGACTGAGTGGGCAAAAACATGGCAAATGGAATACAACGTGGGGAAGTGTGAAGTTATCCACTTTGGTAGAAAAAACAAAAAATCTGAATATTTTTTGAATGGTGAGAGACTGGGAAATGTTGGTGTTCAGAGGGACCTGGGTGTCCTTGTACATGAATCACAGAAAGTTAACATGCAGGTACAGCAAGCAATTAGGAAAACAATTGATATGTTAGCTTTTGTTACAAAGGGATTAGAAGAGTAAAGGGGCTAGAAACTCCGTCGTGCCCCGTTTGGGGCGATAACTTTTGAATCTCAAAGAAGTATCGCCAGGCAATAATCATTTTCTGGTCTCGGGAAATTGAGCTTTAGCGCTCTAAGAGGGAAGTGGCATGCTAAATCAAGCACAAACCACTTTCTCTTAGGGCGCTAAAGTAAAGAGCGGGGCAGTAGCGGCAGAGCGCCAAACAACGTGGAGTTCAAAGATACCGGCATCAGAGACTGCTTCCCTCGCTTAAAGGGAAGGGTCATTGATGGTGCACAACATACTCCTGCTCAGTTCTGTGTTGCCAGGCGACCTGCGCGACTGCCAATACAGCCCCAAACACTCAGAGAGTGGGGGGTTTGGACATCTCGCAGCAATAAAGCATCGAAAACATTCAGCAGGCACCAGACTGGTGCAAAGAATAAAGTTTGACCGACCTGTAAACCACTGCCTTTAATTAGTGCTCCCCAAGCCACCACCCCAGGTGACAATTCCTCCTCTTCCTGCTCTTGCTGACGCCCGGCGATAAAGCAGGGGGAGGGAGGCAATTTCTCACCCGGGGCGGTAACGGGGCGCTGCACACTTTATGACGTCACGATCTGCGAGGCGGTAAACCAACAGGGAAGTTCACTGGCATCACTGAATTCTCCGCGCCCAGTCGCTAACCCCTTAGCATCCCGTTACCGCCCCCCCCCAGGCGCTAATGGGAGGCGCAAAGCAGTCGAATTTCTCCCCCAAGAAGTCTTACTACAATTAGTGGCACGGTGGCATAGTGGTTAGCACTGTTGCCTCACAGCGCCAGGGACCCGGGTTCGAATCCGGCCTCGGGTGACTGTCTGTGTGGAGTTTACACATTCTCCCCGTGTTTACGTGGGTTTCCTCCGGGTGCTCCGGTTTCCTCCCACAGTCCAAAGATGTGCGGGTTAGGTTGATTGGCTATGATAAATTGACCCTTAGTGTTAGGGGGATTAAATATGTGGGTTTACGGGGATAGGGTGGGATATGTGTTGGTGTAGGGGTTACGGGGATCGGGTGGGATATGTGTCGGTGCAGGCTCGATGGGCCGAAATGGCCTCTATCTGCACTGTGGGGTTTCTGTGATTCTGTGAATTATACAGGGCATTGGTGAGGCCACAGCTGGAGTACTGTGTACAGTTCTGGTCTCCTTACCTAAGGAAAGACATACTTGCCTTAGAGGGAGTGCAGCGAAGGTTCACTAGACTGGTTCCTGGGGTGAGGGGATTGCCCTATGAGGAGACATTGAGTAGACTAACATAAGAACATAAGAAATAGGAGCAGGAGTAGGCCAATCGGCCCCTCGAGCCTGCTCCACCATTCAATAAGATCATGGCTGATCTGATCCTAACCTCAAATCTTCTATCACTCTCCATCCCACCCGAACCCATGTGATCTCCCGGGAGAGGCGAAAAACCAGATAAAAACCCAATGGCCAATTTGGGAGAAAAAATCTGGGAAATTCCTCTCCGACCCATCTAGGCGATCGAAACTCGTCCAGGAGATCATTCTGTCCCTATATTTTCTACAGTACTTACCTTCTGTAAAGGCGATCTCCACCCCAGCCAGGAACAGGAATAAAACCATCTCCTGAAATCTAGCACAAAATTAGAACAGAAGAAGTAGGAGCAGAACCAGGCTACACGGCCCCTGGGCCCGCTTCACTACCCACAGGGCCATGACCATTCTGAACCTAGACTCATGTCTAGGCCTATATTCCTTAGAGTTTAGAAGAATGAGAGGTGATCTAATTGAAACATATAAAATTCTTAAGGGGCTTGACAGGGTTAATGCTGGGAAAATGTTTCCCCTGGCTGTGTCTACAACATAGGGTTACAGTCTCAGAATAAGGGGTCAGCTATTTAGGACTGAGATGAGGTGAAATTTTTTCACTCAAAGGGTTGTGAATCTTGGGAATTCTTTACCCCAGGGGGCTGTGGATGCTCAGTCGTTGAGTATATTCAAGACAGAGGTCGATAAATTTTTGGGAACGAAGGGGTATGGGGATAGCGCGGGAAGGTGGAGTTGTGGTAGAAGATCAGCCATGATCTTGTTGAATGGCAGAGCAGGCTTGAAGGGCCAAATGGCCTACTCCAGTCCCTATTTCTTATGTTCTTATGATCTTATGTAGTGAAGATGAAGATCGACAGAAAGCAAAGAAAGGGAACAGAGGAGATGGTTTGTCATTGGGAAAATTCTGGAGTAATAAGAGCATTTGGACATGGAGTGGAGCATTACTTTGGATAATCAAACCAGATCTGGTGGTGAACCGCCAGGCCAGTTGTATGGTAAGAGCACTCCAGCCCTCAAATACAGTGATATGGAGGTGAGAACTCTGGCAAAGGAAATGATGAAGGTGGAAGATTGTGAGAAACTTAGAAGGGTCAAGATGAGTTGTTGAGTAGATTTTTAAATATTTATTCATTCTTGGGATGTGGAAGTGGCTGGCAAGGCCGGCATTTATTGCCCATCCCTTGTTGCCCTGAAAGGGTGGTGGTGGGCCTTCTTCTTGAACCGCTGGTAGCGGTTTGATAGAACTGAGTGGCTTGTTCAGAGTCAACCATGTGGAACTGGAGTCACATATTGGCCTGACCGGGTAATCCAGGGCCCTGGATTAATAATCCAGTGACATAACCACGAGGCTACCGTACCCTCTAATGCAGCAGCTGTGTTCAGGTGGTGGCGGGCCAGATTTCAACATGAACTATATAGGACTATACAAAAATCAATCCAACAGCAAATTATTAATTTCAAACTAAGACTGGACCACGGTTTTGTAAAAGCAGTAAACATTCCAAGAGAAATACACTTTTACACAGAATGCATTCCTACAGGGGATGACACCTTAGCACAGCTAAGCAAGGCCAGCCCCATTTGAGGGATTGCTTATTTGTTGAAGTTAAAAGGCCTTTAGTTTTACAGCAAAAGCACCTGTTTTCAGATGCAACACCAGCTCCAGAGAAACTACCATTGTGCTGGACCAGCACTTTAAACTGCAATTCAGTCTTTGGTCAATGTTTGTTAAACTGGAGTAACTCAGAAGAATGTCCCTACAAGAGTGATTTGCTTTGAAATAATTGCAGTTGAGCATGAAAACGAGCCTGTTTGATAAACACTGTTGGGCAATCACTCTACTGCATTTTACACAACATCACAGTGGAATGTATTCTAAACAAATTGCCTTTCTTATCCCTTTATAAACACATTTTCCTTTAATTTGTACTTCAGTTGACATGAGTATCTATTTATCTACTCAGAAACAAAGGAAGTACTGGTGCACCTGGGTCTTTAAAATTGTGGAATTAAAATTCAGAATTGTGTGACAGTATAAAGAAAAGAGAAATTATGTATATCTCTCTTTTAGTGTTTGCTTTCTATTGGATTATAAATACGCATGTGATAAGATTAAATGCACTTCTAATATCTGGAGTTTTCTAAAAGTCTTCATACTCATAATAAAAGATCGGCATTTACTGGAGTGCATGTTCACTGAACACATATGAAAAGTAGATTAAACTCATCATTCAGAATAATATTTTGCGAACAGTGATATAAAATGCAAGGCTCAGAATATAAATAACGGACAGTTTGCACTGACACCTGTAGTCATTTTCAGTCTTTGAACAACATTTTCTATTTTTGTATATTTTTCAAAAGTAAAACAGAGGTTTCATATGTGTGCATATTATCATTTGTTTTGTGCAATAAGTTTGTTACCAAGTTATAGATCTTTATCTGAAGAACAGAAAGGGATTATTTGGGTTTATTTTTGCATTTTTTATATATTTAAAAAGACTCCCTTCCAGCAGAAATGTTGAAACCGTGAAGATTGCTGCAAGGACATTTTTAAAAATTCATTCATGGGATGTGGGCATCACTGGCAAAGCCAGCATTTATTGCCCATTCCTAACTGCCCTGCAGAAGGTGATGGTGAGCCGCCTTCTTGAACCACTGCAGTCCATGTGATGAAGGTACTCCCACAGTGCTGTTAGGGAGGAAGTTACAAGATTTTGACCCAGCGACGATGAAGGAACGGTGATATATTTCCAAGTCAGGATGGTGTGTGACTTGGAGGGGAATTTGGAGGTTGTGGTGTTCCCATGTGTCTGCTGCCCTTGTCCTTCTAGGTGGAAGAGGTCGCAGGTTTGGGAGGTGCTGCCGAAGAAGCCTTGGCAAGTTGCTGCAGTGCATCTTGTAGATGGTACACACTGTAGACATGGTGCGCTGGTGGTGGAGGGAGTGAATGTTTAAGGTGGTGGATGGGGTGCCAATCAAGCGGGCTGCTTTGTCCTAGATGGTGTCGAGATTCTTGATTGTTGTTGGAGCGGCACTCATCCAGGCAAGTGGAGAGTATTCCATCACACTCCTGACTTGTGCCTTTTAGATGGTGGAAAGTCTTTGGGGAGTCAAGAGGTGAGTCACTCACTGCAGAATACCCACCCTCTGGCCTGCTCTTATAGCCACTGTATTTATGTGGCTGGTCCAGTAAAATTTCTGGTCAATGGTGACGTACCCCAGGGTGTTGATGGTGGGGGATTCGGTGATGGTAATGCCATTGAATGTCAAGAGGAGGTGTCTAGACTCTCTCTTGTTGGAGATAGTCATTACCTGGCATTTGTGTGGCACGAATGTTACTTGCCACTTATCAGCCCAAGCCTGAATGTTGTCCAGGTCTTGCTGCATGTGGGCATGGACTGCTTCATTACCTGAGGAATTGTGATTGGAACTGAACACTGTGCAGTCATCAGCGAACATCCCCATTTCTGACCTTATGATGGAGGGAAGGTCATTGATGAAGCAGCTGAAGATGGTTGGGCCTAGGACACTGCCCTGAGAAACTCCTGCAGCGATGTCCTGGGGCTGTGATGATTGGCCTCCAACAACCACAACCATCAAATGAAGGGCCAGTGCAGGAAACACTTTAATGACCTCACGAGTAGCAATGGTGAATAAAGCTCTTAATTTCTCCATCGCTCTCAACCTGGCAATGGATCTTCCCACCCCCCTCTACCAGCACTCAACAGTTCCCTCCCTTGCATCACATTGTTCACCAACCATCATAAGGGCACATTAAACCACCTCTAATTCTCTTTCAAATACACACTCACCTCTTCCATGCTCCCTTCACAGTAGAATCAGCAGTATTCTCTCATCACATGGCCGTCTTTGCCAAATCAGCAATTTCACTCGTGGCTCCTTCCTCACTACACACTCCAGACACGTGCTTTCCATTCAATACCTCCCCATCCTGCTTACATCTTGTTACTTCTTCCTCTCAGCAAGTGTGCAACAAGCAGAAGCCCCACACATTTGTATTCCCTTTTTCAGTAGACACTCACTAACTCTTGTCCTCTGTTCTGCAGGAGAAGATGGCACACACCACGGAGAGGAGTAAGACTGGGGGAGAAACGTCCAATCTGATCATCCTCTCCATCTGAGGCGGCATGCTCTGGTGATCAATGGCCCTTCCTGCACTGTGCAAATCTTCCTGAGCATGCAACTAAGGGAGAGCTCTCCGAAGCACTAGCACAGAGATTCGCATCCTGAGTGTGATAGCGAGTGAGTTAAAGGATCTGCACGTGGAGATGCACTCAGCACTAGTGAACCAGAGGGCAAGGTCCTCTTCCAGCTATGCTGAGGAAGACACAGTGAGGATGTCCGGGGCCCAGCTAGGAAAATAAATCTGCTTGCCTCACACAAGCAGTTGTACGAGGTATTGGAAGGCCTGCTAAGGAGTTTCATCGCTTTGGCTGAAAATATGAAGGAGAACACTTCCAGCTTGTGTGAAGTCATCTCACATGGCACCATCACTCTACAGTCTTCCTTGGAGTGTGTGGTTACCTCCAGTGACACTGCAGTCAGGCCTTCACAACAGGAGTCTATGCTGCCAGCCTTTGCAGCTTTGGTGGAAGCTCAAACGGCTGCCATGCAAACTCTGAGCTCCACCTTGGAGAGACTGGTTGACCAAATAGATAGGGGTTTTCAAGCCATCACTCATTTCCTGCACTCTGCTCTCCTGCAGATCAGTGGGCTGTACCCAGCTCCATTGGAGTTGCAATGGCGTAACAGAACCAGCATGCATTGCCAAAAAGTCAACTGAACTGGACTGTTCCAGCAGGAGCCAAAGTTCTACAATCTGCTGTTGGACCCTCAAAGGCTTGAGCAACCAGAAGTTGCAGGCCACAATCATGTCAACAATACAACATGAGCAACAGCATTCCACCAGTTTTGCTGAAGCTATTGGGGAAGCACCTCGTAGGACTAGTAGAGTTAGTTTTTTTAAGGAAGGTACAATGGATTGACACTTGGGTGAGATATGAATTCAAGGCAATTAGTGTTTGGCATTAAATTAATTGCCTTTATCACATTTGGCACTTTGGACTACAGTGTTTTTTTCCTAACAGCTTCTTTGTCTGTATTGTCAGTAAGCCATTGATATTAAAGTTGTCTGACTGGTTTCAATGTTAAATACAGGATTAAGAGTTTCAGAAAGGGGGTAACAAAGACTTTTAAAGGAGAGGAACTTTGTGCCACTTTTCAGTGCAGGAGAATGAGCAGGTCACTGGAAGTGCTGGTCGAAAACTGAAAAGTTTTGGCTTCTCTGGTTGCAATGCATTGTACCCACCTTCCTCCTCCCTCACCTTCACCCAGTTCTTCCTAGTCAGGTGATGGCATCCTGTTGCTCTGCCTCCTCCAACTATAGTCATCTCTGTATTGCCATGTTGTGCAACATGCAGAACACTACACTGATACAACAGACTTCGTGTGAGGCATTTTGTAGGGAGGCCTCAGGCACCGGAACCTTTGCTCAAATAGCACAATAATGCACTTAATGATACTCCTGGTAGTCCCATAGCTGTGGCTGTACCTGAGCTGCTATGGTTGATGTGGTTGCAGAGCAGTGTCACCAGCCATGTGTGAAAAGGGTAGGCTTTATCCCTAAGCAGCCATTCTGGAAGATTTGAATAGTTGGAGGATGGATGACTGTTACAGGATGAAGGCATTGTGACAGCTGCCTGTGAAACTGGCACAGATTTGCATGATCCTTCTGCAATGATCACGCACCAGCTGGACACTACTGGAGTGATAGCCCTTCCTATTGATGAAAGCTGACTGCTTTTCTTCTGCTGTCCGATGGCTACTTGAGTGCAGTCTATAATGCCCTGGACACTATGGAAGCCAGCCACTGCCACAAATCCCAAACCTCTCTCCTTTTGACAGCTGGCGTCCACAGGAAAGGTGATGTATTGGTTGGCCCTGGCAAATAGAACATTGGTGCAGCTGTGCACTGCAGACTGGGAGATGCCTTAATCAAAGACGTTAAGGGCAGTGGTGACTTTGACAGCCTCTGGCAAAGCATGGCCCTCTAGGCCAGCAGGCTGCAGGTCCTGTTGCTGGAGGCTGCACAGATCAGCAATAACCTGCCTGGTGAAGAGCAGCCTCCTGTTGCAGTGCTCCTCAGTCATATCCAGATAAGTGACCCTTGGCCTATTGACCCTGCAGGCTGGGTAAGGACCTCAATGAGTAGCCCTCCCCCCTGACCTGCTGCCTTCTGACATGCCCACTTGCTGCTTATTCTGGTTATTGAGGCTGCTCCTCGTCCTCCAACTGCTCCTCCATCCAAAGGAATACAGCAAAAATGGCACCCATGATAGGCTGTGAGAGCTTAATCAAGGTGGGTAAGGCAAGAAATAATCAGAAAGAAGCAATCACCAAGCTGAAAAATGCCTTGGAAATCCACTAAGCACATTACCACACAGATCCCTATGATCTTAGTGCCTGCAGCTGAGTGTTTCCCTTTCAGTAGCGCTTGCAGTCAGTGAGTCAGACAGTGCCTGAAGCCAATTCTGCGAGGTTTCACTCAGCTGCTTGGGCCCAGTTAAAATCGCGTCAGGGTTCTAATGACATCACAAGACTCTGATTTTCACGCATTTTATGCTTCTAGCGGGCGCCTCAGCCACCTAAATAAAATCATAAGTACATAAGAAATAGGAGCAGGAGTAGACCATTTGGCCCCTCGAGCCTGCTCCGCCATTTAATGAGATCATGGCTGATCTGACCTTGGGCTCAGCTCCATTTCCCTGCCCGCTCCCCATAACCCATCACTCCCTTATTGTTTAAAAATCTGTCTATCTCCACCTTAAATATATTCAATGACCCAGCCTCCAATGAATCAGGAGTGCAAATGACAGCCAGCGTGATTACAGTGGGAACTGGGCCGTAAGTGAAACCGATTGATTTTAATGTCCGTCCGTTCTCGCGCCCCCCCACCCCCGGCCCACCCTAATCCCGCCAGGCGAGGTGGTTTAAAATCAACCCCAGTATTTCTGAAAGATACATCCTCCCATTTTCCACACTGGCAGACTCCTTTTTCTCCATTGGCTGCTTCAGCCATCAGAAGTGCCATCCCATCAGAAGACTGCTGAGTGGATATTTAAACATTATTTCCACCAGACGAGAAGAACAAAAAAATTGCCAGAAATGGTGCTAATCTCCAGCAGAAAGCTGCTGGCACATGTCCGAAGCAAATCCCAGACCACAATTATCTTGATTTAATATGAATTATACATTCTATGATGCTCTGCTGTGTGTGCATGTATATACATAGTATGATCAAAAAAAGTGTTCATTATGGGCCATGTCTTGTTCCTTTTTCTAGCTCTACAAGATAATACTTCTAAAATATATCAGTTTTATCAAAATGTTACTATGAGGGATGGAAAAAATGTATTCAAGATTTCTACTTTTAATCTGCATGAGATAATATAGGAATGATTTATTTCGTAGTGTTTGCACTTAGAAAATAGGACTTATCGAACTTATTGTACAACATAAAGGGGGAAAAATTCAGTTGTTTGCGCCTCCCATTAGCGCCTTAAGAGGGCGCTAATGGGGCGCAAAGCAACTAGTGCCCGGGCGCGGCGATGTTTACGTCGCTCGCGAAATCAACTAGACATTTTGCGGCGGCGCTAAACAGTACCGCCACGATCTCCTGCGCCGGCAGATCGTGACGTCAGTCTAGTGCACAATGCCCCGTTAGCGCCCCGGACTGGATATTGAGTGCCGCCCTCTGCCTTACCGCCTGCCGCTAGCAACGACAGGTTGAGGGCAGCGTTTTGCAGTCAGGAAGGGACTAGGGGAGCGCTATTTAAAGGTGACCGCTTCCTGCCTTTATTTGTTGGTGACATTTTTGCACCACGCATTCTGAGAGCAAGGGAGAGAGACTTCTGCAGAGATTCAATGCTGTGTGAAGGAGGTTTGGGTACTGAGCAGCACATTGCAGGTTCATTTTGATTTGCCCTTCCTTGTATCGATTTAGAAGAGACTGTGGGGGCTGCACTCTGAGCTCTTTCCCTGGGTCTCTCCATTGTTTTTTCCAGCAGATTTGATGTACAGGTCTCTCCAGGCCAAGATTCAAGGTTGTAATGAGCAGGATGTGGATGGAGAGCAAAATCAACCCTCCCTTTTAAGATATAAACAGAAAATGCTGGAGAAACTCAGCAGGTCAAGCAGCATCTGTGAAGAGAGAAACAGAGTTAATGTTTCAGGTCGATGACCTTTCGTCAGAACTCCCCTTTAAGAACTCGCCAGCACCAGTGTGTCTGTGTAACATTGCTGACTGACATTGTGATGAAATATTCCATTCACCACTGCCTGTGACTGAGATCGGTTTCAGTGTCATTTCCCTTCCCCCAGACCTCATTGTATTGTGTACTGGAATGTGCTGTATTGTATACTGGAATGTGCTGTGTGTAGGGCTCCGCCCATACCTGGCCCCGTTTGTAAGCTAGCTTCAGTCTGGCCTCAGTCTCCAGAAGGAAGACATCTCTCTTTCTTACGTGTTACTTTCTAAGTTAATAAAAGCCTTGTTTTTGTTCTGCTAACTTCGAGTCTCGGAATTATTGAGGCACATCAATTTTATTAACTTATTTTTCAACACTATGGATCAACTCCTGAAACCCGAACATTTGGATTTGGATCAACATGCTCCGGACGCATCAGCATGCTTCGGACACTGGTTTGAGTGTATGGAATTCTTCCTGGACAATTCCGCAGCCGTCAAAGACGCTACGGACGCTGCAAGGATGAGACTCGGAATTCTGCGGAATTGGGTAAGCCACCGGGTTTACCCCCTCATCCAAGACGCCGAGACGTACCTGGCCGCCTGCGACATCTTAAAGGCGCATTACCAGCAGCCTACGAATGAGGTGTATGCTAGGCACCTGCTCGCTACCCGCGCACAGCGACCTGGGGAATCAGTGGAGGAGTTCCTAAGCACCCTGAAAATGCTTGGCAAAGACTGCAAGTGCCGAGATGTAAAAGCCGCAGTGTACACTGACGAGCTTGTTCGCGATGCCTTCATCACAGGCCTCAGCTCCACTTACATCCGGCAAAGACTGCTGGAAAAAACGGGGTTGGACCTGAAACAGGCTGCGGACACTGCGCGATCCCTGGATGTGGCCCAGAGAAACTCGGACGCCTACTCTTCAGCCCGCGCCGTCCACGCCGCCACGTGTGCACCGAGGGCGCCGCCATCTTGGAAGGCATCTTCCCCGCCCGACAGCCCGACACCGGCTGGGCCCCGCTCTCCCCCCAGAAGCCCTACGACAGCCGCGACGCGTCAGGGACCCAACTGCTACTTCTGCGGGCAGCCAAAGCACACCAGAAACCTGTGCCCGGCGAAAGGCACCACCTGCTTTAAATGCAGTAAGAAGGGGCACTTCGGGAAGGTGTGCAGAGGGAACCCCGCCGGAAAACCAACCGCCGGAAAACCCGCCACCGCCGCGTGTGCGCCGTGGGAGCGGCCATCTTGGACGCCATCTTGCCCGACCTCGTGGGGTCCGCCATCTTGTGAGGAGACAGCGTGGACACCATCTTGTATCGATCAGGGCCCTACAGTGGCATCGGTCACAGTGGACCAGACCAGGCCGCACCCGCTATCCAGATCAATGGTGGACATCGAGGTAAACGGGTGCCGGGTTAAATGCTTAATTGACAGTGGAAGCACAGAGAGCTTTATCCACCCAGAACTGGCACAACAACTCTCCCTAAAGGTGGTCCCTACTCAGGGTACCATCTCTATGGCTGATAAAACCCAGACATCGACCATTCTGGGTTACTGCACGGTACAATTGTGCGTTAACGGAACTGTATATGATAATTTTAAAGTATTAATCATGAAGAACCTATGTGCGAGCGTGATCTTGGGCCTGGATTTCCAGTGCAACCACCAAAGCATCACGCTCAAGTACGGTGGGTCCCAGCCGCCCCTCACAGTGTGCGGTCTGGCTACCCTGAAGGTAAAGCCGCCTTCGCTATTCGCGAACCTTACCCCTAACTGCCAGCCAATAGCGACCAAAAGCAGGAGGTACAGCTGGGAGGACAGGCGGTTTATCGCGACCGAGGTAGACAGGCTCCTGAAAGAGCGCATTATTGAACGCAGCAACAGCCCGTGGCGCGCCCAAGTGGTAGTGGTAAGGGGTAGCGAGAAGA
This sequence comes from Somniosus microcephalus, assembly GCF_052327205.1. Taxonomy (NCBI): domain Eukaryota; kingdom Metazoa; phylum Chordata; class Chondrichthyes; order Squaliformes; family Somniosidae; genus Somniosus; species Somniosus microcephalus. The sequence continues at coordinate 46,468,543 of NC_140992.1, read as the reverse complement.
AACGGATGGTGATCGACTATAGTCAAACGATCAACAGGTACACCCTACTAGACGCCTACCCGCTACCCCGCATATCAGAAATGGTGAACCAAATCGCCCAATACCGGGTGTTCTCCACCATCGACCTCAAGTCAGCGTACCACCAGCTCCCTATCAGACCAGAGGACCGCCCGTACACCGCCTTCGAGGCGAACGGACGCCTCTACCAATTCCTCAGAGTCCCCTTTGGGGTGACGAATGGGGTCTCGGTCTTCCAGAGGGAGATGGACCGCATGGTCGATGACCACCACTTGCAGGCAACCTTCCCCAACTCGACAATGTCACCATCTGCGGTCACAACCAGCAGGATCACGACTCGAACCTCGAGAGGTTCCTGAAAACCGCACAAAAACTCAACCTCACCTACAACGAGGACACGTGCGTTTACAACACCACGCGCCTCTGCATACTAGGCAGCGTGGTGGAGAATGGGGAAATCGGGCCAGACCCCGACCGATTGCGCCCCCTACGGGAGCTGCCCCTGCCCAACACTCCCAAAGCCCTGAAAAGGTGCCTGGGGTTATTTTCTTATTATTCCCAATGGGTCCCCAACTACTCCGACAAAGCCCGCCCCCTCTTGAAAGCATCCTCTTTCCCGCTCTCTGCTGAGGCCCACGCCGCCTTCAAAAGCATTAAGCAGGATATTGAGCGGGCCACGCTACAGGCAGTGGACGAGATCACTCCATTTCAAGTGGAAAGTGATGCGTCTGACTTCGCCTTGGCGGCCACCCTCAACCAGGCGGGGCGGCCCGTAGCTTTCTTCTCGAGGACCCTCCAAGGGCCCGAGATCAGACACTCCTCCGTGGAAAAGGAGGCCCAAGCCATCATGGAGGCAGTGCGCCACTGGCGCCACTACCTAGCCGGCAAACGCTTCACCCTACTTACCGACCAGCGGTCGGTAGCGTTTATGTTCAATAATAAACAGAGGGGGAAGATTAAAAATGATAAGATTCTTAGGTGGCGGATCGAGCTCTCCACCTTCGAGTACGACATCATTTACCGGCCAGGGGCCCTTAACGAATCCCCTGACGCCCTCTCACGAGGGATGTGTGCCAGCGCCACCGGGGATCGGCTACAGACCCTCCACAACGACCTCTGCCACCCAGGGGTCACGCGGCTGTTCCGCTTCATAAAGTCCCGTAACTTACCCTACTCGATTGAGGAAGTTCGGTCCCTGACCAGGAACTGCCGCACTTGCGCTGAGTGCAAGCCTCGGTTCTACCGCCCAGATAGAGCCCACTTAATCAAAGCTACACGGCCCTTTGAGCGGCTCAGCTTAGATTTCAAGGGCCCCCTCCCGTCCGTCGACCGCAATGTTTACTTCCTGAACATTGTGGACCAATACTCCCGGTTCCCATTCGCCTTCCCCTGCCCAGACATGACCAGCGCCACGGTCATTAAATGCCTCAACAGCCTGTTCTGCCTGTTCGGTATGCCGAGCTACATCCATACGGATAGGGGGGCGTCCTTCATGAGTGAAGAGCTACGCCAGTACATGCTGTCCAAGGGGATCGCCACGAGCCGTACCACCAGCTACAACCCCCGGGGTAACGGCCAAGTGGAGCGAGAGAACGGGACAGTATGGAAAGCAGTCACTCTAGCTCTAAGGACCAAGGGCCTCCCTATCTCCCGCTGGCAGGAAGTCCTCTCAGATGTGCTCCATTCGATACGGTCGCTATTGTGTACGGCCACTAATACCACGCCTCATGAACGAATGTTTGTCTTTCCCCGGAAATCCACCTCAGGCGTATCCATGCCGTCATGGCTCTCCACCCCAGGTCCGGTACTCGTGCGAAGGCATGTGAGGGGCCACAAGACGGACCCTCTCGTGGAGCCAGTACACCTACTCCACGCCAACCCCCAATACGCATATGTCCGGCACGCCGACGGAAGGGAGGACACCGTGTCCATAAAAGACGTCGCCCCAGCCGGCATCGACAACAACCATGGCAATAGCGGCAATGACGATCACAGCAACTCTTACCCACCCACTACTCTTTCATCACCCCCGGAAGAACACCGACCAACGGCACCCCCACCAACTACCCCTCCAACAACCCTGGTGGCACCCCCGGCAGAGACCCAGGAGGCTACCGGGGACACCCAGCCAACACCCGCGGCACCGCAACAGCCATGTCGGTCGCAGAGGACTATCAAACCCCCGAACAGACTAAATCTATAGAAGGGGTGAATGTGATGAAATATTCCATTCACCACTGCCTGTGACTGAGATCGGTTTCAGTGTCATTTCCCTTCCCCCAGACCTCATTGTATTGTGTACTGGAATGTGCTGTATTGTATACTGGAATGTGCTGGAATGTGCTGTGTGTAGGGCTCCGCCCATACCTGGCCCCGTTTGTAAGCTAGCTTCAGTCTGGCCTCAGTCTCCAGAAGGAAGACATCTCTCTCTCTTACATGTTACTTTCTAAGTTAATAAAAGCCTTGTTTTTGTTCTGCCAACTTCGAGTCTCGGAATTATTGAGGCACATCAGACATCACATGAGCTTCGCCAGCGCTCTGAGGTAGCGCATCGCTCCTCGGTCTTTGCACCTTAAGGCAGGTGTGAAGCGCCTGATTTAGCGCTCCAATCACCTCCAGGGGCGATAAAAGCCAAGTTTGCCGTCGGAGGCGATATTTAGCGGCAGGCGCTAAACTTTGCGCACGGCCGAGAATGGCGCCCCAAACGGGGCGATACTGAATTTTTCCCCTAAAAAGAATTGTGTTTGGGGCTCTATGTGCCTCAGTTTCCCCCCTCTCCTTGAGGCTTTCCACCTCTGTGCATTCTCAGTCAGGCGGGAAGCAAGGGTGGCCCAGGCTACAGACTTCTTTACTACAAACACTGCTGATCACAGTCGGTGCTGGTAATGGGAAAGAAGGACAATATACCAGTTCAGTATCAATATCGCAAGGTGCTCAACCTACCAGGGATGTTTGTACTGTAAGTGGAATGACGTACCAAGTTTGCACTTGCGAATAGTTAGACTGAGAAATGTTTGAGTGAACATTTTGGTATGAAGTCTGAATTTTTAATTCCTACTAAATTGATTTGATAATGTAAGCATTGTTAAATTAAGTTTCTTTCCCCCCTTCCCCTTCTGACTTATGCTACAGTATGTTTTACACGGACACAGGCCACTCTCCAGTGCTTCATCCCAGTGCCCATTAACAGCGAGTGTTGGCAGACTATCCCACCATGAAGATCAGCACAGCCAAGCTCAATCCTGTTCTTACCCAATATCCACAAACGTGCACTTTCCAGTAGGAGTCACTGGGTAATAACTAGGAGAAGAACCCTGACTTTGGTTTCCCTCCCTAGCCCAGGAACAATAATGCCAATTTTAGCCACTCTGACCTCGTCCTGGCCAGAGTCAACTAACTCAGCACTAACCAGGGATCAAACCTGGGCCATTTTGATCTATATGGCACTGTTCTACACTGGAAGTGCAGTTACCAAGTGAACCATCAGCGAAGCTTAAATCAAACTTTCCTTGTAACTTTCAAAGTTTAAACTGGAACCACTGAGCACTCATTCTAACCAGCATAGTTCTATGTAACTAAAGTTGGCACCTTGTTCTCAGCTTTTACAGCTCACGTAGGCTTAGCATTTCACTGCAAACTGGACTGACTTTTATGAAAGCAGCTTTGATACTTCTAGACTACAGTGGTCAAGAACATCAGTTATTCATAGGTCAAATTGGCCACAAAAGCCCTTAATCAATCAGTAGTGTCTGAATATGATGTCATCTATGTTTTCAAGGACCTTTTAGACTTTGTCAGCTTGTCGGTATCATAGACTAAAGAGAATGCAAATGGCTGCTGTCAGGACTTTTAAAGGCTTTTCAAGCAAAAGTCATGGGCTGGAAAGGAATGTTAAAGTTTAACTAGATACACAATAAAGACATGTGGCAGCTTTTCCAATAGCTGGAGGACATAGCCTGCAGCATTTTACAACACACCATATTGCCAAAGCATACTTAATGATCTAGGTCCACCCCTGTCAGGTGTCAAATTTAGCGCGACAAAATTCAGTATAAAATATTAGGTATCCAAGAAAATATTTTTTTCTCTAATAACACAAAATGATTGAGATAGAATGAATGATCATAGTGGAGCAGCAGTGTGAAATGACATATTTACAATGCAAGCATAATTGGACTGAATTACATGTATTAAATCAACTTCAAACTTTATCATACATTTTCAATAATTAACTTATTGATTTACTTTTCCGAGTATAATGGCACATTTTGAGGTCAATAAGCTTTAATGTAACATCACTATTATAACTGAAATCCTATGAGATTTAGTTAGTTCCAGTAATTGTTTTTCAGGTACAAATAATTGATAAATCAGAACTAATTATATATATTTAATCATTCATGAAAATTTGCAATTATTGCCCTCCTGCTGCGCATTTCAACTAAACCAGCTCTCCATTTACTTTGAACCTGTGTAATTAAATATATCAACCTACAGCATGCTCAGCCCAAGGTAATGGTAGCAGTATTTTTATACACCATGCTGATTTGATACAAGTTCCATACCTTTTTGAAAGATAGCAACAAATATATTTTAAATCTGTTATTTGCAATTCAGTTACATCGGAAAATGTTTATTAAATCAACAATGGACACATTTGCCAAAATAAATTACTTAAACATATCCAAGAATTAAAATCTTTTGTGTTTATTCCAGTAAAAGGATGAACATTTGCTGAGTGCAATAACACAGCAAACAACCGAGTGTACTCTCTCCCTGATCCCTGACCCCTGACCCTATGTAGCTTGGGGTCATTGACCAGTGACATGTGACCTGCAGAAGTTAATTCCCACAGAACAATAGCAAAGCCCTTCCACGGTCTTATTCTATTACATTTTGATACTAAATTAATTGTTTGTTTTCTCACAGAGAAGATGTCTGACCCTTTAGGCCAAGTCCAAAAGTAGCTGAAAATGCATGTTACAATTGCGCATTCAAGTGATGGTCTACTAATAGGATTTAATATTCTAATTAATACCTTTTTAAAATCCTGTCAATGGGATAAAATATTCTTTCCTCTGCGTAGATATTGAAATCAATCAGGCTCTGTTTCATCATGCGTGACTATAGATAACCAATTAGGTCCTATGTTTATAACTAGTTCCTATTCCCACAATGTTTTTTTTACCAGTCCCTAAGTATTAGAATGGAAAAGGGATGAACTACGTTGACATGAGGAAAAGACATTATCAGATGGTGACTAAATATTCATCTTGCTGTGCAAAGGAATTCACACAAATGTCTTTATACAAAAGATCTAAAGTTTATTTGCTGAGATTGAAACAATCATTGCTTTCATGGCTTTCAAGTAGGGTAGGATGTCATTTTTCCCCTTGTCTTCTCTCAGTGTATTGCTGAAGTTTAAATATGTCAGGATATCCAACGTTTTTGGTTTCATATCTTGAATTTTCAGCAGTTGCAGCAAAACCTGCCTGCCTGTTTGGTAGAGATTCTAATTTATACTTAATTGCATTCTTGAGGCTTTGCACTCACTCCTTGATTGACAGGGGGAGGTGTGTGGCTGACAGATGAGTTTTGTTACTGGTTGATGAAGGTCCAAGATACCAGATGGTAACATTCTGACATTCAGCACAACTCCCTTTATGAAGTTTCCCAGTTTACTGTGGCTGATGATTAAATGCACATTGTTTATGGCTGTCTCAAAAAAAACCACCCTTTTCATAAAAAGATTTCACATATTGAACAAGGAGAAAAATTTACTCATGTATTTACACTTAAACAACAAAATGAAGACAAGAAAGGTTTTTGAATGATTGTGAATTCTCAGCATACAAACTCTTATACGCCGTACATCTACAAATGAAAGTCAGAGCAACCATCAACCATATCTATATAATGGCTGAAACATGCAGTGTTAAACTAACCGGGTTTAGGAATCAGATTGGAGCCACTAAAGTTCCAATTACATAGGAAACTTCATTTTCTCCCTATCCATCCTCTCCTGAAGGCAGTAACTCTAAAGTTGGAGTCATGGTCATGGCTGCCAGAAGCCTTCAGTGCCTGTCCAGAGATCTTTCATACATTTGTGTGGCTGCACAGTGAAAGTTAGTAGGCTACCCAAACATGGGGGAGGATCATAGATAAGCCCAACTTCTCCTCACCCACCATCCATAAATGAGCAATACCAGCTGAGGACACAGGAGAGAGATCAGAAACAGGAACCTTGTCTACGGTTCCCTTTCTCTAACTCAGGAACACTGACTCTAATTGTAGCATCCCCCCAGCCCCCCATACTGAAAATGAAAAATGTCTGACTCCGCGCAACCAAGTAATGGACCCGAGACCTCCCTCTCTCGCTCAGGCCTACTCCCTACCCTGTTAGGCTCAGTATCATACCATGTGATGCATTTCCTCACTGAGCTTTCCTGCCATAGGTGTATATTATTATACAGGCATATATATATATAAACAACAGCTAAGAGTAGAGCTGTGTACTTACTGTGGCAGAAAAATGTTTGAATGCACTCTCCCTGCTAGAAATGTGCATGTATGGACCTCAGATAGGGGTGGGCTTACCTGTGCTGTTGCTCACAGTAAAATATCTTATTAGCCACTCTTTAGGTTCACACATGAAGTCTGCTCATTTGTAAGAAGTGCCAGCCCAAAACACACACCCTCTCAGCAGCTCGCCAATTAGGAGGGCAGGAAATTCAACAAGGCAGCTGCTACTTAAAGGCCTGGAGCAGCCCCTTAAAGGGGAGGTGCTTTGTATTGTGGTGGACATTTCCACAGCAGGGAAAGTGACTTAGAACTGGGTATCCAGGTTCTCTGATACAACAGTGAAGGTGTAGATTGAACAAATGACCTCTTCCCCTGCAATAGGTGGCTTGTGCCAAGACAATTCAGTCAACAGGCATAGAGATTGCTGGCAGGAAATTTCAATGCCACCAGTGTTGTCCCCAGAACCTGGCTACAGTGCAGAAAAAAAATAATAATCTGACCAGGACTTCCCTTAACTCTCTGCACAGGCCTGCATGAACTCTACTTTAACCCCAGCAATATCAATCCTTCCCTTCCCTGTTTTCCATGCCTCTCCTCAAATCAGCATGGATCACTCCATTACACCTCCTTTTGCTTGCACTCACACACTCAAAACCTGCTACTGCTCTCACAACTTTTGCCCCCTCTTGACCACTTCTTGTCATCACGTACACTATGCCGAGCTGCCTCATAGATCTTGAAAATCCTTCAGCGAAGCAAATACTAATCTACTTCCACTCTAACTTGCAGGAGAAGCTGTCACACAACAGAAGGGAGAAGGTCCTGTTTCCATACAAACACTGACACCAATGGAAGAAGCCGCCATCAATATCATTGGCTGCATTGGAGATGGCCAAGCTGGAAGCCATGCATGGCAGCGTGTTTGAGCATCTTTCCTTCCTTTTCTCTTCTACTTAACTCGCTCATTCAGATAGGCACATGCCCACCATGGTAAGCTCATGGTGCATTGTGCTGCCACTCTGTGAGGATGCTTCCTTCTATTTACTTTCTCTCTAGTTGCAGCTCTGTTTGCTCCTTTCCTCTTCTTGCAAGAGTATAATTTCCAGAAGGAAAAAAAGTGTAATGCCAGAAGTTCCTTAAGAGTTGTGAACAATCTACAGCAACTACAAGCAATTGGAAGTCATCTAAATAGTAAAATAAAAATAGCTAATGCAAGTAAACTGTCTCCCAAAACTTTCTACACTATTACCTAAGTGCAACTGATGCTCCCTTTACATATCGCTTGAAATGGTTGCCTCCTGTCTTGTACCATCCATGGTTTGTGAATGGGAATAGTAACTGGTGGGAGAAACCTGGGCTGAAATGAGATTGGCATTGGAGCTCATAATACATCATCTAATGATGTGTGACCCTGACTAAAAAATATTAATGAGGCCCCCACCTTTTTCCGGCAGGAGCTTTGACCATATGGATTGAAGTTTGCCTGAAAATTGGAATAGGTGGGAATGCAGTGGTAAATTAGCATTTCTGTTTCATACTCTATTTTGGTTCTACTACTGTCCCATTTTTAAGTGCAAACAGGGCATTGGTGCCATTTCTGCAATGTACCACTCATTGTACATGGACTTTAGAAAAGCCGTTGACAAGGGAAATGGCAGATTACTCATGAAAATTAAGGAGTATGGAATTAAGGGGAGGATAGCAAACTGGATTAAACATTGTTTACAAGTGAGAAAACGGAGATTAGGAGTCAAGGCAGCTTTTCGGAGTGGTTGGAAGTGGGTAGTGATGTTTCTCAGGGTTCAGTTCTGGGGCCACTTCTGTTCACTGTGTTATCAATAATTTGGATTAGGCTCAAAGGGAGTGGTGTCAAAATTTTCAGATGATACCAAAATAGGAGGTATAGTTATTTCTTTAGAAGACCAAAGGAAGCTGCAAAGGAATATTTAAACAGTGGAATGGGCTAAATAATGGCAGGTGAAATTCAATGTGAGTAAGTGTGAGGTGATGCGTTTTGGTAAAAGAAATATCCACAGTAATTATACTCTGAATGGAAGTGCTAGATGCTGGGGGCTGATTGGAGGCCTCGTGGAGGGTCTCTGATCGCAGAGGATGGGTTAGGCAGGGACCCTGGATCCAGGAGGTAGATATAAAGCCATTAACCTCCTGGATGCAGCAGTCCCCGCCTCTGATTAACTGCCGGATTTCACGAATTGTGTGAAACCCGTCCACAGGCAGCTGAACACAAAATGGACGGAGAGAAAGAGGCTTCCAGCCTCATTACAATATTTAAATTGAGGTATCGCCCCCCGCCCCGTCTCCGGCAAAACTGGAAGTGGGTGGGTTGGAGGCGGGATCAGGTTGGGAATCCCATCTTCAACTGCCCCCACGCTCCAAACCCACCCGTTTTTTAGGGGAAAATTCCGGCCTATGTCAACATTTAAGATTAGATTGAATAAGAGGATGAAGGCGAAGGAGCTGAAGGGATATAGTAACAGGGCGGGCACATAGGATTCCGACTATTTGCTCGCATGGAGGGTAAACGCCAACACGGACTGGCTGGGCCGAATGGCCTGTTGCCATGTTGTAACTTCTATACATGTCTATGTGTCATTCATATATTTGGCATAATAGCTCTGTATTGCAGATCTGATCCAAGCCAAATACAAGTACTTTCACTATTTAATAAGGTGCCACATTTTATAAGATACCATGTAAAAGACTTGTAACAAAAATTAAGGCACAAGGCATTGAAGGGAATGTAGTCATTTGGATAGAGAGATGCCAAGAGGACAGAAAACAGAGAATAGGAGCAAATGGATATTTTTCAGGTTGGTCTATTGTGATTAGTGATGTTCCCCGAGTGCTGTGCTGGGGCCTTTTTTGTTTTCCATTTGATATTGAAATTAAAGTGCCTGGCAAACTGTGAGGAAGGATAGCAGAAGATTTGAGGAGGTCATAGACAGATGGTGGAGTGGGCAGATGGGTGGCAGATGCAGTTCACTGCAGAAACCTGAGAAATAGTCATTTAGGGAAAAATAACAGTGAAAGGGAATATACACTAAATGGTAATATTTTTAGCAGAGTTGAGAAACAGAGGGCACGATCTTGCCAGCCCTGGGGAGGTGGGGTTGGAGGCGGGACTGCTGGGAAAATGGCAGAATCTGGGGGCGGGTGCCCATCCCACCCCCCAACCCACCTCCGTGCCATCTTCCCGGGAGGCAGGTAGGCGACCCGCGCTGGGTCCCATCTCCTGGAGGCGGGAAGGGGATTACGGCCACTTAGCTGCTTGTTAACAGGTAGTTAACAGGCAAATAAGAGGATTCTCCCCATTTTACCCACACAAATGCGGGTTTCCCGAAGGCTGCGAACCCTGCCAGGGTCAGCGAGGCGAGCAGTGGGTCTGCGGGGGTCGGAGGGGTGCAGGTAAGTGATGGATGCAAGTGTGGAGAGGTAAGTATGTGAGGTGAGTGAAAAGTGATAGAAAATGTTTACTTACCTTTGTTTCTTCCTGCAGGCTTCAAAGGTTGGGGATGCGGAGAGTCTCGCATCTCACCGGCAGAGATGACAGATGGCTGCTGCATTCTCCAATGCAACAACCATCTCATTTCTGCTCACAAAAGAGGTTTGATGAGTCTTGAATACAAGGACTCATTAAACTACAGAGAATGCCAGTGGTTGACAGCTTCACAGAGCTGTCAAACGATGACAATTCATCTGTCAAAATTTTGACAGGTGAAACGTCATACGCTGACGTGCTCTGTAATCGGCTTCCCCTTAATTGGCCTACTAAGCCCGCTGGAAAATAGCGTAGGTTGGCCACAAGTCAATGGAGGTGGGACTAAAACCAGGCAAGCAGCAGTCCCGCCTCCAACGTGCCCCCATTGACAAAAATCGCCCCCAGAGTGTTCTGCAGCACACACACATAAAGGTGAGAGCACAGGTAGAAAAGACCATAAACAAGGCAAATGGGGTTCTGTAGGGCATTGACTACAAAAGCCAGGAAATGATGTTGAATTTGTACAAGGCAGTACTTACACCCCAGTTGGAATATTGTGTACAATTCTGAGCAAATCCATTATAGGAAGGATACTCGAGCCATGGAAAGGGTAAAGCAAAGATCCACTGGAACAATACCAGGATGAGAGGTTGTGAAGAAAGGCTTGAAAAATCGAGTCTTTTTTCAATGAAACAGAGATTAATGGGATTTAATAGAGGTTTTCTACATTATGAAAAGTTTTTAAAAGGTAAAGTGAAAGATTGTTTTTATTGCTGACAAATTGGTAACAAGAGGATTATCACCAGAAACACAAAGGGGGAAATTAGAAGATTTTTTACACAGAGAGGGCTACTAGAACATGGAATGCTTTATCACGAGTAGCTGTTGATTATATAATTTATAAGGAAACTGGATTAAGTATTTGAAAGGGAAGAATATAAAAGGGTAGAGAAATGAGATTAGAGAGCTCCAATTGAAGAGTTAGCACTGGCATGTGCATTAAAGGCAGAATGGCCTCTTCTGTGATGTATATTCTGATTCTATGTTGAAAAAGTTCCACCTGACTTCTTCTTACTCTTAAAGTTCTAATGATGTCAGATTGCTAGTTGTGTAAATAATAATTTTATCACATTCTAAAGTATGATTACTATGAATAACTCAAACCAAAAGTAGGGATGTTCCTACTTAATTAATCTTGCTTTAATGTGAGTTTGGTAAAAGAAACAGATGCCTTCACATCAATTTAGCCAAGTGAAATTTAGGACTAACACAATGCAGATACAAAGAACATATCCCAAATTCGTGCTCAGGCTCTAAAGAAATAGGGGGAAAAATTCGGTTGCTTTGCGCCTCCCGTTAGCGCCCTAATGGGGCGCAAAGCAACTAGTGCCTGGGCGCGGCAATGTTTTCGCCACTCGCGAAATTGACCAGACATTTTGTGGCACTGCTAAACACTGCCGTCACAATCTCCTGCACCCACAGATCGTGATGTCAGTCGAGTGTGCAACGCCCCGGTAGCACCCCGGACCAGATATTGAGTGGCGCCCCGCCATACTGCCTGCCACTAGCAATGACAGGTTGACGGGAGCGTTTTGCAGTCGGAAAGGGGCTGGGGGAGCGCTATTTAAAGGCGACCACTTCCTGCCTTTTTTTTTGTCGGCAACATTTTTGCACCACGCATTCTGAGAGAGAGACTTCTGGAGAGATTCAATGCTGTGTGAAGGAGTTTTGGGTACTGAGCAGCACATTGCAGGTTTATTTTGATTTGCCCTTCCTTGTATCGATTTAGAAGAGACTATGGGAGCTGCACTCTGAGCTCTTTCCCTGGGTCTCTCCATTGTTCTTTCCAGCAGATTTGATGTACAGGTCTCTCCAGGCCGAGATTCAAAGTTGCAATGAGCAGGGTGTGGATGGAGAGCAAGATCGACCCTCCTCTTTAAGAACTGGCCGGTGCCAGTGTGTCTGTGTTCCATTGCTGACTGACATCACATGAGCTTCGCCAGCGTTCTGAGGTAGCGCCTCACTCCTCGGTTTTAGCAGCTTAAGAGAGGTGTGTAGCGCCTGCTTTAGCACTCCAATCACCTTCAGGGGCGCTAGAAGCCAAGTTTGCAGTCGGAGGCGATAATTAGCACCAGGCGCTAAACTTTGCACCCGGCTGATAATTGCGCCCCAAACGGGGCGATACCGAGTTTCTCCCCCAAGTTCTTTAAAAACTAGGCCAACAACAATACCCAAATTCTTCCATTTTTCTGCAAATTACCTTCAAATTCCTGCACATTCTGAATTTTTTACAATTTAACGTGCTTTTTGGAATTGCACTTGGATGACTGAAAAGGGTTACAAGATATGTTGTGAAACTATTAACACATCTTGGCCTAGAAATTCAGTCGCGTTTGCGCCCACTTAGGGGCGAAAGAGTGGGTTGCGCCGGAAGTTTTTTAGTGCCCGAAATTAAGTTGGTCCCTAACAGCGGCGTTAGCCAGTAGCGCTGCGCCGGCACCGATGACGTCATCGGTGCGCGCAGCGCCCCGGTTTCAACGCGATTCCGTGCCGAAGGCCAAATTCAGTTGCGGCCGCCTCGCCCGCAGCGGCCGCAAACAACATTTGAAAAACGGGGCCTTGCAGCTCCGAGAGGCCGGCGCATAAAGGTGGAGGGGTGGCCGGCCGCTTTCCCGGCGGCCGCATGGCCGCACCTCCCTCCCCGGACTCCTGCACCACCCCCCCGCGGCATTGCTGTCTGACTCCCGCGAGCCCGGCACTTCTCCGTGGTGCCGGGCTCATTTGCCGGGGGAATCCAGCGGCGATCTCACGGCTGCAGGCAGCTCCTCCTTAAGAGAAGGAGGAGGCCTGCAGTACCCCAGCCTGCCGCACCGCATCGGGTGGCGCAGCGGCAGCTGGACGCCTGAAATAGACTTTCATCGCCCCAAGCGAGGCGGCCAAACCCTGCAATAGCGCCCACCTCCGTCTTGGCCCGTCGCAGCTGAATTTCAGGCGGGCGCTACGGGAATCCGGGCGAGCGCTAAATTTTGGGCGCTAAAGACCTGGCGGGGCCTTACTGAATTTCTAGGCCCTAATGTTTATGCAATATCTGGTCAAAGTCCACTTCGTTTATACCTGAGGCAAGTTCAGTCTTTATTACAGAATTGGAATGCATGGGAAAAAGAAGTTGTGCTGAAAGTAACTCCACTTGTCATCTTATTTGAATTAGCACCTGAATAATTATTTCAATCATTCCTATGTGCAGTACAACAGGTGCATGGTGAATTTTGGAAAAGCTGTGTTGGAAGATTTTCAATCCAGTTTTTTTAAGTCACTTCAGCTGATGGGAAAGCAGCTTCATGCCCCCACCCTTCTCAGTTAGCACTGGAAGCCCTGCAGTTAGTTCTGTTTGGGCGTATTGTTCAGAGCAAACCATCCGTTGAAAATCAAGCCCTCAAGCTCATTACGTATTCTCGCTCTGAGGTGACCAGCGGTACTTCCTGCAGCCTAGTCTGGCTGCTAATTACCTGGTCAAACACCTTGTAAATACCTCTGTAAACCTGTCAAAGAGAGAACTCACCTTTTCACTGAAAAGTACTTACTGCATGTTCCCTTTTCAACATTCTAATTCTGTTGTTGAAACAGTCAGCCAACTCTTTCGACAGCCCTTATGTTTTCTTTAAGCCTTTCTCTTAGACTACTGCTGATTGTGTTGAAAATAAATGTTTACATACAGTAAGCCAGCAGTTTCCACACACTTCTATTGTGTCCTCAGTCCAGATTGCCATTATCTAAACATTTAATTTTTTTTGTATTGTTTTATAAACCCAAAGTGAGATTTTTCAGGAGTTGATGCTTGCACAACACTCTTACTTGAAATGCAGACATTCCACTTCCTTTTTAAATGAGTGATACTTATGGCTAAAGTGATCGAGTGACAATAGTTACCATTTTAGCTTTCTCACTGTGCGCCACAAACTATATGACAAATACTGAAGTGTTCGTTTCTCTTCACTGTTATTTTCTTACTTATCTCCCCGGTAATATCATTATGTGAATTGTAGCAAAGTCACAAGTAAAAATTCAACACACAGCCTCATGTTGACAAGCTGCAATTTCTTAGACAATAAGCTACACATAGTCAGCCCGTGTGAAGGAAAATGGTCCTTATTGATGATACACCCTAAGGAACATTGCAGTACCTTCGATAAGAACATCAGTGAGTGATAAATCATGCAGCTCTTCATGTCTGAAGTAACCTGAGTATTCTTCAGTTATTTATCTGCACTTTAGTTTATGTTCTATACCTAAACTATGCACCATTCTCCAGCTGATTGAGGGCAGGGGGAGCTCTGTTAATGCTGCTCTATAACTGGTTTAAAAGACGCATGAACAATCTGACTTCACTTGCCATCCAACTTTGCTTCTCTGCAGGGAATGACTTCCCGTGCAGTCCAGCTAAAATCTGCAACTGACTGTGAGGTCCAGGGATTGATGAACTGCATGCATAAACCTATGTTCTATCATTCCATACCGCAGTATATTGGTACACCAATGCACTGTGTCCGTTGGGCACCCATTTGTTTTTACCATACAAGTAAAATAATTAATTTATGTCTTACTTACTTTTAATGAGAATTTTTCACTGTGAAGACAAAAAGATTCTTGCCAATTCAACTCCATACAGCAAGTGTCATAAACAGCAGGCTAATGGCAGAAACAGAGGAGGAGAAAAGTAGCACTGGTCACAGTATTTTCAAATAAAACATTATCAAAATATCTGCTTTCTAAGATTTAATAACGTGTTTAACCATGAATGAAAATATGCCATTCTCACAAGGTTATAGGCTCAACTGGTAAGAACCACCAGAAATATCAGATTAACATGTGCTGATACTGTGCCTACCAGCAACATAGGCCTTGACTTTTACAGGAGGGGGGAAGGGTGCGGGGGAACCTGGAAGTGGGCGACGAGCTCGGCAAGGTCAGGAACGCGGAGGCCCTGCCGATCTTAATGGTAGGGCCTCATTTGAATAAAGCTCTGCAGGATCCCGCCCACCACCCGACAGGCAGGAGTGGGCATCTGGTGGCTCTCATGGGAATGGTCCCCAGCAGTCAGGTGGGGGGTGAGGAAGAGGCTCTGGCAAAGATCAAGCGGGGGCGAGAAGGCTGTAAAGCACTTTGAGACATCCTGAGGTTGTGAAATGCGCTATATAAATGCAAGTCTTTCTTTCTTTCTGTCTTTCTTTCAAGACCACTGTAGCCATGATCCCTGGATTGTAATTCCTGTACTATTTGACATTTTTAAAAACATCCTTTAATAGTCCCAGTGGTAGGCTGTCGATTTTTTAAAATAATTTTATTTTTAAACTACCAAACCAGCTAGGTATATTCTGGTACTGGCCTATAACTAATCGCAACAATTTAAATGAATATTCTACCATTCATTCAGTCATTAAGTAATCACTGCACAGTGCTTTTCACTCTTAACCAATATTTGTCTATTTTTAATAATCATCAAACCATATACGGTATCACAGAACTTTCACAAAATGACATCCTCCATTAATGTCCCAATTCTTCTATTGCACATTTGGACACACTACATGCGAGGTGACAAACTTAATCACATTACAGCTAAGTTGGTAAATAAAAATGGCTGAGATAGTAATGTAGCAAAGATCATTTTATAATGGGAATAAGTTTGATTACAAAAATGATTTAATGGCTGAAATAATGAACAAATGAATGACCACACCAAGGGATTAAGATAAGCAGGGATAACATCAATACAGAGTTTCCTGGTCAGCTAATTAGATTATTTTCAACAATCATCACAACTTGCTTACTAAAATTTAAATATTTCTTATACATTTCAGCTGCATACACTTAACTTAACCTAAAAAACTGTCCCCAAAAGTGAGTATTTTCAACTTTGTGAACTGAATCAGCAGTTTCCAACTGAATCCACACCAAGCATTAGGAATTAAAAACCCCAGGGAGAATATCATCTGCATGTGCTGATTCAGATAAGTGCCTATAGTAGTGAAGCATTAAGACCTATGAAGCATCAAAATTTAGCAGAGAGGAAACAATCTTCCTGCAGACTCTTGTAAATAAAAAAACAGCAGTGAGGTGATTTGCAACCATGTAATGGGCTTTTGTCCAGGACTATTTCTTCCCAGCTCAGGGGCCTCCTTGTTTCCTTCTCTGCGGGATGTCAATGTTTCTCCCCATAGCTACAAAGGATTAGGGCTTGGGCCCCTCCTCCAGCCAGTCACCCCCAATCTAGCACATGCTGAGGCCTACTAAAAGCAGCCCAGAGAGTTTCAGTGGGATACGAGGCTTTCCGAATTAGGATTTCAGCAGTGCAGGTTGATTTTGTAACACTGGAACAGTGAGCACAGTTTGAGAGAACGTTCCCCAAATTCTGATGTTTCTAAGTCTGCTGTTAACAGACCATAAGAAAGCTCAGCAAGAAATGAAAAACAATTATCAGCTATTATACACTGAAAAAGCTTATTGCAATATCTCAATACACCAAAACTAAATGGTTCACCTCATTCATTGTACAAAAGGGGATAAAAATAAAAACACCACATTGACATCCATTTATATTTCTGTCTTGCATGACTTTTGGAAGCCCTGGTAATCTAATATATTTAATGTCATTCAGTACTTCAGCAGCTATGATCAGCAACAGTCAGTGTAGAATATAAACAAACAAATAGTGGTCGTGAGCACAATGGTATAAGGCAGATGTAGATGTTATTGCCCTGAAAGGTCTCTCGGCAATGCTAGCACCTGCAAAAATTCCTAAACCTATGGAATTTCTTTCGGCCCAATGCATCTGAACCCTCTGACACTTTCCTTCTCACTGAAAGAGCTGTGGAATTTACAGTATTCTATCCCCGTAGGAAGAGACAATGGGGTACAGCGGAGGGGGTAAAGTTGACAGCTCTAACATCATGAGGCATTGCACCTGGCTTGTAAATAATCAGTAAAACTAGCTCATTAAACATTAAATGTGAAAAGAGGTTGTGGGGTCTTATTTTCAACAGGCGATAGTGAGTATTCAGTAGCCAGTTGTTTGTCTAATAAAAGTTGTCCTTTCTGACAATTTCGGAGAGAGTATCAAGTCCTCAGGCCCCACCCCACCTTCAGACAAGACGCTGAACCAGTGACCTGCTCTCAACTTTCTGGCAGTGATTTTCTCAGCCAGCGACTAGTAGGCACACAACAGGAGCTCAGGGACAACCATCCCTTAATTCAACTCCCCCCACCTCCTCCCTCAACCCCCAGCACAACAGAAAAATCAGCGGCATAAGGAATTCAAATCTGCGTTGTTTCCTCTTCCCGAACAACCATGGCACAGATCAAGACACAGCATCGTACTAAAAGCAGTCATTTCATTAAATTCACCTGCTGAGTATTTATTGTATTTTTATACTTTGCTTGCTACACAGACAATAGGTGAAAAGAATAATGTGCACAGCGATTCAATGTTGCTCTCCCAATAGCAAATTAATTAGGGGGAAAAAAATTAGAATTGTAGATTTTGGGACATTAAATATAGTTACAATTCCTAATTTTATGCAGTACTAAACCTAAACTGGCTGTTAGTTCCAAATTAAGGGTCATTCCTGTTTGCCTTATTCTTTGTAGAAAGTGTCCACACATCTCAGTTTAAGAAAAAACTAAGACCATGGCCTTTAAAACTTAAAAACAAACCCCCATAAATTCTGTTTTGGAATGTAAGGGCATGACTGTATAATCACAAAGTATTTCAGTAAAGCTGGACTGCCCAGCAGCAATTCAAAAATTTGGGCTTTTAAGAATGAGTTTCGTTGTTTGTCCCTGCACACAGCAGCTGCTTTTTTGGTGGTTTATTACACATGGGCTGCAATGAATAGGATCTGCTGTTTTATAGTACATCAGAATTACAGAACTCCATCTCTTGGCCTACCACAGATCTGACCGATCAACGGCAGGGCACTGGAATCATAATTCTTCGCAGAAATGGGAGCATAAAGAGGGTTTGTTGGAAGCTGGCTGAGTCTACAAAGTTCTGCCTGCAGGGCCTGCCGATGCCATCTCTAGCTGTGGTCTTTAGCCTTGTTAGGTACTGAAACAGGGATTGTTCCCTTGTTTGGGATTGCAGAAGTACTGGAATGAGGGAAGGGGTGGCAGTAGGGCAGAAGTCCAAGAAAGATTAAGACTTCCGTTTCAACCTCAGTATTCAGCTTGGCTAAAGTACAGGTTTAGTATCTGAATTAACAAAGACATCTGTGAGAATGTTCTTTAATTTTTTTTCACATTAACTATTGTGTTAGAAACGCAGATCAAGTTAGTTACTTTCTAATAAGTGTCGTTATATACCAAGTTGAAGATTCAACATAATCTTTTGCAAAATTCAGAAAATATTCTAACTAAATATATTCACTTCTAGCTAGTGAATTAAGCAGTGTTTCCCTTCCTATGTGAAATGGAAATTCAGCATCAGGTACAATCAGTTACTTAACAGAGTACTTTACTTTAAAAATGATTATTATATATTCATAATGCACCAACTAATATATGACCCTCATTTCTACTTAACTGTTTATACACGGCCGAGTTGAAGTGTTTTTTTTTAAGCCATTGTCTAGCAAGTCATGAGGTGCTGAAACATTCATTATTGGTCTTCCTCCCAATAGCTGCATTGGATACCCCTCTGAAGGATGGACTGGGATACATGAAAATCATTCCAAACAATATTTAGCACACACAAAAGGTTGATGGGAAAATAATGAAAAACACTGGTGTCCTTCATTCTTGATAATATGAAAAGGTTGTTCTATATTGAGAATGCTGACCCCATAAAAAAATGTTTTCTTATTTTCTTCACTTAAGTAAATAGGAATTCAAATTCAAAACTATTTTCTTTCCACAGCCATTACATTCACTCGTGTTAATTGAACAATTTTCAACAATTTACTCCCATTCAGTAAACACTTTTTGCCCTGGTTACATCTTTTGCTCTATGTACAGACTAAATTATACATAGCCAATAGCTGCATGGTTTCTGTGAATGAAAAGTATGGCACACTTTTCTCTTGAGTTATCTGCCACTGTAACTGAAATATGCTTGAACTACACAACAGAAAATGTTATTTATGGTGTGCCTTGATCTGTTGGAACTACAACCCTCTGGGCTATGAATGGTGGGAAATGCCACAGATTTGATTTCCTAAACTGATAAGAAAATAAAATGTTTTAGAAATGTCTTTCACTGATATTAGTTGAGTATAACTGCACTAAGAACGCAGATGGGTATAGTCCATAAATGAAACCTGGGCAAACCAGGGCAAAACCCATGCTTCTAAAATACAACCGTGGCCTTCTTAAAGGAATCTTTCGATCTCTTCAGGTGCCTTTATCAAGAAAGCAGTCATAAAGCAACAATTGCTATGGGAATGGCAAGAATAACTGTGGATATCTATGGCAAGGAAGTGGAAACCCTTCCACTCAGGCATGATAATATACCTGGTGATAATAGGTGGCAACAATAATGATTGTCTACAATCCAATACCTTTTCCAATCAGCTCAAGACAAATGATCTTCTCGATTCATGTCACTGACTGTAGTTCAGGTTAGAACAGATGCTTTGACATGCTGCAAGATTGATCTATTTTTAGATTTAGATATAGATATAGTGGAGCCCTAATGAAAGGCTTCATTTTGACATTTGGTCTGATATACTTGGGTCAGTTCATTCAGCCTTAGTGAATATATTCAGCAGACTTCACCAACCTATACAACTGAATATTATTGGATTAACCCTTTACCCTTCACATTCATTCATGACACACAGACTAAAGCATAAAATACTAATTCATTTGAGGGAAACAGCACCAGACAACTGCAATGAAAAACAGAATATTTTTCTGAAAC
This sequence comes from Somniosus microcephalus, assembly GCF_052327205.1. Classification (NCBI taxonomy): domain Eukaryota; kingdom Metazoa; phylum Chordata; class Chondrichthyes; order Squaliformes; family Somniosidae; genus Somniosus; species Somniosus microcephalus. The sequence continues at coordinate 46,448,591 of NC_140992.1, read as the reverse complement.
CTATTTCTGAGATTCCACTGGAGGGGGTACAAAAAGGGACATGTTGCCCCCTCTATTTTTTGACATGGGTTATGTCATTTTCTTCATCCCCCTCCTTGCTCCAAGTACCAGAATTGACCTTGATGTCCCTTCCCCATAAATTCTTTGGCCACGATATTTACTGGGGCGGAATTTCCAAGTTGAGTGGTGGAGTTCTGGTTGGGAAACCCACAAGTCCGGGCTTCCCCGAAAGCTGTGGAGTTGTGCGTGGTTTTTTTTAAGATGTTCCCCGCCTGGAATCCAGTTGATTGACAGGCTTGGCTCCCTGTTGGGCGGAGAAGGCTCCAGAAGAGGGGGGTGACCATGGGGGGGGGGTCGGAGAGAGATCGGGGCAGAGATGGGGGGTTGGGTGTATCAGTGATTGCGGGGGGGGCAGTGATCGAGGGGGGTCCAATCACCCGGGGGAGCAGTGATTGCAAGGGGGGTTCCGATCACGGCAGGGGTCAGTGATTGCGGGGTGAGCTCCGATCACGCGGGGGTGGGGAGATTCTGATTGTGAGGGGTCTGATCGCAGTGGGGATCTTGGGTGGCGGGGGGTCTGACCTCGGGGACAGAAGAAGGTTATCTTGGGGCACACAAGCAGTGCTGGAAAATCACTTGCCTGTTGCTGCAGTAATCCTCGCCTCCCTTTAACTGCTGGGTTTCCCGAGGCCCGGGAAACCCGACGGCTAGCGTTAAAGCTGAAAGAGAGATAGAATCTGAGGCACGTCGCCTCATTAATATATTTAAATAAGCCGCCTGCCTCCTGGGAGTGGGTTGGTTGCCAACTTCCCTGTCCAACCTCCATTAAAACCGGAAATGGTCGGGTTGGGTTCGGATTTGAGATTTTTAAAATTTTAATATCTCACCCGACCCAAATCCACCCATTTTTGGGGGTTAAAATTACCCCCTTTATATTTAGTTGTGTCTCATCATAACACAACTTCACAAACGCATAAGACAACAATTCACCTTCTCTACAATGTAAAACAGCAGGTTGACCTGGTGCTAAGAAAATAGAATATATTAATCTTTTAAAAAGGCTTTGCAACTTTTTTAAATCTTGCTATCTTTTGGGGCCAACGTGTTTTGAGGGAACATCTTGACTTGGAGTGCTTCACAAATGTTTTCTATTACATTTTTTAAAAACTACAAATAATTTGTGTTGTATCATATGTTGTGAGGTACCAAAAAGCTGTGTACTGTATCTCACAGCTCTAAGTTTAGAATGACACCGGAATTCCAACAAAGGCATTCACACTGGGTTATATTCGAACTTCTTCTGCCCAGATGATTAAAGTATAAACAATTAAATTAATAAAAACACTGCAGAATTTTTAAGAACTGTGTGTTTGGACAATGAGCATCATAATCTGCAGTTCCAGAGTGGTTGTGTTCTGCACACATATAACTATATCACTGAAGTAGGGATCTTCTCAGGTCTTTCTAAAGGCAGATATTGAATGCACTTTACCTTTTGGGGCTTAATTTAAAGATTATTCCTGCCTTTAGAAAAAAAAATGGAACATTTAGGGCTAGATTTTCAGTATAGGCAGTTTTGGGGCGCTAACCTTAGCGCCCGCCCGAAGTTAGCGCCCGCCCCAAAGTAGCGCCCCGTTGCCGGGAATTCAGTGGCTTCGCCCTAAGAGGTTGGTGGAGCGCTAAAAGAGGCGTTCCACTACTCTCTTTAGGCGCTAAGCCGGCGGTCCAGAGGGATAGCGCCCAGGCGGGGCGCAGCACGGGTGCGGTCATTTTTGCACTGACAGCAGACCCCGTGGTGCCGACCAGCTCTTAAAGGGGGAAGGGACGAATTGGTCTGCTGCCACGCCCTGCACACTGCAGCCTTGCAAAGAGGCCTCAACACTACTGCTCAGCCCCAGGGAGTCATGGCAACGCCAGAGAAGGCCCGTCAGCGTGCCCTGCGCTTCTCAGAGGGTGATCTGGACATCATGGTCACAGCTCTGGAGGTGAGGCGCAAGATCTTGTTTCCAGACAGTGGGAGGAATCCAACCCACCACGACTACACCAAAGCCTGGAAGCAGATCGCCCAGAGGGTGACGTTCACCGGCGAGGCCCCCAGGACCCACACACAATGCCGTAAGAAATACAACGATCTGACCAGGATTGTGAGGGTGAGTAGCCTTTCCAGTCTCCTCCTCATTCTTGCATGTACACCTGACATGATGGGCAAAGGGACCTGAAAGTCCTTTTGGCCAGCCCTCAGCCAGCAGCATTGGGACAGTCATGAGCATCAAATGGCCATTCGGCACTCTACACTTTGGCCAAGCTATTCCACCATGGGAGGCAGTGGACAGTACATCAGGGCTTCACTCTGTCCAAGCTATTCCACCATGGGAGGCAGTGGACAGTACATCAGAGCTTCACTCTGTCCAAGCTATTCCACCATGGGAGGCAGTGCACACTACATCAGGGCTTCACTGCGCACTTACAGCCCGTCCTTTCTCTTGCAGGCTAAAGTAGCATTTAATCGCCAGGCCCGTGCCAGGGGTGGCCGCGCCAAGCTGCAGAAGCTCACTCAGCTGGAGGAGCGCGTGTGTGTGCTCATGGGAGCACGTGTGATTGTCCCCACAGCGTGCGGTGTATCCGACCCTCCACTGCCCGGCAATGGTAAGGACCTCGCCTTTTGGCCCTCTCGCGTCGCACTGGCCCATCCGAGCTACCTCCTTTGCCACTGTCCCAACAATGCGCTGAATCCCACCAGTCCTAACTCCCTCGCTGACGCCGTCTCCTCACTCTGAAGCTACTCTTGTGCATTCCTGCTTTCAGCTGGTGACGACCAGGACCCTGAGGCTGCCAGTGACAGCACCTCCAACCAGGAGGAGGAGGAGGAGCAAGCCGGACCTTCGGGGGAACAGTCACGTCCCGCAGGAGAGGAGGAAATGCTCGACACCTCCTCACTGGACGAGTGCCTGGAGGAACTGTCGCAGGGCAATGCAGCTTCTGGGACCAGTGGCGTCCAGCCACCCAGCAGCCGTGCGCGTGGCCCGCGGCCTTCCCCCCAAAGGGGGGAAGGATCAGAGGGGAGTGCTGCTGCTCGGCACACTCGCCGTCACCAACGCGGCAAGGGTCCCCTAGTTCGGCCCCCTCCTCCCCAGCGGGAGAGTCGCGACTCCAGTCCGGACACCTTCACTTCGGAGGAGGTGCGGAAGCTCGATCAGATGGCCGACGACTCGGACCGGCGCCACACGGAGCTCATGAGCGTGGTGGGGCGCATGCCTGAGGCCATCGAGTCGCTGGCGACCAGTGTGCGCGAGTTCGGGGCAGCAACTGCCGCGACTGGCCGCATGCTAACTGATGCCGTCAAGACCCTGGCGGATGTGATGCACGCGCACACCAGGACCACAGGGCCACTCACTGCTGCCACACGCGCTGTCTCAGGCAGGCATCGCCAGGGCAGGCGCCGCGCTGGACCATCCCAGCAAGCCGGCCGTCGGCTGATTGCTGCGGATCCTGCAGTGCGGGCCCGGCCGAGTGCCACCGCGCCACAGCACCAGCCAGCGCATCCCAGACGCCTGCTGGCCCACATTGCGCCATCCGTCGCCGCCATTCCCCCTCTGGGCCGTCAAGGGCAAGCGGCTGCAGCTGATGGTGGCCAGGCTCAGGTGCGCCACTCAGGAGACGGCCCCTCGAGGCCCAAACGCCGTGTAGGCCGCCCCCCAGCGGCATCTGGCGGAAGGGCATCTGAGCCTCAGGCGCCTTCCCCCAGCCTCGCAGCAGCCACTGGGCAGAGCTTGCGAAGGAGCAGCAGGCAGGGCAGGGGAGGCAAAATGCTGGCCAAGGTCTCGCCCTCGCGGGCCACTCAGTAGAGGGTGTGGCCAGCTTTCCTTTAATATGGCGGTGGCCATCTTTATTTTGCCCATGGTTGTGCTTTTGGAGGGCTTTTTTTTTGCGTTAGGCCGACGTTGAGGCCCGGTTTCAATAAAGGTGGAGTGGCTCCTCCCCAGTTTGTGGGAGTGAGTCATTTGTTGGGCTTTTTGTGGGGCCCGTTTATTGTTTTTGGGGATTCATGTGGGAAGGGCTTTTCATTTTTGTTTAATAAAAAATTATCTTTATTCATGCAGTCTCCATGGTTGTTCTTCTTAGTGTTTGTTGGCTTCGCCGGCTGAGGGCTTGCGGAGCGGCTGCATTCATCTTCCCTCATGGCCCCTGGCCATTCCCTGACAGGGGGCTTAGAAGTACCGTGTAATAAGGTGGCGTCGTGCGGCCCTTGGCCCTGGTCGCTCCCTCCTGGGAACGTACTCCTGCTCCTCCTCCTCCTCCTCCTCCTCATGCTCCTCCTGCTCCTCCTCCTGAGGTGCTGGTCCAACGTCAGGTGGCAGTGCCTGAGTCCTGCGGATAGCCAGGTTGTGTAGCATGCAGCAAACCACCACAAATTGGGAGACCCGGTCCGGCGAATACTGGAGAGCTCCTCCGGAGCGATCAAGGCAGCGGAACCGCTGCTTGAGGACCCCAATAGTTAGCTCGATGATGTTGCGGGTGGTTTGATGGCTCTCGTTGTAGGCCTCTTCAGCAGCGGTCCTGGGCGCGCGGAGCGGGGTCATGAGCCAGGTGCACAAAGGATAGCCTTTGTCCCCGAGTAGCCATCCTCTTGGGGGAGGCTGTGCCTGGAACATGTTATGCACAGTACTCTGCCGCAGGATAAAGGCATCGTGGCTGCTGCCTGGGAAGCTGGCATTGACTGCCATGATGCGCTGCTTGTGGTCACAGACCAGCTGCACATTCAGAGAATGGTAGCCCTTCCTGTTGCGATACTGCTCGCCATGCTCCAGAGGGGCCCGCAAAGCCACATGCGTACAGTCAATGGCGCCCTGCACCAAGGGGAATTCCCCGAGTCTGGAAAATCCCAATGCGCACTGATGCTGGCTCTCCAGGGCCATGGGGAAGGAGATGAATTGGCTTCTCCTTCTGAACAGTGCTTCGGTCACCTGGCGGATGCAGCGATGCGCGCCGTACTGGGAGATGTTTGCTATGTCCCCAGCAGCGTATTGGAAGGAGCCGGTGGCATAGAAGTTCAATGCCACTGTCACCTTCACTTCCACCGACAGAGACGTCCTGCACCTGAGCTTTGGCCGCAGATCTCGGCGAAGCAGGTGGCAGATCTCTGCAATCACCCCCTTCCGGAATCGGAGCCTTTTAACACATCGCGCGGCACTCATGTTTAGGTAGGAGCGCTGCTGGCGGTATAGCCTGACTGGGTAAGGCCTACGTGGCCGACGCCTGTAGCTCCCTCTGCCTCTAGCCAGGGCTGCCCCTCTCACAATGCGTCTGCGAGCCCTACGGACATGGAGCTGCAGCTCCGCGTTGGCACCCCATGCAACCCCCATCAAATCCTGGCAAACACTCTAATTTCCAAATGGCCACTTGCAGCGCTGTTGCCTGAGTCCAAAAATACCTGGCTCTTGCTGCTTGAAACCAGTTAGCTATCCTCCTTGTTGTGTCTCCAGAAATGCGTTGCACAAGACTGTTTTCTGAAATAATGGATGGCCTTTATACTGGAGAGGACGGTCCCTTTAATTAGCGCCCCCCGGGGCCCGCGCTGGTTGTGTTGCGTTCCTTTTTCCAAACGCTCCGGCCGCCCGCCGCACAATGGGGCGGTCCGACTGAAGTTTGCAATCGGGGCGGCCAAAGGGCGTTGCACGAGGATGTGACGTCATTTTCTGCGCGCGCATCCGGGCGGGCGCTAAACTTTGCGCCGGCGCTAACGGGCAACTTAATTTGGGGCGGGGCGCAAACTGCGCTGCGCCCGGGCGCTACACGCATAGCGCCCGGAAATCACTTCTCTTAAGGCGCTAACTGCTGGCGCAAGCAACTGAAAATCTAGCCCATAGTCTTTATCTATTTTAAAACGGGTCAAGATGGAAGATTGAAGAAAAGTGCATTTTCAGGCCATTTAGATTCCAGTTCATTCAATAAGTGGCAATTATGACTGTGAGTCCTTCCAGATCCAATTACACAGATTAAACCACCTTGTCCTACTTATTGCATGAACATTTGTGACATTTTTATTTGGACCTAGAAAGTCTTTTTTTTAAACTGAACATGTATTTACATGGCTGCAGAGGATCCCATGTTTAAACATGGTCAAAGCTTACATTACTGCCCTTTGTTCAGCTACATGCTGACATTATACACTGCTGATCTGATAAAATCCCCATTTGCCAACTACAGCAGTTTTGAAACAAAACTACCACGAGACAGATGAGTAATAGCGATTTACCAGAATGCCCAGTACACAGTTTCAGAAACTAAATGCTGAGGTTGTGAGATAACATAGGATGACTGTTAAATTTAGGGTTAACAAGTGACACAGGGGATGTGCTGAGAACAGTAAACATTTAGTGCAAGAGGAAAAATACATTACTCTTTTTATTCAATAGCTCTACCAGAAACATTTCCTGACTTGATAAACCATAAGATGCTATGTTTTACATTTCTCATATCTAAACTACTTTAAGAACTTTTTAACAATTCAGAACAGATTTTGTGAAGTTCTTTAAAGCTTAAAATTTGTGACTAGTTTAGGAGTCTAAGGGGGGAATTTTTTGGGGGGTCAGTGGGCGCATTTGGTGGTGGGTTGGGTGGGAAAAATTTTTTGACAGCGGGTGGGTCTGTCAACGCTGAACAGACCCGACACGCAGCAGTGGGGGAGGCAATTTAAGTCATTATGACCTTGTTAAGAGCCACTTAAAATGTATTTTGTGCTCACCTGTAAATTTTACGAGGTCGCCCACAGGGTCTACTATGCTCGGGGATCACGTCAGGTAAGAAGGCCGGGAGTTGTGTTACCATGAAATCATCTCTTTGCTTGACAGCTGCAAATGTGCTATAAAAGCTCCCATCTCATAGCTGTTCACTTTCCAAGCTCAGAAGCTGTTGCTTACTGCATTTGGAAGAAAGATTGAGCTTTATGCAGGTTGCAAGTGTTTGGAATAAACTCTGTATCCAGTGTCACCTCATTGGAACAACCGCTCTCACCATTGACAGATCGCTTCTGTCATCTCAAGTTCACCTGCCATCTATTACATCAGCATCGGTGCTCTTGAAACTATCTCACCTTGGTCCTCAGAACCCCACCACGATCTGCCCCAACACCAGCAGCACCAGGCACACCAGCAGCACTAACAACAACAACCACCTTCTCCACAATCAGCTGATGCTGCACAGGACACAGGGCATCAGCACCTGACCACATTGCTGCCAGGGATGGTCTCACCATGGCCAGATTTACTTCACTTGTTGCTGTACACCCTGCCTGCCACATGATGCACCAGGTTGGCACCACCCCACACCAACACCATAAAGCGTTCCTACAATAACCAGGCCATTCCTGTCACACTCATCACCATTGCGGGGGTACCATTATGTCTCACCATTCACTGCAACTCACTAAGCCACTTCCAAAGGTGCACACAGATCTGTCCAAGAACGTTCAGTGTTGAAAATAAAGATTTCAATGTTTGACAGAACATTAACAGAAACTTCACATGAACATTGGCTAAAACATACAAGTGCCTACCCGCCTACCCTTGTGTGTTGTTACTTGGTATGATTGGAAAAGAAAAAAGAAAGCAAGACTTACATTTATATAGCGCTAGGACTAGGATGAGGGTGAGTGTGAGGGGTGGCTAGTGAGATGGGGAAGTGATAATGTAGATAGAAAGGGATGGGTGGAGGTGCCAGGTAAGTTGGTGTGAATAAGGATGTGCAAGAGTAGGGTAGGGAAGGCAGAGTGATGGGGATGTGATGAGTAGCACAGCAGGATGAGGTTGAGTGTGGCTTTGCAGTAACATTTCGTGATCTACTGAGATCATTGAAAGGTTTACACCACTGCAGCCTGGTCCTCCTGATGACATTCCTGCTTGTGTCCTCCTGTGCAATGTGCAACCAGGCTGCGTTGGTCTCCTGGGGAGGTCTCTTCCACCCATTGGAAGGGAAGAGGACCTCCCTGCGTGCTGTGACTCACTCCATAAACATATGGAGGGAGTCATGGGGGAGCCTGGGTGCAGCCGTGCACCTCTGTACAGTGCTTCTCAGTGATTGCAGCACCTCAATGCTGTAGAACACTGACAGCACAACTGTCAAAATCAATTTGCACATGGTCCCTTCAAGGAAACCGGCTAATGACGCGTCATCAAGTGACATCATCAGACCCGCTTCCTTCAATTGGACGGCAAACACACTGGGCAGGCTTAACAAGCCCAATCAGGGTAAAATCATTCTACAGAGCGGGCTGGAGCCAGCAGCGGGATCAGGGTCCACCACCAACCCTGGCCACACCGGGGAAATTGCAGCCTAAATCCTATTGCAACTTCAGGAGAGAAAAACAAACAACAACTTAAACATTCCTAAAGTTGAAGTGGTGGATGGTGGGTCACAGTCTACATCGAATTAAATATTGCATTTTACAGATTAAGTCTACAATGTGTGTGCCGATTAATTGAGCATTTAACGGCTCAGTGATTAAATCTAAGAGAGCCACAGAGACCTGTATGGTCCCAATTTCAATTCCTGGCTAGTGGTTCCTGGTTTCTGCTGGAAGTGTATCTGTGAACATGAAAGGAGGATAGAACTGGCATTATAGCTGAAGCACCCCACGATAAATACCCTACCAACGCTCAAAGGGTCACATATGAAAAATGGCTGTATAATACCAGACGGCTGTTGATGGAGAAGTTGTTTTCAAGGGACAAAACTGAGAAAAAAATCTGCTTTGGGTCCCAGCTGGTTCTAATGTACGAGACAGCATTGCTGCTGATTAAGAATAAGTGGGCTGAGGATATTTACATTATTGGAACAATTATGTAAATAATTATACAAAATACGTTTGCTTTCAGTTACATGAAATGTGTTTTTCAGGAACCTTTCATATTTCTCGACAGAAACCATTATAATATTTTAGCTATAATATTCTACCAAGATTTTTTACACTCATTCCAGTTAAAATCAGCTGTTCAGCTGGAGAATTATATTTAATGACTAGTTGCTGACAAACAAATAGACTGAACTCTATTTTTTGGGGAGGTACTGTTGTTGGCACTGATAAACTGTACCTTGAATAGTGTTTTGCATGTTGCAATCGGGAGCACAAAGTACGGTTTGCATTTGCTGAATTAACAGTCATGAGCTCCTTAACACCCATTCCTGGTGGATTTTTGTCTTGGTGTGCTGAAATTTCCAGAGACATTCGGGAGGATGTGTCCTTGTACAGCACAGTGCAAATGCCGAGGACATTTTCTCCCCACAATAAAAATGGATACAGAAAGAAATCTTTCACAAAAGGAAATGCAGGAAGAGAAGGGCAGACAAGGTCGCTTCACTTACAGCCAAACGTACAATCAGTGCATTTCTCCATCCTGCAAATGGAAGTAAGTCAAGGCCTCTATTTTATACACAATTATGTCCTGTGTCGCTCGCTGTGGTTCTTATTCAACTTTTCATCAACAAGTGGCCAACCAGAATTAAGGGAACACTCCAGGAAAGTTTTTTTAAAATATATTTTATTACAGCTTAAAGGACTAAATAAAATAATTTGTGACAAAATGTTTATTGCAATATTTTGTGTAATTCTGAAAAAGCAACACTCTCGTTTATGAATGTAATTTTCTGACTAACCCGTAACAGATGGTTTTTATGTCAGCCAGGCAGTTAAATTTATACTGACACAAGACAGATTTTAACCAGATCTGGCTGTGTGCATGCAACAAGAAATATTTTAAAATGACAAGGATGAATGTGCAGCCTGTCCTAAGCTGTATTGTCACAAGTAGACCAATTTTGGTCATATACATTCAATTTGTCAGCATTTGGTGTAACATATATTGGAAGGAGAATTTGCTTAAATCCTGAATTTAAGATAAAATTAGGAATAAAAAAACAAATAAAGATTTCTTCTGAACATTTCTGTCATTCTATTTAATGATATTCAACATTTGAAATTGACAGCGGAGAATTACATAGGATCTACATCACAGAAACAGGCCATTCAGCCCAACTGGTCTATGCCAGTGTTTATACTGAACATGAACCTCCTCCCACTCTAATTACCTCTTCAGACTCTGCCTCCATCTCCCTCTATTTACTTCTCCCCCATGTATTAATCAAGCCTCCCCTTAAATGTAACAATGCTATCTGCTACAACCATTCCAAATGGAAGCAAGTCCCACATTCTCACTACTCTCTGTGTAAAGAAATTCCTCCCAAATTCTTTATTTCATGTTAGTGGCTATCTTATATGTATTCATCCTTGTTCTGGATTCGCCAACAAGTGGAAACAGTTTCTCATATCCACCCTATCAAACGCCTTCATAATTATAAAGACCTCTATCAGGTCTCCTCTTAGTCTTCTCCCTTCCAGAGAAAAGAGCCCCAGACCGCTCAGTCTTTCCTGATAGTTGCATCATCTCAATTCTGGTAACATCTTTGTAGATCTTTTCTGCACTTTCTCCACTGCTTCAATATCCTTTTTGTAGTGGAGACCAAAACTGCACACAGTACTCCAAGTGTGGTCTAACCAAGGTTCTATATAAATTTAACAATACCTCCCTGCTTTTGTATTCCATTCCTCTAGAAAGGAACCTCAGTACTTTGTGTGCACTCCTTACGGCCTTATCAACTTGTGTTGCTACTTTTAGTGATTTATGTATCTGTACTCTCAGATCTCTTTGCTCCTCTACCCCATTTAGCAAAGAGTGGACTGGAAACAGCTACTTGAAGGTAAATCAGTGTCAGAGCAGTGGGAGGCATTCAAAGAGGAGATAGTGAGGGGCCAGAGCAAATATGTTCCCACAAAGAAAAAGGGTGGGATTCCCAAATCTAGAGCCCCCAGGATGTCAAGGAGCATACAGGGTAGAATAAGGAAAAAGGGAAGCTTTTGTCAGATATCGAGAGCTCAATACTGTAGAAAGCCTAAAGGAGTATAGAAAGTGCAGGGGTGAAATTAAAAAAGAAATTAGGAAAGTAAAGAGAGGGCATGAAAAAATATTGCCAAGTAAAATCAAGGAAAACCCAAAGATGTTTTATAAATACATAAAGAGCAAGAGGATAACTAAGGAAAAAATAGCGCCTATTAGAGACCAAAAAGGTGGAGGCGGAAGACGTGGGTATGGTTCTTAATGAATACTTTGCGTCTGTCTTCACAGGAGAGAGGAACGATGCAGACATTGTAGTTAAGGAGGAATGTGAAATATTAGATGGGACAAACATAGAAAGAGAGGAAGTATTAAGAGGTTTAGCATCTTTGAAAATAGATAAATCACCAGGCCAGGATGAAATGTATCACAGGCTATTAAGAGAGGCAAGGGAGGAAATAGTGGAGGCTCTGACCATCATTTTCCAATCCTCTCTGGCTACAGGTATGGTGCCAGAGGACTGGTGCACTGCTAATGTTGTGTCATTGTTTAAAAAGGGAGAAAGGGGTAGACCAAGTAATTATAGGCCAGTCAGCCTAACCTCGGTAGTGGGAAAATTATTGGAACAAATTCTGAGGGACAATATAAATCGTCATTTAGAAAGTCACAGATTAATCAAGAACAGTCAACATGGATTTGTTAAGGAAAGTCGGGCCTGACTAACTTGTTCGAATTTTTTGAGGAGGTAACGAGGTGGGTCGATGGAGAAAGTACATTTGAGGAGGTAATGAGGAAAGTCGATGAAGGTCGTGCATTTGATGTCACCTACATGGATTTTAGCAAGGCCTTTGACAAGGTCCCACATGACAGGTTGGTCAGAAAAGTAAAGCCCATGGGGTCCAAGGGAAAGTGTCAAGTTGGATCCAAAATTGGCTCAGTGGCAGGAAGCAAAGGGCAATGGTCGACAGGTGTTTTTGTGACTGGAAGGCTGTTTCCAGTGGGGTTCCACAGGACTCAATACTGGGTCCTCTGCTTTTTGTGGTATATATCAATGATTTAGACTTCAATATAGGGGGCATGATTAAGAAGTTTGCAGATGAAACAAAAATTGACTGTGTGGTTGATAGTGAGGAAGATAGCTGTAGACTGCAGGAAGATATCAATGGACTGGTCAGCTGGGCAGAAAAGTGGCAAAAGGAATTCAAACCGGAGAAGTGTGAGGTAATACATTTGAGGAGGTCTAACAAGGCAAGGAAATACACAATAAATGGTAGAATACTGAGAAATGTAGAGGAACAGAGGGACCTTGGAGTGCATGTCCACAGATCCTTGAAGGTAGCAGGACAGGTAGCTAAGAAGGCATATGGGATACTTTCCTTTATTAGCCAAGGCATAGAATATAAGAGCAGGGAGGTTACGCTGGAACTGTATAAAACATTAGTTAGGCCACAGCTAGAGTACTGCATACAGTTCTGGTCATCACATTGTGATTGCACTAGAGAGGGTACAGAGGAGATTTATGAGGATGTTGCCAGGACTAGAGAATTTTAGCTATGAGGAAAGATTGGATAGGCAGGGGTTGTTTTCTTTGGAACAGAGGAGAGACTTAATTGAGGAATATAAAATTATGAGGGCCCTAGATAGAATGGATAGGAAGGACCTATTTCCCTTAGCAGAGAGGTCAATAACCAGGGGGCATAGATTTAAAGTAATTGGTAGAAGGATTAGAGGGGAGTTGAGGAGAATTTATTTCACTCAGAGGGTGGCGGGGGTCTGGAACTCACTGCTTGAAAGGGTGGTAGAGGAAGAAACCCTAATCACATTTAAAAAGTGCTTGGATATGCAGTTAAAGTGCAGGAACCTGCAAGGCTACGGACCAAGAGCTGGAAAGTGGGATTAGGCTGGCGACCGGCGCAGACACAATGGGCCAAATGGCCTCCCTCTGTGCCTTAAATTTCTATGATTCTATGATTTAGTTCCTTACCTTCAATGAATAAGTGGCTTCCTTATTCCTCCTACAAAATGAACCACCTCACACTTCACTATATTGGACTTCATTTACCATTTATCTGCCAGCTCTGCAAGCCTGTTTATGTCTTCCTGTATATTGGTGCTGTCCTCCACATGGTTAACTATGTAATGTATATACCTTTAAGGGGGGAACTACTTTTTACAGCTCATGTATACTGTAGTACTGGCAGTGACCACACCTGTATATAGCACTGAGTAGTAATCTGTACAGTTCAGTTCCAGAGTGAGCCACGTTGAGTAAACAACTGTTGTACCGTTCTCCTGCAGTCTGTGTCTTACTACTGACGGACACAACATTGGCGACGAGGCAAATTCGATCCTACCTGCAACTCTGCATCACCTCCCAGGGATTCGTTCCTGGAGACCAGTAGATTGGAGGTCAAGGCCAGAGACACGGGCATCGACCACGGGCAACCGCCCAGTCATCCAGCAGAGACTCGAGAATTGCGGGGGAGGCTGTTGAGAGCCAGGCTTGGCTTTCCAGTCGCGGTGGACCAGCAAAATGGGCTGGCAACAGGTAGTGTGCAGACCCTTCCCGGACAGCGGCAGGCTAGAGCCCGACCGAGCGGCACAGCAAAGGGCCGAGCAGCGTCGACGGGAGAGAGAGAGAGAGAGGGCAGAGCGCACAGGGCGCAGCCGGTGTTCAGGGGCCGAGCAGCGTCGAGGAGAGGGAGAGAGACGCGCAGAAACCCGCGAGGCGCCGCCATTGCCACAAGGACCGCCGAGAGCGGCGTTGGCAGCAGCGGGGGAGGAAGGAAAGCGCGGGAGATGCCATTTTAAGCCATTTTAAACCACACCCAAAATGCCGAAGAGTGGCAGTATCACCGCATTTGACAATGAAATCGAAGATTGGACTACATATGTCGAACGAATAGAGGTATACTGCAAGGCAAATGAGGTGTCAGATGACAAGAAAGCGCCGGTATTGTTAAATTTAATGGGTGCAAAGTCGTATGGCTTATTACGAAATCTAGTAACCCCAGCGAAGCCAGTGGAAAAGAGTTTTGGAGACATAATGACGATACTACAGGAACATTTAAACCCCACACCGCTGCTGATAGCAGAAAGATTCAAGTTTCACAAACGGAACCAGCATAAGGATGAAAGCAATGCTGAATATTTAACAGAACTGCGCAAACTATCGAAACACTGCCAGTTTGGAACGGGACTGGCAGATACCTTAAGGGACAAGTTTGTGTGTGGGCTTCAAAGTGAAGGAACCCAGAAACGGCTTTTATCTGAAAAGGACCTTACGCTGGACAAGGCTTTCAGCATTGCGGTATCATATGAAGCAGCAGCACGGGGCGCTGCAGAGATACAACAGAGACCGCAAGAATATGGCACAAATGAAATGTCATACAGAACAGAGAAGTGCTATCGCTGCTGCAGAACAACACATGACCACAGTGATTGCTGGTTCAAAGACAAAGTGTGCAGACAGTGTGGAAAAGTAGGACACATAGCACGAGTCTGCAGGTCGGGAAAGAAAACCAGCAATAAGAAATCTCCAAAAGAAAAGTACAAGAAGGTACATAAGGTGACGGAGAATAGTTCAGACGAACAAAAGGGTGATACCGACTCCGAAAGCAGGGAGCTGAGTTGTCTGAAACTACATAATGTGATCAAAACGGAGGATCACCGAACCATTTGGGTCACTCTCAAGATAGCAGGAGCCCAGGTAAAAATGGAATTGGACACAGGATCAGCCCTAACAGTCATAAACCGACGGGACTATGAGCGGCTATTCTCACACATACCCTTGAGAGACACAAAAATTATTTTGAAGACGTACACGGGGCAAAAAGTCTACCCCAAAGGAAAAATAAGGGTGACCGTTATATATAACGGTAAGGAAACACCAAAACTAGACCTGTATGTATTGCAAGATGGAGGACCACCATTACTGGGACGTGAATGGATCCGGAAAATACAGCTGGATTGGCATTCCATACAAGCACTGACTGTAGATGCCAAAAAGGATGACGACGTCATACCTGGGCGACTGTCAAAGATCCTAACCGACGCACAAGAAGTGTTCCAGCAAGGACTCAGAACACTAAAAGGCATGACAGCAACAATTAAAATTGAAGAAAACGCAAGCCCAAAATTTTTTAAGGACAGACCGGTACCTTATGCGATCCGCCCAGCTGTCGAAGCAGAGCTGGAGAGTTTGGAACGTTCAGGAGTACTGTCCAAGGTAGACTGGAGCGAGTGGGCTACACCCATCGTCCCTGTGATGAAAAAGTCGTTGAGCAGCACGCCTGGGGAACCAAGGAAGGTTCGCATCTGTGGGGACTTTAAGGTAACAGTGAACCCAGTCCTTCACACCGTGCAATATCCACTTCCGCGGGTTGAAGATATTTTCGCCTCGCTACCTGGAGGGAAATGCTTCACTAAGATTGATCTGGCCCAGGCGTATCTGCAAATGGAGGTAGAAGAAGCATCAAAAAAATACCTCACAATCAACACCCATAAAGGTCTCGACCAATACAACCGGCTGGTATTCGGGGTAGCATCAGCTCCGGCTATTTGGCAAAGGGCAATGGAACAAGTCCTGCAAGGGATCCCAGGGACCCAGTGTTATTTGGACGAAATCCTGGTCACGGGCGAAAATGACAGTGGTCACCTCGCCAACCTGGAGCAGGTGCTCACTAGATTGAAGGAATATGGGCTCCGAGCTAACCGCCCCAAATGTGAGTTTTTTAAAAAACAGATCTCATATTGTGGCCATGTTATCGATAAAGAGGGGTTATATAAGTCCCCAGAAAAGATTGAGGCAGTAGTCAAGGCTCCAGCACCGGAAAACGTGTCACAACTGAGGTCATTCCTCGGGCTGGTAAACTACTACCATAAGTTCTTGCCAAATTTGTCTACAATGCTACACCCACTGAAAACCCTACTGCAAACTGGAGTGCCATGGAAGTGGAGTGACGAATGTAAACGAGCTTTCCAGAAGAGCAAAACACTAATCACATCGAAAGAGGTATTGGCCCATTTCAACCCAGCACTACCAATTCGGTTGGCGTGTGATGCAGCACCCTACGGCATTGGAGCGGTGCTGTCGCACAAATTCTCGGACGGCTCAGAGAGGCCAATAGCCTTTGCGTCACGATCACTAACCTCAGCCAAGCGTAACTACGCCCAGATTGACAGGGAGGCCCTCAGCCTAGTGTGGGGAGTGAAAAAGTTCAATCACTATCTGCACGGGCAGAAATTCACCTTGCTGACTGACCACCAGCCTCTTGTCTCCATTTTTAATCCGAAGAAGGGCGTTCCGGTGATGACTGCGCAACGATTACAAAGATGGTCACTTTTTCTAGGGGCGCACCACTATGAGATTGAATATAAGGGCACGAAACAGCATGGAAATGCTGATGGGCTATCACGCCTGCCACTGCCTACTGCGGAGGAAGCACCAGCAGTGGATCCTGTCGAAATATTTCATTCGACTATAGTTGAATACCTACCGGTAACTAACGCTCGTATAGAAAAGGAGACCCGAAATGACCTGACACTGTCTCGGGTATATGATTTGACGGTGAAGGGATGGCCAGCACATGGCGACTCACTGTTGACAGCATTCTCGACAAGAAGAGAACAGCTGTCAGTGTGCTGGGGGACCTTGATGTGTGGATCCCGAGTGGTAATTCCACCCAAGTTAAGGGATAGAGTGCTCAATGAGCTTCATGAGGGTCATCTGGGAGGGGTAAAAATGAAAAGCCTTGCCAGGGCTTATGTGTGGTGGCCGGGAATCGATAAACAAATTGAGGACCTGACCAAGAGCTGCTCAGGATGCCAGAAAGTCCAAAATGCACCACCACATGCCCCTCTACACCCATGGGAGTGGCCCTCATCTCCATGGCAACGGCTGCATATTGATTTTGCTGGTCTATTCATGGACTCAATGTTTTTAATAGCTGTGGATGCGCACTCGAAATGGCCTGAGGTCATCAAAATGTCCTCCACCACCACGGAGAAAACTATTGCAGTCCTACGGACCATTTTTGCCAGGAACGGCTTGCCAGAACAGATTTGCTCCGATAACGGACCACAGTTTGTGTCCGAAGAGTTCCGGAGGTTTATGAAGAAGAATGGGGTAAGGCATTACACATCCGCCCCGTATCATCCAGCCACAAATGAATTGGTTGAGAGGTTCGTACAAACCTTTAAGAAGGCAATAAAGGCTATGTACAATGACAACATTCCGCTGCAGCATAAGGTGGACAATTTCCTGTTCGTCTACCGGAATGCGACACATGCAGTCACCAACCAGGCCCCGGCCATGATGTTCTTTAACCGAAGGTTAAGATCTCGCCTGGATTTGCTCAGACCAAATGTACGAAGAGATGTTGAGAGTAAGCAATTCCAGCATATCCATGAGAAGCCAACAAGGAGCTTCAATGTAGGGCAACCAGTCTTGGCCCGCGACTACCGAACAGAAAAATGGCAGCCAGGAACGATATGCACACGGCAGGGCCCACTAATGTACACAGTGGACGTTGGGGAGAACATTGTAAGACGCCATGCTGACCAGATCCTAGAGTCACAGGAACAAGTCAACCCCATGCCTCGCCCATACGTACCTGGTGAGGAACCCGATGTACAGGTCGCATCTACCCCAGAAACAGTAGCATCGGAAGCTGATGACCCAACCGACGACAGGGTGCCAGAATCGCCTCCGCACCAAGAGCGAGACACTCGGGAAAGGCGCTATCCAGAAAGGATCAGAAAGCTTCCCCAAAGACTGAATATATAAATGGACTATTTTCAGCTAACGTTGTATGTTAAAAGTGTTAATTGTAATTAGTTTGATATTTAATTGTTAAATGAGTGTTATGGCACTGTTAATCTAAAAGGGGAGGAATTGTAATGTATATACCTTTAAGGGGGGAACTATTTTTTACAGCTCATGTATACTGTAGTACTGGCAGTGACCACACCTGTATATAGCACTGAGTAGTAATCTGTACAGTTCAGTTCCAGAGTGAGCCACGTTGAGTAAACACCTGTTGTACCGTTCTCCTGCAGTCTGTGTCTTACTACTGACCGACACAACAAACTATGCATCTCATTTTGGTATCATCTGCACAGTTTGACACTATGGGAAAGAAATTCGTGCTCACCGGCAAAGTTGCTGGTTAAACCAGTAACTGGAGTTAACGGCTGCTAAAAATGGCCGCAATGCTAACAGAGCAAAATTAGGCTGGGGGGGCATGGAGATTGGTGGAGGCACCTAGGACGATGTTCCTGTCCAGGTGCGGCGTTGCAGCTTCCCACAGCCTCTAGAATCGAGGCTGTAGAGCTCGCAAGGAATTGTGGGTAATGAAGGGGGTCTGAGAATTAAAGGGACCATGTACACTGAAGCAATACAAATTAAAATGAAGGGAAACAATGCAGTTTTCAGCCCTTTCTGCCTTTTAAAAAATATTTAACTTTAAAAAGATGTCCCAAATGTGAATATTCAGCTCTTAAAGCTGAATTACCTTCCTAACCTCAACAAATGGGAAAACTGCCTCAGCACTAACACAAATGGCTCAGCAAGCCAGGGAAGGGGCACCCAGAGTCTCGCACGCAGCACTTCAGCTTTGTGCAGGGGGTCACCACTGCAAGACAGGCCCTCTACCCACAGGAGCCAGGAGGCCCTTCAGAAAGGATGTGGGAGTACATTACCAAGGTCGTCACTGCCAGCAGTGTTGCCCCCACCATCTGGCTCCAGTGCCCAAAGAAGCTTCATGACTTCAGATCACTGGTCAAGGTCAGTGGATGCATCTTCAAAAGCCGTCTCCTACCAATTGCACCACTGGCTTCACACACTGCTCAATTCAATGCACGACCCCCAATCACTCACCAGCAATCTGCACCAATTACAAGGCACATCTCCCATTCCTAGCCTCACCTCCTTGGAGGAGACGGTGCAGGCCATTCTTGGCAGGGGCATGGCTGAGCCCTTGGCCAGTGGCGGCACTGAAAGGATACAAGATGCTGGAATCCTCATACATTATCCTCCCTCTGCCATGCACCTCATGCTTTCCCGCCCTCCTGTCACCACAACTCCACTCTTGTGCCTTCCTCATTTCATAGAAACATAGAAACATAGAAGATAGGAGCAGGAGTAGGCCATTCGGCCCCTTGAGCCTGCTCCGCCATTCAATGCGATCATGGCTGATCATCCAAATTCAGTACCCTGTCCCTGCTTTCTCCCCATATCCCTTGATCTCCTTAGCCTTAAGAAATATATCTAACTCCTTCTTGAATATATTTAATGAATTGGCCTCAGCTGTCTTCTGGGGTAGAAAATTTCACAGGTTCACCACTCTCTGGGTGAAGAAATTCCTCCTCATCTCAGTCCTAAATAGCTTACCCCTTATCCTTAGACTGTGACCCCTGGTTCTGGACTCCCCTGCCATTGGGAACAGCCTTCCTGCAACTAGTCTGTCTAGTCCTGTTAGAATTTTATAAGTTTCAATGAGATCCCCTCTCATTCTTCTAAACTCTAGCGAATATAAGCCTAATCGACCCAATCTCTCCTCATACGTCATTCCTGCCATCCCAGGTATCAGTCTGGTAAATCTTTGCTGCACTCCCTCCATGGCAAGAACATCCTTCCTCAGATAAGGACATCCTTCCTCATTTCACACATCCAAGAAATGCAGCCTGCCCAGCCAGTGAGTCAACAAGAAGAGGGAGAGGAGAGTGAAAAAGAACAAGAACAGAAGAAGATTGATTTGACACTCCCAGCCACCAGCTCCTCAAGGTCAACCTGTAAGGACATTTGTCATGTCCCCACCACTGAAAGTCAGCAGCCTTCCACCAGCCATGCTGCAGCCACTGGGGTAGCACTGTGTGACATCAGTAGGATCAGCAAAGGCACACACAAGACAATCACTAGGAGAATGCATATGGGTGATGAGTTAATTTCTTGATGTCACATTGGATGGATAGAAGTATATAGGTGGATTGGAAAGTTTACTTTGTGGTGGCTTTTATTTCAGCATCATGGCCAAGAGGACATTGACAGTAACAGATGTAAGGTGTGGGACTAATGTTGAAAGGGGAATTGGGGTTGTGGTCACTGGGACCGGAGGTGGATGATTCCATCCCAGATATCCTGGCCACAGAGGGGCTGTCTGGGATGCATCCTTCTGTCTGATTCCTCCTCGTCGGTTTCCTCCTCTTCTGTGTCTTCCGCTTCCCTCTGTAAGCGAATGCTGTAAATGTGAAATGACAGCATAAAATGCTTGAAATACTCAGCTGGCCAGGCAGCATCTCGACCTGAGACATGGACTCTGTTTTTCTCTCCACGGATGTTGCATGACTTGCTGAGTATTTGTAGCATGTTCTGTCTTCTCAAAGGCTTTCATTTACCATTCGATCCTTTGCAAGCGTCCAGCAGAATTCCCATACGCACTTAAAAAACTTTACACATCTATTACAGCAAGCCACCACTTCAATAAAATCCAAAAAAAAACAGTCCAAAACCTTATATTCAAACTTATCTAATAATGTGTGTTATTTAAGAGGTGCAGACATTGTCACTGCCAACCTGCTTGCATGCCAGGTTAATCTGGGGTGCGTAGGACCCAGTGCTGAATTCAGCACTAGGGTCGAAGTTTGCGTTGGTGACGTTACGTCGGCATTGCATGCCGATTGACGTCACCATGTTGCCATTTTTTCTTTCACGGCACTACCAGTTACCAGCAGCGCAAAGGGGGAGACAAACATTGCGGTCGCTGTGGGACCTGCCACTAACATAAGGTCAGAAATGGGGATGTCCGCTGACGACTGCACAGTGTTCGGTGCCATTCACAACTCCTCAGATAATGAATGAGTCCATGCCCGCATGCAACAAGGCTTGGACGACATTCAGACTTGGGCTGATAAGTGGCAGGTAACATTCATGCCACAGAAGTGCCAGGCAATGACTATTTCCAACAAGCAAGAGTCTAACCACCTCCCCTTGACATTCAATGGCATTACCATCACCGAAACACCTACCATCAACATCCTGGGGGTCACCATTGACCAGAAACTTAACTGGACCAGCCACATAAATACTGTGGCAACAGGAGCAGGTCAGAGGCTAGGTATTCTGCAGCAAGTGTCTCACCCCCTAACTCCCCAAAGCCTTTCCACCATCTACAAGGCATAAGTAAGGAGTGTGATGGAATACTCTCCACTTGTCTGCATGAGTGCAACTCCAACAACACTCAAGAAGCTCATCACCATTCAGGACAAAGCAGCCCATTTGAGTGGCACCCCATCCACCACCTTAAACATTCGCTCCCTCCACCACCGGCGTACCGTGGCTGCAGTGTGTACCATCTACAAGATGCACTGCAGCAACTCGCCAAGGCTTCTTCGGCAGCACCTCCCAAACCCGCGACCTCTTCCACCTAGAAGGACAAGGGCAGCAGGTGCATGGGAACACCACCACCTCCAAGTTCCCCTCCAAGTCACACACCATCCTGACTTAGAAGTTTATCGCTGATCCTTCATCATCGCTGGGTCAAAATCCTGGAACTCCCTATCTAACAGCACTGTGGGAGTACCTTCACCACACGTACTGCAGCGGTTCAAGAAGGCAGCTCACCACCACCTTCTCAAGGGCAACTAGGGATGGGCAATAAATACTGGCATTGCCAGCAACACCCACATCCCATAAGCGAATAAATAAAAAACAAATGTTTTTTAAAAGCTGGCGAAAGTACGGCGGTCGCCATTTTACTGTCATTTCATGGCACTACGGAGTGGCGGTAAGTTGATGAATTTCTAGCCCCATTATTCCAATTTCAGTGTCCACATGAGTGTCAGTATTGGCTCAGTGGGTAGCATTCTTGCCTCTGATTCAGAAGGTTGGGGGTTCAAGTCTCACTCCAGAGACTTGAGCACAAAAATCTAGGCAGACATTGCAATACAGTGCTGAGGGAGTACTGCATTGTCAGAGGTGTTGTCTTTCAAATGAGATGTTAAACAAAGGCCCTGTCTGCTCTGTCAGGTGGATGTAAAAGATGCCATGGCACTATTTCAAAGAAGAGCTGTGTAGGTCTCCCTGGCCAATATTTATCGCTCAACAAACAAAAACAGATTATCTGGTCATCATCACATTGCTCTTTGTGGGAGCGTGCTGTGTGCAGTTGGCTGCTGCTTTTCCTACATTACAACAGTGACGCTACTTCATCAGCTGTAAAGTGCTTTGGGATGTCCTGAGGTTGCGAAAGGCACTATATAAATGCAAGTCTTTCTTTTTCATCATTTAAGAATATGGTGAATAAGAGTGGAACCAGCACAGATTCCTGCAGGACACCACTTCCACTTTCTGCCAGTCTGGGAAAATTCCCTTAACCACTAACCTCTGTTTTCTATTTTGTAGTCATCTTTCAAATAATTCTACTACTTGTCCGCTGACTCCAAATGCCCTGATCTTTGTCATGAGTCTCTTATGTGGCATCTTATCGAAGACCTTCAGAAAGTCCATGTATACCACATCCACTACATTGCCCTTGTCTACTCTTTTTATTATTTCTTCAAAGAATTAAATAAGGTTAGATAAACATGACCTTCCTTTTAGAAATCCATACTGACTATTCCGTCTTTAGATGTTTGGTTATCTCATGCTTTAGCAAAGATTCTAACATGTTTCCTACCACTGATGTTAACTAACTGGTTTATAGTTCCCTGTATTAGTTCCATCTCACTTTTTAATGATAGGAATTACAATTGCTGTTCACCAGTCTTCTGGTAATATTCCTTTTTAAATTGAATTTTTATGGAGAGTGAAGTAGTTGACTCAGAGACTAGGGTCCTGAATTTAAATAAAGGAAACTACGATGGTATGAGGCACGAGTTGGGTAGGATTGATTGGGGAATGTTACTCAAAGGGTTGACGGTGGATAGGCAATGGCAAACATTCAAAGATCGCATGGATGAACGACAGAATTTGTTCAGCCCTGTTTGGCATAAAAATAAAACAAAAAAGGTGACTCAACTGTGGCTAACAAGGGAAATTAGGGATAGCATAAGATCCAAGGAAAGGACATATAAATTGGCCAGAAAAAGCAGTAAACCTGAGGATTGGGAGCAGTTTAGGATTCAGCAAAGGAGGACAAAGGGATTAATTAAGAGGGGGAAAATAGAGTATGAGAGTTAGCTTTCAGGGAACATAAAAACTGACTGTAAAAGCTTTTATAGATATGCGAAGAGAAAAAGATTGGCGAAGTCAAGCGTAGGTCCCTTGCAGTCAGAATCAAGGGAATTTATAATGGGGAACAAAGAAACGGCAGACCAATTAAATACATACTTTGGTTCTGTCTTCACAAAGGAGGACACAAATAACCTCCCAGAGATATCGGGGAACATAGGGTCTAATGAGAGGGAGGAACTGAAAGAAATCAGTATTTGTAGGGAAATGGTGTTAGGGAAATTGACGGGATTGAAGGTCGATAAATCCCCAGGGCCTGATAATCTACATCCTAGGGTACTTAAGGAAGTGGCCCTAGAAATAGTAGATGCATTGCTGGTCATCTTCCAAAATTCGATAGACTCTGGAACAGTTCCCATGGATTGGAGGGTAGCTAATGTTACCCCACTATTCAAAAAAGGTGGTAGAGAGAAAACGGGGAATTATAGACCGGTAAGCCTGACATCGGTAGTGGGGAAAATGCTAGAGTCTATTATAAAAGATGTAATAGCAGAGCACTTGGAAAACAGTGACAGGATCGGACAAAGTCAACATGGATTTACAAAAGGTAAATCGTGCTTGATTAATCTACTGGAATTTTTTGAGGATGTAACTGGTAGAATAGATAAGGGAGTACCAGTGGATGTGGTGTATTTGGACTTTCAGAAGGCTTTCGATAAGGTCTCGCATAAGAGATTAGCATGTAAAGTTAAGGCACATGGGATTGGGGGCAAGGTACTGACTTGGATAGAGAATTGGTTGGCAGACAGGAAGCAAAGAGTTGGAATAAACGGGTCTTTTTCCAAGTGGCAGGCAGTGACTAGTGGGGTACCGCAGGGATCGGTCATAGGACCCCAGCTATTCACAATATATATTAATGATCTAGACAAGGGAACTCAATGTAATATCTCCAAGTTTGCAGATGACACAAAGCTGGGGGGCATGTGTGCTGTGAGAAAGATGCCGAGAAACTCCAGTATGATTTGGACAGGTTGGGTGATTGGGCAGATGTATGGCAGATGCAGTATAATGTGGTTAAATGCGAGGTTATCCACTTTGGTGGCAAAAACAGGAAGGCAGATTATTATCTGAATGGCAATAGATTGGGAGAAGGGGAAGTGCAACGAGACCTGGGTGTCCTTGTGCACCAGTCGCTGAAGGTAAGCATGCAGGTGCAGCAGGCGGTTAAGAAGGCAAATGGTATGTTGCCTTCGTAGCGAGAGGATTCGAGTACAGGAACAAGGATGTCTTGCTGCAGTTGTACAGGGCCTTGGTGAGACCACATCTTGAGTATTGTGTGCAGTTTTGGTCACCTTATCTGAGGAAGGATGTTCTTGCCATGGATGGAGTGCAGCAAAGATTCACCAGACTGATACCTGGGGTGGCAGGAATGATGTATGAGGAGAGATTGGGTCGATTGGGCTTATATTCGCTGGAGTTTAGAAGAATGAGAGGGGATCTCATTAAAATTTATAAAATTCTAACAGGACTAGAGAGACTAGATGCAGGAAGGATGTTTCCGATGGCCAGGGAGTCCAGAACCAGGGGTCACGGTCTAAGGATAAGGGGTAAGCCATTTAGGACAGAGATGAGGAGGAATTTCTTCACCCAGAGAGTGGTGAACCTGTGGAATTCTCTATCACAGAAGGCAGTTGAGGCCAATTCATTAAATAAATTCAAGAAGGAGTTAGATATATTTCTCAAGGCTAAAGGGATCAAGGGATATGGGGAGAAGGCAGGGACAGGGTACTGAGTTTGGATGATCAGCCATGATCTCATTGAATGGCGGAGCAGGCTCGAGGGGCTGAATGGCCTACTCCTGCTCCTATCTTCTATGTTTCTATGTTTAGGTATGTATACTAGAGCCTCTGCTGTCTCCTCCCTAGTTTCTTTGAGCACTGCGGGTGCAATCCATCTGGACCTGGGGCCTTGTCCTCGTTAAGTTTGGCTACTTTGTCTTGTATCTCCTTTCTTCCCCTCTTAGCTGTTTTAATACCCTTTGGCTTCTTTCTTTTGTTACCTTCCAGGGGAAACTGAGGAAAAGTACCTATTCAGTATCCTAGCCATTTCAGTATCATCTTGTGCGAGTTTATTTTGCTCATCCCTCAGTGGCCCTGTCCCTATCTTTTTTTTAAAAATGAGAACGAGAAAATGTGCATTTTTGCATTTTGAAAGTTGAAAAGGACTTTTAGCAATCAAATCGTTAATTAACTTGACACAATAAATTTGATTGGTTCAATAAAATATTATGTATACATGCGCATACATATATCTAACTTGGTATGCTTTTTATTTTATTTGAAAATTTGTTAAATATTGAAAAGATATTAATAAAACTATAATGGATGCTTTCCACTTATTGCCATCTCTTATTATTTTCTTCTAAGCTCCAAGTTATTTGAACAAATCCCAATAATTTAGTCATTAGATAAAATGAGTGAGATAAGACATTAGGAGAAATTTCTTTATGCAGACTTGGAGCGCTTTGCCACAGGAAATATTTGAGGCATCGACCATTACATTTTTTAAGGGAAAAACATTTGATGCACAGGAAGATACAGGGCTATGGAGAGAGTGCAGGGTAGTGGGATTCGTTTTGGATTACTCTGGAAAAAAGCACAATGGACTGAAAGGCCTCCTGTGATGTGACATTCAATGGGGCCAATTTTAACTGCAGCCATCCAAGCAAATAGGGCAATATCGGTCTGCAAATTGCATTGGGTCACGTACTGCCCTGTTTATGTTACCGATTTAGCCACTGCCTAGGCTGGAGCCTTTAGATGGGCGGATGGAGCACTTGCCTGTTTCAGAAAGGAGGCCACTTTTAATATGCATATTGGGACATACATAGAACTCAGATAACAATTTTGAGGTACAAATGGGTGGAATATGCACTGTGCATGCTCTGCCAATTTGCAGGGCGTTGAGCGACCTAACCTGTGGTCCTTAAAGGGTCCACTGGAGGCCGCTCAAATAATAGCCAAAAACCCTTTTTCATCTTTTATTTTTGCAAGGCCTGGTGGAGCAGGACTACTACTCTGCCTGGCCCCATAAGTATATTGTGATAAGTGCACCCCACCCCACCCCACCCCACCACCCCTGCCCCCAAGATCGGACTGTTGGTTGGATCCTACATGGAGCTGAATGTTTTCCCACCCTCCTCAACCAATGAACTGCATTGGAGTGTCAGTTTTACATGCACAGGTCATCACAAGGATCAAGTGAGGACCTCAAAATGGCTTGGGTTTCACAGCACCTCCCACCAACCACCCATTTTGGGCCAAAAGATATAATCAGCCCCTATGGTACCAAGTATATTGAAGGGTTTTTTGATCAACGTCCTCAACAACAATAATTTGCATTTGTATATCACCTCTAATGTAATTAAATGTCCTAAAATGCTTCTCATAGATCAATTGGTAGGTGACTTAGAACAACTTGTCCGAAAGTACAATTGAAAACATAGGTTTGAGGGGACTTTTAAAAGCAGAGAGTGAAGTAGCAAGGCAAAGAGGTTTAAGGAGGAAATTCAAGAGGGTAAGTGCATAGATGGCTGAAAGCTCTGACACCAAGGGAGGAACACCAAAAGGGATGTACAGGAGGCCAGAATCAGAGGACTGTATAACATGGGGTGGAGCAAAGCCACAATGGAATTTGTAAACAAGGACAAGGATTTTGAATTTGGTGCTTTGAAAGACAGGGAGCCAGTGGAAGTTAACTATGATAAGGATAATGAGGAAACACAAATTAGTGTGAGACAAGAGGGCAATTTGAAGTTTGATGGGGAAAATGCAGGAAACTAGCAAGACAGACTTTTGATAAACCAAGTCTTGAGGTAATGAAGGCATGGTTTCAGTGGCAGTGGAGGTGGGGTAGTAGGAAGGTGAGCAATGTTGCAGATGTGGAAGGATGTAATCTTAGTAATGGATAAGACATGGAGTTTGAAGCTCTTCTATAGATCAAACAGAGGTTGAACCAGATGGTGCACAACCAGAGTAAGCAACTGGGAAGGGGTAGAGGGAGAGAAACAAGGATGTGGAATTGTTGATGGGAGCCAAATGAAATAGCTTTAGTTTTCCCAATATTTAACTGGAGAAAGTTATGGTTCATCCATCACTTTACATCAGTTAGAAAGTCTAACAGAACAAAGATAGTCATGGAATCGAAGGTGCTAGTGGAGAAGCAGAATGTGGTGTCATCACCAAAGACATCAAAATTCACCCCATGTCTGCTGATAATATCTCCAAAAGACAGTATGTAATAGAGGAAAAATAGGAAACTTGGGGTATTCCAGTGGTGACTATGTGGGAATGGGAAGAGCAACCATTACTGGAGATGTGCTAGCTCCATTCGGGAAAGAAGGAGTGAACTAAATGTAGGTGGTCTCCCAGAGGTGGGCCATAGACAAGAGATAGTGGAGGAGGATAGGGTGGTCACCTGTCCTGCATGCCATGCAAAGGTTGAGAAGGGAAAACATACCATTGCTGCAGTCACAAAGGGCAGATAAGAGATGATCAGAGATTTTCAAGTCCTGCATTGGTACTGCACCATGATTTTGTATATAATTTGGTCATGAAAAGGATGACCAATTTGAATGTAAACTTGGATATCCTTTTGTACACTAAAGTATCCAAGCTCCTAACCCCTGCATTTGTCCAATTATCTTTTAAACTCAGACCCAGATCAATTTGGAGGCATGTGAAGTAAATGAACTTGATAAAGTTTATTATTTAATCGTACCTGTGAGATTATGGTGATCACCACCCTGAGTCTGTCTTGAAGTTGACTTGCCCTTAGTCACGATAATTTTTTTCTGCTACGAGGGAGAAATTTCAAGTAAAGAGAGTGGGACATTCTGCCTTGAAAAATAGCACAAAGCACTAGCATATACACATACTGGTGTACATGCAGATATATTCAAATGTCTTTTTCTCTTATCTTTACTTGGAACATCTACTGCTACAGATATAGCAGAAATAATGGGAGCAGCCAAGATAGGTAGATATTTTTTTTCATAGACTTATGAAATTGCCCCATATTAGAAGTGGTATTGTTTCACAAATCAGCAGGAAAATATATGTTGAATTTGTATACAATTTTGAATGAACCCAGTCTGTTTTTCTAAATTAGAGAAGACATATGTATATTTAAAAGAGAGTGGACAAGGAAACTGAAAAACAGAGAAAGAGCGTAGACTGGTCAACTGTTTACTCCTAGTGTTGGACTTCCATAGTGATTTTGACTGCAGTGGTCTTGGTACTATGGGCAAGGTGGAAACAAGGCTGTAGGATTTGAAGAGGGAATTTGGGGAGAGAGGAGTATGGAGCCTCTACTAATAAAGCCCAGAATCCCTTGTGCTTTTTTAACCGCCTTATCAACTTGTCCTGCCACCTTCAAAGATTTGTGTACATAAACCTCCAGCTCTCTCTGTCCTTGCACCCTTTAAAATTGTACCATTTCATTTTTATTGCCTCTCCTCATTCTCCCTTCATATATCTTAAGTGCAGTCTGTATAAATTGGCATTTGGAGAGGTTGTTTGCACACCCCTGAATGTAAAGGTTCTGATGGTCAGGGAGAGGGAACTTGTGTTTTTATGTAAAGCGTTACATTACATCTCCAATTTCTAGTTTTAGAGGAATCTGTATTAAATTTCCATTAAAAAAACTCATCCCTTAAACATTATGTAATTTCATGAATATTAATACTTTGATAATTAGTGTGGCTATATTGTGCAATCATGCTTCTTCTATGGTGGAATGGGATCGCGAGCAGATTAAAGTCTAATGCTTTGATCAGCTGAAGTTGCCCTATTCCAGCAGCAGTACTCCTGATACTTATGATACCACTTGAAATTTAAAATATTTTTCAGAATACAGATCTCCACTAGTTTACATCACTAGATTTTCATTAACAATCCCCTAATGCAAGTTTATTGTGAAGTCATCTCTTGTGCCATTCTGAGTGGTGCACTAGGCTGCATTGAAAGTTTGTTTCATGGACAACAATCAGCACATCACCACTCTAAACATGGAGAGAGAGAGAATACCAATATAATAAATACTACAAGTCATTAAACATCAAAAATACAGGTCATATACTTTGGCAAGGTCTCTTACATTGGAATTTTTGGGGGAGATGGTTGGAGGTTGTTAAGCAACCCAACAGGTATTTTATTTTCCAGTTAATTGTCAGCATGATTAGTAAAAGTATTTTATCCAAATAAAAGCCAATAGTAATAATAGAGCTCCATGAGAGTAACCAAAATGTCTTACAATCCAGAACAGATCGAGTGTTAGTGACCAATATTAATACTGTATAAATACAAGGGGTCAGAATTTGCTGCCAAGATAATGGTGAGTTTAATGATGCCCGCCATTATCAATGTGTAAATAATCCAGTAACTTGTGGAGAGGAAGAGATACCCCGTAAATCACAAATTGCCACAAGTTGCTGGACAATTTGCATCACTCTGTCGTTGGCATTGCACAAATAGCATCTCACTCTTAGCCTCCCCGTTATTTTTAAGAACTTGCTGGATTTGCACATTAATTGCCCATTAAACTTGCCACAAAAAGTTAAGTCTAGTAATTAATAGCACAAGTACTCTTAACGACATGATCATTGTTAAGGACTACCAATCAACTTCTCTGGCCCAGAAAGTGAGCAATTTAAACTGTGGAGTCTCAGTCCTTCAGGTAGCGAATTGTTGTTGGAGATCTTTAAATTTTAAAAAAATTCTTACTTTTCCTTTGATTCTTTTTTCTTTCTCTCTTAATCCAATCTTTCTTTCCCTCTCTTCATTTCTCCTTCTGTACCTGATTCACCCAGTCTAATTCACCCTCCATCTCAGTCATTCCTGTTTATTTCTCAATCCTTAAATCTCATTGGTGAAGGAGATACACTGTTGGTCCCGCCATTAACTAAGGTCCAAGATGCCCTGTTGCCCTTGCCATGCCGTTATCAGCTCACACTTCCAGCAAGTTAGGGCGCAAAACAATTTTGAGCTCACGGGTGCAGGAAAATGTCTAACTAACAGTGTATGCTGAGAGATGCCTGCCCTGCTCTAGTAAATTCTGGCCAATAGTTTGCTTTAATCACATTTGGTATTTTATGCATTTAGTTAAGGCTGAATTTTATTTGATCCTCTGCATCAATGTTCTACAAATCACAGCTGAAAGTCACTTTCAATTCAACTTCAATGTTCAACAGTGCTGTTTATAGATTTAATATGGAACACTTAAGTTTAATGCACTTTTACATAAGTATCCCAGAATGATCCTGTTCTCCTGGGAATAGAACAATTCTACTCCACTTCTGGAACAGTCAAAAACAAAACCATAATGGAAAATGATAAGATCACTTGGAAGCCTTAACCCATTGGAAATATTGATCAATGAGATGCAGAGAGGTACATAAAAGCTACAACACAGAAATAGGCCATTCTGCCTAACCAATCCAATACAAATTAAAATAATGACTTTCTTTCCTATCCCTTTACCCTCCACGGAGAATACCCTTCATCAGACAAGAGTCTGACAAAGGGTACACACTTGAAATGTCATAATCTGTCTTTACTCTTTACAGATGGTGTGTATTTCCAGCCGTTTGTGTTTTTTATTTCAGAATTCTGTCATTTATTGTTTTCCTTTTTATTTTAAAGCAATATAAGCTAGCTCATTGTGCTGAGTGTATTGTATATTTTGTGAAAATGTAATAAAAAGTAAATGACCTCACAGGCAGTAGATAGGTTTTGGATATACATTTTTATTAGAGTAAGTCAAAGAAAGAAACAAACAAATTGCAGTGATGTAGATTCTGGTCAATCTGGGTACAGTGGAGTAGTTCTTGGTTGGTTAGTCTTGTGCAATGTAGTAGTTACTGCCCATTCAACTTTGTGCTGTGTGGTAGTTTCTGGACGATCAATCCACGTGTAACTTTCTGACCAGTGAATCTGTCCACAGTTTAGTGGTTCCTTGTACATCAACCTGTGTGCAGCAGAGAACACTTTTATACTACCTGAATACTTTATACTATTGTATCTGCACATGCATGAAAATTCCAAAAGGAGGTCAATGGCTTCAATGATGACCATTTGGCACTGCTCTTAAAGCATCAAAAAT
The DNA here is from genome assembly GCF_052327205.1 of Somniosus microcephalus. Lineage (NCBI taxonomy): Eukaryota > Metazoa > Chordata > Chondrichthyes > Squaliformes > Somniosidae > Somniosus > Somniosus microcephalus. Next base: position 46,417,376 of record NC_140992.1, on the reverse strand, counting down.
GACAATAAATCTCAGAACTTTCAAACAAACTTACATTTTTTTAAACATCATTGTATGCATTATATACAAACAAAGTGGCAGATACTGGAGAAGGGAATAAAGGTTGTAACCTAATCTGAGAGTTTATATATCACATTAAGTTTAGTGAAATATTACAGATGTGAAAATATCAGTTTTCACTCCATATACCTGTAGGCAAATGTCATAACAGTCAATAACTCAACTGGCTCAGCCTCACTAGAGTAAAGCTACAACTTTGCAGCAGATGCCAAGGTACTAAATAAAATGTAAAGACAAAATGAAGTTTTTTTTTGCATTTTACTTAACACACTGTAAATAGATAACAAAGAATACAAGAGAGTTGAAAAATAAAAATATATTCCATAAATTATTATGGTCTTCCTCACAAGTGGAATAAACTGTGCATTAAATTGCTTCCCTGCCATGCATTGTTTATAGAGCAGATATGGAGTTAATTTTGTTTAATAATCAAATACTTAGTTTGAATTATTGATTTGTAGTGTAGATATCTACCAACACGAAAGGTGATTCAATACTAGCATTATTTAATATAGGTGCCTCTCACCTATCACCAGATGTACCTTTAATCAGATGAAGTATTATGAAGTCTTCATGCTATTTTTCCACTTGACAATTTTCTACCCTGCTTTCTGGAAGGCATTGACTCTGCTGAAATATACTTCCAGTCACCAACCAGTACCTCAGCCAATTGGCCATAGCTCATTGTGAGCCTCTATAGTGAGCAATGGCAGGTTATTCAACTGCATGATGCATCACAGCCAAGCTCAATCCTGTCCTCAACTGATGTCAACCTACACACTCGGCATGTGTCACAGGATAGCAATCAGCAGTGAGAAACTGGTCCATGTTTTCCCCTTCCTAGCACAGAGATTCTGAGGCCAATGCCAATTGTAGCACTCCTATCACTACCCGAGCTGAGATCCGCTAATTCAACGAGGACCAGGGTTTAAACATTCCTGTCTCTATGCCTCGGCTATTCATTGGGTATTATTAGAGCCATCAGTGGAGCTTACAATCTTTATACGAGGTGGTTTCATACTGCTTGCCAGAAATTGGGTCACAATCAAACTGGTGGTCTCAAACCAGAGTTACATTATAGTTTATGCATCAGTGTGATGCAAAACTGTATTGCACCAATTCAGAAACTGCACACTAGCTGACCTATTAAGTTCATAACATCAAATCAGCTTCAAATACACCTTGAAGCTGGAATGAACATTTACCTCCACATTAAAGATAAAAATTAGAATAGACTACTAAATTCCCATTCATGGACCAGAAAGTCCCTGAATAAACCACATTTCCAGGCTGGAGAAGTAGTGTGCTTGCAGTGGTACCAATCTGCAATGCGGCAGCACTTGTTTCATCTGATGAGATTCAAGAAAATATTATTTCTGGAGAACATCCAAATTGCTGAATCATGGAGGAACATTCAATACATTACTTTTCATTATTATCTCTCAATATATAGTAGCCAATCGGCAGTAATGGTTATTTCATTTACTACACTGACTACCATGTACTGGCCTATAAATGTGAAGCATTTTCCAACCCCTCCTCCTCAATTTTCTCCCCTTCCCCGCTCTCCTCTTCTCGTGGGATTGACATGCATGGAGGTACAGTTCTATGGGCACTAGCAGACCTCCAGTACCTCACCCAAAGGGCCATTCTTCACATATAAATCTAAAGAGAGTCAGTGTTGACAGGCTATTCCAATGTTGGGACATCACAGACAAATCATAGAAACATAGAAGATAGGAGCAGGAGTAGGCCATTCGGCCCTTCGAGCCTGCTCCGCCATTCAACGAGATCATGGCTGATCAGCCAAACCCTAGCACCCGGTCCCTACACCGACAGCCATCCCACCCAAGCCCTATCCCCGTAACCCCATAACCAATCCCCCCTAACACTAAGGGTCAATTTTTTTTAATTTTTTTATCATGGCCAATCAACCTAACCCACACATCTTTGGACTGTGGGAGGAAACCGGAGCACCCGGAGGAAACCCACGCAAACACAGGGAGAATGTGCAAAGTCCACACAGACAGTCACCCGAGACCGGATTTGAACCCAGGTCCCTGGCGCTGTGAGGCAACAGTGCTAACCACTATGCCACCGTGCTGCCCGGTCTGACCCTGTCATCAGCCAGTGTGCACAAATGCACACCTTACAACAACAACAACAACTTGTATTTATATAGCACCTTTAACATAGTAAAATGTCCCAAGGTGCTTCACAGGAGTATTAAAAGACAAAAATAATTGACACCGAGCCACATAAGGAGAAATTAGGGCAGATGACAAAAAGCTTGGTCAAAGAGGTAGGTTTTAAGGAGTGCCTTAAAGGAGGAAAAAGAGGTAGTGAGGTGGAGAGGTTTAGGTAGGGCATTGGGAACAGAAGGCACGGCCACCAATGGTTGAGCAATTATAATCAGGGATGCTCAAGAGGGCAGAATTAGAGGAGTGCAGATATCTCAGGGGGTTGTGGGGCTGAAGGAGATTACAGATATAGGAAGGGGCGGGGCCATGGAGGGATTTGAAAACAAGGATGAGAATTTTGAAATTGAGGCATTGCTTAACAGCAGGAATCATTAGATATCAATAAGGAGAGGAGATCCTGGCTGATTTTACCCTTGGTAGCCAAGAGAACGGAGGCCAAATTGTACCTGAAACCCCAGTTGAGATCACATAACTCATTACAGACTAGGGACCAAAGCTGGAAGCTTACTGGTTTGTATGGCTCAATGCCAGGGTCACTAGCCCATGAAAAAAATTAAAAGCAGCTCTTCGTGCATAAACATGACTACAGTATTATTTACAATCATGTTACTAAAGAGTAAAAGTTCCTGCCAAAATCCATTCAAATTATGCCACCATTTGCCATACGTTACAAGTTTACACTAGATTCTACATAATTAATTTTCTGCATTGATAGCTTTGTTAGGTCCCACTATTTAGGGTTAAGGTTAAATACCGACAAGGAATTGGTTCTACTGAACGAATAAACAATGTTCCTATTTTGTAATGCAAAGTCATTGCTATGCATGTACCTGTAAAATATATCAAATGTTGTTACTCTTCCCTCTTGGTGAAGTTATTGCTATATATATTTCTGTGTTAATAATCATGTTTGGTAAAATTATCAGTGATACACAAAACATTGTGAGCTGAGAAAAGTTAAATTCAAAGTTATATAGACAGACATTTTTACTGATACACTTTTACATTTGACAATGTTAAATTGCTCTTTCAGGGCACCGTCTTCATGTAAAGTACATGATATATTTGATGAGTGATGAAGTGTATCACACAATGGTGGCATAATGTGATTTAGATTGTCACACTGTGTATTTATACACAAATCAAAAAGGTTTGCCAAACACTTTCTTTGTGAAGACAGTGCCCTTTTAATCCTCCTTCACTCTATACCAGTGACAAAACAAGACTACTCTCAACTGCAATACTGGCCATGACACCAGGAACAGGTATTTGGGGGGGGGGGGTACATAGATTGCAACCCCATTAAAATTGGCTTTCCGATGAGACAAGACACGAGAAATCAAAATGTCACTGGAAATAACTGGGACTCGACAGAGCTGCACCTTTTTCAGAGATCACGTGAGCCCACCTTCCCCTTTCTCCCTTCAAAAGCTTCAAGGCTGCCCAAAACACTTAATGTAAATCTGTCTTCCCCAGCTAAATCCCCGGCTATGTTGGCTGCCATGCCTCTGCTAGACAGGGTCACCGGGGTCAAAATCGATTTCACAGGCCACCTGGAGAGCCCAGGCCGTGAACTGACTCAGACAATTTTTGTCAGAGCTCTGGCGGCCTTACCTCCCAGGGCTAGGCCCGGCTCGGCCTGCAATTGCGACTCGTGGATATTAGGTGGCAGAGCTATCGCAGGAAGAGGCCAGAGTTGTTGACCCTGTTGCCTGACCCCTTCAAACTTCAGCACAATTTTTCTGGCAGTTACCGTGGCGACTGGGCACCCCAAGCTTATCCTAGTTACTACAAAAAAAAACAGGAGAAAAGAAGATTTTGTTTTTTGCAACCTACCGTGTGGTAATGATTCTGAGCAGCAACGAGCACTTAGGCTGCTCTCCCCTCGCCAGCGTCACCCCCAATACTGTCTCCAGCAGCTGCTTTCTGGTGAATCCAGAAAAGTTCCCCCCCCCAAAAAAAGAGGATTTAATGCTATACCCGATCTTTATTTTCACTTCTATTAATAGACGTCACTGCCTAAAGTGAGGGCATGTCCTTTTAAAAGCTCCCTCGGTGTAGCGTGGAAGCTGCACCTTACAGCACCACCTCACACATCCCAAACACCTGTTTAGACATCCTTTAGAATGACATGAGACACAGCATTGAGAGAGAAAGAACGCGCGTGTGTGCAATGAGGCAAACAATCGCACTCTTGCATGCAAGAAGCACAATTAGCAGAGTTTCGAACTAAATAAATTGTATTCGTAAAAGAATATAAGCGATGAACACATTTTATGCAATTTAAATATCAAGGGACTTTCTGTTACTTCGTAATCAGTTTGTTGTTGCATTAAGCGCAGCAAAGTATTTTAAATTGTCAAGTTCAAAGGTGGTTTGGGGCCATAATGGAGTCCTGCCACATTCCCTGGTGACCGAGATCTGAGACTGATGAGTTTTGCCTGCTGCCTCTGCAAGCTCTGCACTGAATGATGATGGATCGGGCAGTTAAGAAATGACTGCAGGCACCTGATGGTTATCTGTCCCTTCTGTAGACAATGCAGTCCAATAGTGGATATGATCCCGCACATCTTAACTGCTGCCAGTGAACTGTCCATTAGACATTTCGGGGTTTCACGTTAGACTTCCTTCTCTCCATTGCTTTACCATTTGGCCTTCCCATCCTTTTCGTTTTGTTTTTATTTATTTTTTTAGCATGTTTCAAGTCCTCGAGACATCTTTTTCATGTCCTGGTGATTTAACGAGACACACTTAAGACTATAAGTCAAATTATCCTTTCAATATGCAATTATATTTCACCAACTTTCTACGTTGTTGGTGGTTGGAACAATTCAGATAAATGCTAAGATTTTATTTGTTATTCACGCGGTTCACCTTTCAATATAAAAATCGCTTGTATTCGAGAAGGACTTACGCCACGATTTCAAGTACGCACACATACATAATCATTGAAACAACTGCACGTGAAAGAAAACCAGAGCAGGGTGAAGACAAGTAGACTATTAATTCAAATTAAATTAAAAGAAGGAAAAAAGTTCTGAAATGGAAATGGTTGGGAAGAGAAAACAGGGCAAGTGAAAGGAGTAGAGCAAATGTAAGCAGAGTTTTACAGGTAATAAGACTAGAAATACAACGGTTATGCAAAGGCTTCTTGTATCGATCTGGGTGAAGAATGCTGTAGGGTGGTATTTCTTGAACTGAGAACAGATTAATGGTGCCATATATTAATGCTTTTCGCTTTATGATGGCTACCACAATGGTCTGCTTCAGGATTTGGCCACTCGGAAGTAGGACACTGTATAATTAAGCCTTTGGCGCAAAACTACTCTGAAATACAAAGAGCTGAGCTAATCTAAAAGCTCAAGTGCCCGTAAGTAAAACTTCAGGAAAAGTTATTGAAAGTGACAAATGCACGGTGACAAATAATCAATATAAGAACATTTCAGTGCCCTCTTTGTTTGTATGCATTACTGTCAAGTGATGGAACGACCTTTGAAAGATTATTAAAAGAACTATTACAGAAAATTTCAACCAGAGCATTTTCTTAACAGAGTTCAAGTGGGGAAAATTTCTGCGTTTAGCTGTCTTGCCCCAGCAGGGTTAGATGTGGAGCGTGGACTAGAGAGGCAACCAGCTAATATATCTGTTAGGCAAATCTGATACACAGTCACTCGACAAATTTGCTCGCTTCTAATCTCAAATTGTGTCTGAAAGGTGATGTCTTGTGTGATATCTATAATTCTTCGCGTACAGCACCGTAAATGACCCATCCTGTCATATAATCGATGCGAGAGCCTCAGCTGTCACAGATCTTCAGCCCGCCTTTTCCTAAAATGATAACGTGACTTGTCATTTGAGGAAGTTTTGGGTTTCGCCATTTGGGATAATTTGGTGCGCGAACTTCAAACGACAGACAATGCGTGTAAAATTGGTTGTATTTTCTAATAAAATGTGTCTTTAGAAGTAATGTTCTTTTCAGTTTAATTTGAAACGTGTTTTACATCCCTCACCTAAATGGAAAAAATAGATACATACTAATTAACTTAAGGAACGTATAATGTAAACAAAGTTAACCACAGATGTGCAGAATTTACACAAAGTTGTTACGCTTTAAATATACGGTAACGTGATCTTGTCTTTAAAGTGTTTTTGTAATTGTATATTATAAATAATTAATTCCAACTTAAAGTCAATCGTTGCACTTGCTTAAAATATCGTATTCGTGATTTGGGAATCTCTAGTTTTGATTAATAGGTGCTTTAACTAAATATCTACCCTTTATAAGTAACAATGGAACACTTGAGTAAAACATTGGGAATGAGATACTTTAAAGAATTCACGTTTCTGTCTCTAGAAACTGAAATACACACTCCCAAACGGTTTACATACTCTACTAGCACACAATATGCCTTTTGTAGTTCTATAAATAAGATGCATTTAACACGTTTAAGAATCAAACCTACACTTCGATCTACATTATTTCAGCTTTATCAGCAATTCTAACTGTTGTAACATAGGGGAATTTGGTCAAAGATAACTAGCAAAACCTGGGAAATCCAGTGGCTCCGTTTGACCAGAGAAAACTGTAAGCAGAAATGTACTTTATTCTGAATGAGTCAATATGAAAATATAGTTTGAGTCATCTTTGAAAGGCTAAATGTGAAGACGGACGGAACTGACCAGAGACAGGAATTCAATCTGTTATATCTGTTTGCTGAATATTAAATGATACGATACATGACTTTTTTTTTAAGTGAGGTTTCCAGAAAAGTTGAGCACAGTGTTGATTCCTGGCAGTTTCTAATACCGGGGAAGGTTAAGAAAAAGACCGCTGACTTTGGGGAGTTCTCTGCAATTTATTTTGGGTCCCGACTGAACAATTAGGAATCAGTCTTAATAACTGCTTAAAAAGCATGCTTTCTTTCCGTGTATTTTAATGAAATGGTAATGCGTGAATTTTAGTGCAGGGTACTGAAATCTCATCCACTGACTGGTCCCCATTAGTCAGAGAGCTGTCATTTCCAGCATAAGCACAATGACGAGCCCCACAGTGATAGCGCTCTGATCTCCATGATGGTTAAGATAACCACTTGATTAAAATGGCTCGGTTGTTCTGCCGTTACTTGATAAGCGTGTGAACCCGCGTTATTTATAATAATGTGCAATGCCTGAATCCCAGCGATTGCATGCGCTTCTGCAGGGCGGTCTTCTTGCAACAGATTTCGGCCATCAGCTCCCTGGTCCTGCTCAGAGAGGAACACGAGCTTCAAGTTGTGCTGCAGCCACTGCCTGTAAAAGTTAATGAGAAATGTGATGATGTTCCCCAGATCAATGGCCTTGCTCAACACCAGTGGTGTTAGTTAATCCAGTTTGCTAGTGTGTAGGTGGGAGACTAAAAGTACAGTGAACTACATTTAAGGCAATTATTATACATATACAATACATATTACACTTTAACACAAACACCAGTCTGATTCTCCACGTCTTCTGTGAACTGGAAAATAATCACTGCAGACTAATTATGCATTTTGACACATGAAGCAGAATCAGGCCACATTATTTTACATGTACTAGTTTTTTTTAGTAAACAATATGCATTTCATTGAACCGACGGCCCATATATTCCGTTTATTGACTGAAAATCTCCAACAGTTGTGATGGAAACAGGAATGTTTTTAGTTAGACTTGAGGACTATAAAGCATTAACTACGTCATTCACACTATTATGTTATATTATCTAGAATGTGTTACCTGGGGAAAATGTTCTAGAACAGATTTGTGGGATGTATACTTAACTTCAGCTATTAGTCATTTCCAGAACACATGAAAGATTGATCTTTGATATTAAATAAAATGTGTGCAAATGTAAATCTAAAATGTATCTATCGGTCTTCAGATGGCTTTCGAAACAAGTTGGTAGACAAATCTTTAAACTGAGCAAGAAATGTGGAGAGTGCCCAGTATTTCCTATGCAATAATGGTCAAATTCAAAACACGTCATTGTTATTTGCATATAATACATTCGAATACTCCAGTTAAATTACAAGTCATTAATACAGCTGCGGATAGTTTTGTGTAATGCATGGGTTTACAATTGTGCATACTGTACTTTGATTGCAGACTTACAAAGCAACCTCTGGGATAAATAGAAGATAAAGCCCCTCTGCATTCCGGTGCTGTCTGTGATAGTGGAGGCAGAAAGAGTACGATTCATCGCCTGTATAGGGACCACACCGAAGCATTAATCAGGTCGTGAAAAACTAAAGGGAACTATAGATTCGACATAATCGAGTTTCAACTTCTGGCAGTAGTTAAAGAATAGGTGGACAGCTGGATAACAGAAATTACTGTTTAAGTGAAGTCATGCGAATAATTGAGTAAATTTAACATTAAGATTCAGGCGATCGTGATTAATAAGAAATAGATTTACCTTCCTATATAAATTTACGCGTGGATTGTACGGCAATCCAGATAATGATCAAAAAGCAAATCAGATGTATAGACCTACGTGATATTTATGTACGTTTAATTTTCATGTAATTAAAATGGTGTTTGGAATCTGACTGAGGTTTGCAGCAAATGCAAAAAGTGCAAAATTCCTTAACTATGCTGTAATACAACGAGTTCACCGCTAATGAACTACTTTACTGAAAAGACAAGTACTCCATGCAAAGCAGACTTCATTTGCTCTATTATTATTTCTCATAACACACCCCACGTGAAGTAATATTAGAGTTTTAAATACCTTACCCATAAAGGTCTGGCACGTTAAACAGGTTTCGTGAAATGTTTGTGAGTTTTCCTAATAAGTGTGTTTTTATAGTTAAGTTAGTAGTCTCAAGAAAAGAGTTCTAACAATTAGTTAGCATCTGAATAACGTTATTGATAAGTGCATATGTGTGCATGCGTATAAATTGTCTTCTATTGCTAGCGAATTGGTGCCCGCCGATTAGCCATCTCTAAATGGTATTCGGAAATCACTAAAGAAAAATCAGATTGCCGCCAGTTTTAACACTGGTACAATTTTTTTTCATAACCAACTGTTGAATTCTTAAGGGAAATCACAGCTTGTCGCACAAGACCCGTCCCTTTCATTGGCTGGTCACAACAGTGTTTAGAAATTACATCTTAATTTCAGGAAATATAAGTTTTAATTTTGTGTGGCATTTCTGCAAATCTGAAGCGCCGACGCAAAACCAGGAAAGATCGATCTTGTCTTTATAACTGTAGCAGATCAACAAGTGGGGACTGAAAAAGCAACATGAAATACCATCTGTTTCAAAGCTGATGAATATAGGATGCGACTGCCCTCTTCCCCTATTAAGCTGCCAAGGATTTTTTTCTAACTTTAGCACAAAGAAAAGAACTATGCATTTTCTGTATGTACATCGTTTTCATTTCTTTCATGGCTTTCTCTCGGCTACTGGGGGTTGTAAACAAGACCACGCGATCGGGGTTGAGTTTGACTCCGTTTTCCAATTCACTGAAGGCTCAGGCTGTGCGCAGCGGATAAATAGAGCCATTGTGGGGTCCAAACATAAACCATCTCAACTTTTGTCAAGCTTTTATGCGAAAAGCACACAAAACCTCAATCGCTTTTCAATGCAAAAGACACCAAATCGTTGAGATGACATTACTCGGAAACAGACGCAAAATGCGAATCTCCTACGACGTTTAGGTTCAGCAAGCTAGAGAACAGATTTCGGTCTATTTTTTTGTGAGGAGATGAAGGGTAAATAGTGACAAGCCTTTCCTTTGGGTGTATTCATTTGGGCTCTTGAATGATCACCCAGTCTGCCGCACTGCCTGTCTAATTTATGGCTAGTTCGCTAACGTTCCCGCTTCAAGTCATATTCAGAGAAGTGTGAGGGGCATTAATTTATGACCCGTTACGTTTCGAAAATAAAACAATGATTTGGTAATCAGAACCGTCAGCTTCTGAACTTTCTATGCCATTTTGTTTTGACGGAATGTACGGTTGTGTAACGGTTAACACGCAAGTGTCAGCGAAACGTTCAAATGCTTCCTTTGTTTTAAATTGTTTTAAAGATAATTTGTAAAAACGCAATTCTTGACAAATGCAAGAGAGATTTACTTCTTTTTTGGAAAGTAGAACGAGGCAGATGGTAACGGCGTCATTAACAAACAAACTTTGGATGTGCAAGTCAAGCCTGAAATTGGGAGGGATCTGGGGAACAATGGGGGCTGGTGTTGTAAAATCCCCTCTTTCTATTCACCCAAGCTAATATAGAATTCTGTATGGTTGCTTGCGCCCAGTACCATGATTGTTTTTTGAGTCTGGTTGTGACGGGGATGGGAGTGCTAGTTAGGATACTTTGTGAAGCAGTAAAGTTTTCAGACACACGTTTTAAATGTAACTGATTATATCAGACTATTGCTGCTTCTTCGGGTCGGATGTGCAATCTTACAACAATCGTTATCTGTTCCTCAATTGCCGTGGGTATGCAAATATGAGCTAGTTACAGGCCGCAGTGTCTCTGTTTCTCTGAAGACACATGAGTTTGTACTGCATTAGAGTAGAACTTTAAAATATCGTAAACCAAATTTCCAAAAGCTTCCATTCTAACCCCGTTTAAATCAATCTGAATACCGTACCGTGACAGTTATCTAATACTCCAATAATCTTTGCAACTATTCCAACACATACATTTTAGCATCATAACTTATTTTAAACAGAGCAATAATTGCACTTTGTAAAATGTGAGCATCTGATTTATGACAGTTTGAAACTTCTGCCCGTAGCTCAGCAAGAACGGCCACTACTAGCCCTTTAATCAATTCAACGGCCCGCAATAAGGTCACGTGTGGAGTTCCACACACTACCAGTATGCGACTTGATTAACGTTTACAAAATCGATTTATTAAAACGGTTTAGGGATTCATTGGCAAAATTCGGGTAGGAATTTTTAAATGGGCAACAGCAGAAACAGCAACATGGTAGTGACGGGCTAGCAAAGGGTTAAGGATGACTCTACCTTGTATAAGCTTGTGAAGGAGGAAGAATACTTAGATTGAGCAAGGCGTGCGTTTACTTGTATAGTGTTTGTCCTCATTTGTTCTTGCTATTAATTTTAATTTGGTCCGTCAGGAGGTTGTTGGAGGATTTGTAAGTGGGGAAATGTGTAACAACAACGTCTATTTGCGAAGTTGTAAAGAAATGTGTGAACGTCACAATCATGCATATTAATATGAGTAATACTACACGCAAGAAATATATGCTTTATATATGGCATAACAAATCTTTCAATATTTTAGTGACAGCAGTTTTTTTTTTAGAAATGCCAGGGTTGATTGCACAAATAACAGATTAAAACGTACACAAAACAAAGGGTACAGGCACTGGTCTCATGTTTACTAAATGGTCAGCTCCGTGCAACCTGATCACTAGTGAAAGCTGACATGCTCCTGCACTCGCAGCAAAGAGTTGTCGTACCTTCAGCAGATCTTTAAAGCTGCGAAGGACGTGCCCTCGAGGCATTCTTCAAGAAAATACTAGTCTGGCATTTCGTCACAGGCAGTTTTATAGGATTTTAAAGGCCCCGATCAAACGGACTGAGAGTGATCTGCATTAATGTCCGGATGGCACAGTATGGACGTGCACCTGCGGGGTATCCGCTATCTGCTCCGTTCACGTGGTGAATGGGCTTAAAGATATATAATTCCGATCAAGACAAACAGTGTACTTAAGATCATATATTTGTGCCTGGGAGTTTCCTGCTTGCACTGGGACCCAGTGTCACATCCCCACCTCTTTTGCTCCCGTTGGCAACTCTTCCTTTTGCATCTGAATAAGAGCAATGCATAAGTTTTAAACTGGCATTTTCCGGATATTACTGAATCGCAAATTTTGTACTGATTTAAAAACCCCACATTTGCATGGTTGCTGAAAACAGTTCTAATTTAACAAAGTCGAGGTTTTTTGTTAACAGGTTTATAGTGCAGCTGATATTGGGGTTCCTCGACTTTACTGTACAGGGCTCCGATGTGTGACGGTGAACCCCCCATCTTTCTGCTCTGGCCCGTTTTCCCATTGAATAACAAACAGCTAACCCACTCTAAAGGATTGAACCGTTTTATTTTACGTGATCCAATTAAACGAATTATCTCAAACAGTTCAGTTCTGATATGCGGGTAACCAGTTTGCAAAGTGTATGACTAAGGATTCATATGGGGTGGAAGTGAATGCTAATGGCACACTCAAATCTTAGACTTGTGCTCGCAATGGTTAGTATGAGATAGATGCGTGTCCGTGTAAATATGTTAAAATCATACCACACATCCAAAATAAAACCATGCTGGGATTTTTTTGTTTTAAAATGGGCGTCTTTTACAATGGATTTAGAAGCGTTGTAGCAATTTGTGGCAAGTAACGATGAAATAAGTATGCGGACTCGATGTATTTTTTTTCCTGTTCACTTAAAGGCTGCCATCAAACCGGAAATCTGATTTCCCGCGCAGCAGCTCTGGTGCTTGGGAAAAAAATGGGAAAATATCTGAGGCACCAGATACTCATTACTTATTCATACTATTCATAATTCATTATAATAAAACGTGGGTCTCAGAATGACATTTTAAGCTAAACGGGTTGACATCCTTAGTCACGACCCCTCCCCCCAGCCCCAAACCTAAACTATAAAAGAGCCTGGAAAAGAAAGAGGGGATGTTCATCTCAATGAATTCTCCAATAATCCAGGGCACGGTGCTGGGGTGGAGGAGTCACATGTGCTGAACTCTTGTGTTTCACATTTAACTCCGTGGTATCAAAGTAGTGAATTTTCGATCCGATTTCGACCTCTGAGGTTTAGTATCAACATTCTTTGCGATAGGTGTGTGAATTCCAGGATATACCATCTGAACTATATGCAATACTTAACAATCTCAGAACATTCGAATGTAGAGGCACTTCAGCACACACACCCCAGACTCAGTACTGAAAATAAACAAACAGAAAATAACAAAACTTCAGATGCTGGAACTCTGAAAACAAAACAGAGAATGCTGGCGTTTTAACGGAGGATCTACACCTGAAACGTTAAGAGTTCTGTCCTCTCCGCAGATGCTGCCTGACCTGCTGAGTGTTTCCAGTATTTTCTGTTTTTGGTTTAGTATTGAACATTCCCGTTCTTATTGTATGCATCTTGGTAATAATCATTTCTCTGTCTCTCCAGATCTCTGGCGCGGAGCTTGATTCCTTGATTCACTTACAGATTTACAAAGCCTAAACATGCTAGCAATTCACATTCTCTGTCACACAAAAGTACTAAGGTTGGAGACTGAAAGGGAAAAGGATGAGAGAGAGGGTAACTGAAAACAAAATACAGTATCACAGGGTGCATGCCAACACCACGGATCTACTGCAGGTGCCCGAAGAACAGTCCATTGCACAGTGCGCGCACACAGTAGCGTTCAGATTACTGTTACAGATGCCAGTTGGAGTTTCTAAGAGCTGCCAAGTCCAGATGGCCGTTGATTAGCACACTTGCGAATGAAACTTCGGAGGCAGACGAGGTCCAAAAGATCACTGGGCATGTTCCAAATCATTTGCCAGTCGTCAGACCACTGAAACTGACCTATCAATAATCACTTAGCACTAGCTAGTCTATCACTTTATGGAATTGTCATACAATATAAGTAGTGTGAAATAAAAAGATACTTGTATCGACAGCAACTACTCAGCGTGTTCCAGGATTCACTTTCCACCATTAGGTATTAGTATTTACATTGAAGTCCAACACATAAGTTAACGCTTTATTATGTTGAGAAAGTAATGTTATAACTAAGCAGAATAAAATATTTGATCCGATTAAATTTATTTCCGATCTTTTTTTATGTATTTACAGTTCTTTAAGTGACAACACGCTTAGGAGCTCAAATAGTTAATAAGCTTCGATGCACGGCCTGAAAGGGTGATGGAAGCAGATTCAATAGGAACTTTCAAAAGGAAATTGGATAAATACTTGAAAGGGGAAAATAATGCAGGTCTATAGGGAAAGAGCGGGGGAGTGGGACTAATTGGAGAGTTCTTTCAAAGAGCTTGTACAGGCACGATGGGCCGAATAGCCTCCTTCTGTGCATGGGATCACCACCCCCTCCAATTCATACACCATCCAGACTTGGAAATATATTGCCCTTCCTTCATCATCGCTGGGTCAAAATCCTGGAACTCCCTCCCTAACAGCACTGTGGGAGTACCTTCACCACACGGACTGCAGCGGTTCAAGAAGGCAGCTCACCACCACCTCAAGGGCAACTAGCGATGGGCAATAAATACATGCCTTGCTGGTGAAGGGATAAAAAAACTGCTATGATTCTATGAAACGAACAGTATTGGCCAGTGGTAGCGGGAAATTCTAACCAATGTCCATCATGTGCACAGAGCAGGTGATAGGCTTTAGGTTAAAGATGTGATTGAGTGCAGATGCATTTCAAATATTGCAACAACTGGCAACCTCCCTTTAAAACATTATATTAGCGACGCGGCAATTTACCCTCCATTTTAGTTTCGTTTAATAACTAAGTTTTCACTTATTTAAAAAAAACTTAAAACGAAGATAAATCGCACATTATTTTTCAGAAGTTCCCTTCAGCGACATTGATATCTGCTAAATAATATTCACATGGCTGGCCACGGTTCTGAATTTAGTGTCGAACTCTGGTAAGAAACTGAAAACAACGAATACAAATGAGCGACTATTTCTGGTGATTTCAGAAGTACCCGGTATTATTCAGTCAGAATATAAGTTTATTTTCAATACAATTCAAATTATCTTGTAGTTAGCACAAAGTCAACTGTGCATTGGACAATATTGCAGACTTCAAGAAACGGGCATACAGGTGAAGTGACGAGTACTTGCATGAGACTTATGTATGCAACCCCTTCTCATATCTGAGTTTTAGCCATATCCCAGTCAGCTACAGTAATGTGTGCAACTGTATTTATAATGATCTGTTATTCGACCTTCTTTGTTGGACAGCTGGGCAGAATCTATAACAGAAATCAATTAAACGTGATGCATTCTAAACCCTCTTTTTTGCCCTTTTTAACAAATATTACAACTTTATTCAATGAAGCTCTACATCCGATCACGATTTCTCGACCTTCAGATGTTTCGATCAGTAGATGTTGCAACATGAACTTTAAAAACATTTACAGGGAACTTTTTGACGGTTATTCGGTGTGTCTTCAACGATTAAGCCTTGTGTGCTGACAACCTGTTATATTTTTGATAGCAGAGTAATGTTGGGTTGGTGCGTGCTACGCATCTCCGCGACCCCTGCTGAGCTGAGCACTGGTATCAAAGCGCGCATTGTTCTAAGCATGCGGTGAACCAAGTACAAAAGGATTGGAAAAGCAGCAAAACAGTGACGTGCGAGAAGCTGCATCCTTATTACTCTTTTTTTACTGAGGAAGCAAGTCTTTGACTTGGCAAATGCTCTTTACAGTGTCTGCCATTATGCTGTAGTTTGGGATGCGGATCCACGCTCGACAGTATACGCAGTATGACTGGATAGTTAGATCGCTGCCCTGACTCCCCAGCGTATCTAAAGCAAGAGTTGTGAGACCACCTCTAATAACTAGTTCCACTGCGCTAGGCTTCCCACCTGCTGCAGTATAACCCCAACTAGGAACTTTCGGAAGCTTTCTAAACTTACTCGTGATTGTTCAATGTTTTGAGAGAAGCGTTGCTTCCACCACTTTCCTTATAACAATGGGTCGCTCCCAAACATGCTCTATTGTGGTTCAGCTCAGTGTGACGTGTTTGGGCAGTATAACTGAGATGTACCGGCTGAGCATGGGACAATACCGAAATCAATTACGGATATGTAGATCCTGGAGAATTTGTGACACCCCCCTAAATGCACCCATCCCCCCCCCCCACACACACACACACTGTGTCTTATAGTTATGGTAGCATTTCAGATCTAAAGAAAATATTAAACTCTTATATCTTTCAAGAAGTCTAGTGACCAGTATTCCCAATGCTTTGGGTGTCTCCTACCATTGGCTTCGTTGAAAATGCGCCATCTATTTCATCGATCGCATAGTCAATATCACCCTGCAGGATTCAGGAGAGCCATGTGTTCATTTGGTGTTGTCTATTTCTACAAATGATGTGAAGTGTAAGTTTCTACTGCTGTGCACCAATGCAAGACCCGATCGTTGTTAGCAGTCATTAAAATGTAGATAACAGGTGCGTGGCGCAGTGAAAACATGGCTTTTAGGTCAATAAAGTCTTCTGTTAATAGTTCATTTCCACAAACAGTTGTGTTTCCTAAAAGCTCGCAAGGTAACATGAGCGAATTAATTTCCTTCAGTGGATGATAGAAAACGATTTCAGAAACTGCTTAAATATTGTTTTTGTCCAAACAGGAATTAATTAGATTTGCGCGATCTGGTGGAATAGTATCATGGGATATTTTAGGAATATGGCATGAAATAAGTTTATTGCAAAGCTTTACTTCGAAAGAAGCTTTGAAATTTCAGTTCAAAATGCGTTTAAAATCACAACGTCGACTTTCCAACATCTTTTTACATTTCGGATTACATGACATACTGTGTACAGAACAGTGCAATAAAATTTGCCAAACGCACTGCCCTGGTTAACACAATATAACCTTTTCTGCAGTTTGAAGTGCTCTCTAGCAACCGAGGAAGGGGGTGTATTTGTCTGAGAAAGGTTTAGACTGTTGCTAGGCGTCCAGTGCAAAAATTCTTCTATAGGTCGTCAGAGTCTGTGTGTGGCTTAGTTTGTCAGAGTAGAACTGCAGACATCTGTTGGAACTTCCATATCTCTGTTGTTCATTTACAGGAGCCAACTTAAAAAATCTCCACAATTAGATCTGCATTGTATTTCCCGACAACACTGCGCAGAAAAAAGGTCTTCCCTGTCGGAGCCAATCCAACGAAGCGTTTGACGTTATTAAATAATAAAGCGATTGTGATTTATATTGTTGCCCAGAAAAAGAGGCAATTATCCGCTCTTATGTTTCCATAAAGATCGCATTAACTCGAATTAGTAATCAAACAATATGCTAGCGTTTAAAGTACGAGATCGCGATATTCCTGTTATGGTTGAGCATTGTTGGTCCCTTTCTCAACTCGCCCAACAGATGCCAATATATACAGTAAACCGAAAAAGATACACATTTTAAACCACTACACGTTTAAGCTCCATTACCTCCATACTGTGTGAGAGGCAAATGCACTTAACCAGGAAAACAAGTGTGACCTGTTTCCTCGCAGTTCAGTTTAATATATGTTAGTATTAAAATAACTGGGCGATTTTAATAACACACAACTAAACAGTGACCTTTTGTAGGCGCTGTCTATAAAAAAAATAAGCTTTCTAATATTAGTGGTTCCTAACATTTTGATTACTTGAACCAGAAAAGATACCCAGGTATTCAAGGAACAAGTGTAACATTTCTTAAACTTTTCACAAGGTAAACAAACTTTGAGCACCTGTATGTGATGGATAATAGGATGTAATTCTGTCTGCCTGCCGCCTATCTATCTACCCGTTTATCTCCTGCAGGATAGCAAGTATGAAACAAAATATACTGCGTTGGAAAAAATAACGGTGTGCATTATTGTTCTTTATATTTATTTTTTAATATTTTGAAGAAAGTCAAATAGTAGTAGGTTCGAATCTTTATCTTGCAAGTTTGGAGCTTGAAGTTCGTTTATGTTTCACCGCTTACCTTAACATCATTATTACATTCGATCTAATCGGATTGCTTAAAATATTTATTGATTTAAACTATAATTTGACGGCCCATCCATAAAGATTTACAAATTTAAATCAGTCGTGAAAGGAAACAGGTTTAACAAGCAAACTTTAAAATCCTTTCAGAAGCCCTTAGGACGCAAAATGCAAGCATTAATAACGAGGATTAATCCCGGGCGTGTTTGGAGATGAAACACAAAGCGATCAAGTAGCACTTTTGGGTGCAAAGTGGGAAACTGTAGTAGACTGAGAATAGCTCAGTAGCAGCAGTTTGCACATCGTTGTCACATATTGTATTTGACACCATATGCATACATAATCCGTTGAATAATGGCGCCTAAAGTAAACCGACCTCTCCTCGGCTGCATAATGTGGGTTGAAATTAAGTCCTTTACAGAGATCGTACACTGTCGCTCGTTTAAACGCGCGAATAAGAGAATGTTCAGCGAAGACCTTACTTAAAATGTTCTGAGGTAGGGCGAGGATAAGAGCTCTCAATATGCTCCAGCTCAGTTTACTTGCCTCTCACGATAGAAAACACTAACAGAAAACTTTTGAGTTTAGCTCACTGCATGTTTTCAACGCCATGCTTCGGACAATAAAGAATTGATTTGAAATAATTATTTTCAATATTTCAAATGTTTTTGTCACTGATTCTAATGGGGTGACTGTCTATCACCTCGATTGGTAACAATTATCAACTGAAATAAAGAGGAAAACACACCCACGTTGAGTTTATTAGATACTCGGCGTTATAAAGTTTTTGAAATTCAATTCACTGGATTAGTGTGTGGAACGCATATAACTATGAATCAATCAATCGGCGATGATCATAAAACTGGTCAGTAACTTTGTGACAGGTCGGCTTTGTGGTGCCTTATTGTAATCGATGTGTTTATGGGCTTTTGGCGAACATTAGCAGACTCTTTCATTTCTTCTACCCAAAATGTAACCCCTAACTGCAAAGCTCCAAATGTGCAAGCGCTTTATTTTTTTTTACCGGACTTGATTGACCAGCTAACAGACTGAAAAATAAATAAAGCAACCAACTGCGGTTTCACTTCCCTTGAATAGTAAACTCATAAATTATCAGATAATGTTTCGGAGGAGTTCGACACTGTTGTATTGCGAATCGAAAGAAAGTCTGCCTTCATATTTTGGTTTCCATCACAAGGCTGGGCTTTTATTTTGAATAAAACAAAAGAATGTTAATTACGTATGATGATTCACAACATGTTAGGCGCTATATCTGTACATTATCAACGTCAGAACTAAATTCAACGTAACATAATTGACAGTGGCCCATCGGGCGAGTTGAAGCATTCTGCTCACTGCTTATATTGAGCCTGATTTTCATATTTACAAAACGCAACTAATCGCCATTGTACCCAAGATCATTTCTTGCCCAGACCCTCGCCCCCCCCCGCCCCCCAAATGAAAATGAGCGTGCTGATAAAGTATTCAACATTATTGGAATAGAAAGCTTGTGCATTACGATAATTTACTCTGAATCTGATATGAATTGCTCAGACACACAAAATGCAAAGTTAAAGTTTATTTTCTGTACAATGATGTGGCTTAAACCCAGGTGTCCTGGTCTCTCGCTGCAATAATGATATTTTTTTTAAAGTTCATTGCGTTCTAAATTCTGGATTCCCGTTTTTTTCAGTTTTTAAATTATAGTCGTCAAACAATACTATTACATCCCAGTCTATCAAACTGCGGCAAAATATCACTTAACAGTAGGGTAGTGTCGTTCTTAAACACTGCAGATTATACTTAAATGATTATAGTGAGAGTGGGAAACATCATTTTATTTACAGAACTTCACACTTTGTTTCCACAATGCGTGCAGGCAAACTTGTAGCTGTGACGTCACTCCTCCTATATTAGCATATTGAGGGGATGCTGAGTCTGTTCCTGGTTGATAACGTCCTCTGGAGGAATGCACTGCTTGTTTTAATACCTTAATTACTTTCCCTCTATCTGCCAGCTATTTCCAAGTTCTGTAATTTGAAAAAAAAATCTTAAGAAATAACATTCCACAAAAACGCTAAACAGACATTTAACAGCTCGTTACACCTCGATTTTAATACAAATGTTCCCAGTGTCACTGAATTAAACTCAAACCTTTCACAAGATGACTGGCTTTTCTTTTTGAAGTCTCTTCGCCCATTTGTTTTGTGTTGAATATGTGGTGTTTTTCTTCCCCACTGATCATCTTCTATCACTTTAAATAAAATGCAGCGGCTGCCTATATGGGTTTGCAGTGCTGCGGCTTTGTTCTGTGGCTATTTTAATGTGCAACTGAAGTCAGAAGCCAGTGATTTGCATGTGAACGTCCAAGAGGTGAAAACTCTACTCACCCCTACAGCTCAACAGAGAACTCAACGCATTTTAAATGCGGAAGCACAAATTACACGTCGGAGTTATCACGGAGTTCACACCAATCCAAAGCACGTATAAAACATACACACGCTTTGCATTAAATAACTGAAATGATTGTTCAATGTAACAAAGAAGGGAGCGTTATAATTATATCAATGTGGACTAGTTATTCTCTGTCCGTCAGCTTTTACCACTGATTGTTGCAAGTTAGCAGTGTATGCATTTTTACAAGAATTCAAATATACCCCTTACATGAATTATAGTTACCTCATATAGAGTCACTTTTGATTTTTACGTTAATTTCAAACGCAGATGCAAAATATAAATCGCGAAAAGTGCAAACTGAAGATCCCCTCGGTCATTTCTCAGAGCTTCACAATCTATAGTAATTGTTTACAAATAAATAAATACTGCAGAGATTTGTTTAAATGTTCAATAGATACAAGCAGTGTGATTCCGACTGCAATGTACAACACCCAGCAAAGACTAACATTCATGCTGGTTGTGTCACTTTCAGCTGTAGTTGGGACGTGTTGACCTTGTTTATAACAAACCCAGTCCGTGGACAGAGTACAACGGGAATTACTTAGTGATGTGACTGCGACAGGTTACGGATTAAAAAAGGGAATTATCTATTAGATTAAAAGATTAGCAAACTGAAGTGCAGTTGTATCCAATGATTTGTATAGTCAGTTTAAGTTGATCCACGTTTTATCCTAAAATATGCTAATAAAATAGGTATTCCTAATTGCTTTATACCAGTCAATATATTAAACCTGGATGTAATGTATTAAAAAAATTAAGAAATGTGGTATAGAGAGGGTTAAAGCAGAATGCCTGGCGTGAAAATGAACAAAACTCCACAGGATAGAGTTTGTTATGTACCACTTGCGTCCTTACGGACAATTCAGACCATTCATAACGCGCTTTCTTCAAGGTTTGCTGGTTATGGTGCAGTGAGCCTGGTGATATACAGCTCACTTCAGTCCAGCCCCGATTGCAAACTTGCGACTCACATTGCTTTTTATCAAAACTGGAACAGAAATATGTTTTGCTTTGTGGGAATTCACGCAGACAACTACAAACACTGAAGCTGACACATTCAAAGTAACATAAAGTTTAGACAGGTCCTATTAAACAGAACGATGGTGCAACACGTTAAACTTCTACATCCATTACGTATGTAAGGTTTGTCCGTCAGCATGAATGCAGAGCGTCAGGAAGGGCGATCTATAAAATGCTATGAGATATCGTTAAAGGGAACTTATTTTAACTCCTGGGGGTGGAGTGGATTCTGGATTTTGAGCCGTGGGAAACTGGGAGCCAACTCGCAAAGGACGATGACGTCAGGGTGTGAACGAACCTGCCCCCGTTGCAAGAGCAGACTATCCTCAAACTCCTGATAGGGCCACCGATTCTTTTAATCTTTCCTAGTTTCGCAAAAACAGCGCAGCAAAATACATTAAGGCGAACAATTCAATTGTACCCGCAAGAGTCTCAAAAAAGGAACAAAAATCTTTAAAATGAATGCTTGAATGCATAGACTCGCACTGTTATGCATTTCTAGTGTTTATGTAAAAATGGTTTACTGAATATAGCCAAGGCATATCTTATATAACGCGATATAGATTACCAGTCCGAGAAATGCCGCTCCTTTATTTTCTTTTAACCCCCTACAGCAGCTGCTGCGGGCTGATTGAGGAAGGAATGGTGAGGTATATACTAGGGCTGGAGGCGGTAGTTTATATATTTCAATTATAATTCAGCAATTAGTTGGACCCATAAGCTGCCAAATGTAGTTTAGTAAGGAGGATCGCTACAACACTCCATCAGTGGTGCTAGTAAGTCTGCGCCATGTTTTCTTTAGCTAGCTCTCTGCGGTGTTAAATTAAGAGATTAAAGTTAACCAACAAGATATACGACGAGGTCTGTTTAATCGATTAATTACATTTCTAGGCACGCCGACAATCTAAAGCAAAATATTAATTTGGGGGCTGGATCAGAAGTGTAAAATTAATGATAGATTTAAAGTTTCTCTCCCCCCCCCCCCCCCGCATTACTTGACTACACAGTAATCAGAACTTAAATAACATAGTCAGAGTTTGCATTGCACATAAAACAGACCCCATCATTGGTTGGAGAAGTGACGCGATTGCAAACAAAACATGTTTTTTTCTCGCCGGGTAAACAGTATTTTTATAAAGTGCAGACTACAGGTGCAACTCATTCAGGTTTCCAGCCAAAACTCTGCGGTTCGGGCACAACCAATGAAGCATTCCGAATTTATTGAAAGGTGGCACCTGTTGCACCATGCCCAGCCCCTAAGGGTCGGCGTGGATGTTCTATATGTTCCTCTATTGACGCGTTGAAAGTTGCATCTTCTTGGCGTTTCCAATCTTTAGACGAAGAGCAGGTCTCCACAATCTGAAATGCCTTTATTTATTGCGCCTCTTCGGCTCTATCGGAGTGTTGGCGAGTTATTGAAAGTTAAACCTTGCTAGCATAAAGGCGGTGTTTAATTGTCACTATGTAATAGCTTTAAATGAGAATCCCATCACAATTCCACTTAAGCGGTATTGCTTGTCCCTCCGAGGCACTATGCAGGTTTTAGGCTATTTTCTGTCAAAAAGCCGTCAGCTGGAACCCTCAATGGACCAGTACACAAAGGTCTCGTTTGAGACCCCCTAGCTGATTTAATTCAGCATTGTAATTATTAGTTCATGTTCCGTTAGCTTATCTGTTCTCATTCAATGTATATTATTGTCAGGTAATCTCACCCAACAATTACCCTGGCTTTATACCGAAACATATTTGTTTATGGTGCAGTAGGGCCATGAAAAAAATACATTTTTTTACAAACATAAATGTCAAAATTATGAGAAAATATGAAGCTATCCAATAACACAGAATTAATTATAATTAATATGATAAATCATCAATATTTTTAGATGCTACTTTTTAATCAGTAGGTAGTCATTTAAATACAATGCACTTGGCGTTTGTGATGCTCTTTATTTCCTATGTTTATGCTATGTTTGCATTCATACAAGCCTATTAAATTGCGATAAAGATCGTTTGGGGGTGGGTGGGACGTTAAGCCTTCTTCAGAATAGTCTGACCACGATTGCGTCTATAGGTTTTATCAATAATTAATTTGACCAAAGCTGTCTGACCCTGTCCGGCAAAGACACGCTTGAGACGGTTGACAACAGAGTCTCAGCTTCGCTAGAGGTAGGCTGATCTAGCTGGATAATGCAACAAATATAAAATTACCCTTTCCGCTTGCACCAGAACGCAGTTTAATTTACATTAAAACTTGTTTTAACTTCGCCTGGAAAATGTGGAATATAATATGGCATGGAAATATTCAGCTGGCAGAGGACTCCCCATTCTATCGTTGAAATGCGTCTAACTCGTACTCCGCTGTGAATTTTAAACTGACTTAAGGATAGGAAGCCGCAAATGTTCTTCAAAAAAGTTGGACGGAGCAATTGTTTTATGCTGCAATTTAACACGCATCACATGGGGTAATCGCGGTGTTACTTTATTCATTCGTCATTTATATTAGGCAAATTAGATATTAAGATTTCATATTGAAAGCTGGAAAACAAAACCCTACATCTATTTAACTGAGAAACTGGCACCACTTGGGGCAGCGGTAGAAGAGGCATGTTTTCCAAAGTATAATTTATGTCATAATTGTTACAGAGCTATGAAGTTGTTCCTTTCAAATGAACGGCAGGGCCTTTAAGGCCATATTCAGAACACTTCTTTCTTATGTACATGAGAGGCCAATTGCGGCCATCACCACATGAATAATCCCTATATGCATCACGCATGCTGTGCAATTCTGCAAATTCCTTTGGTGCCATGCAGAAGCCCGGGCCTCTGTTTAACAGGGCCTTCAAAAAGGGACAATAGTGTATGTGTACCTGTTACTAAACTCCTCCCAGCTCTCAAGAAGTTGTAAAACTTTTACTACTCCCTTCTTACCAGCATTCCGGATCTTGTTGGGAAATAACAGTTCAAAATATTAAGCGCATGGGGCAGATTCAAGAAGGACAAACTAGCTGTACCCCTCCTCCTCTGGCCATCAACAGTTTTAAAACTTGATTCCAACTTTTGAAACGGATCGTAACTCACTCAAATTGTTCTGAGATAAATATTTTCAGAGCTTTGTACTGGGCTCCTCTGCTCCAGTTAAAAGTATTGAGACACAGCTTCCATCATTAAACGCGGAAATCCAATATGTCATTACTTCAATAAGAAATTTAGACCGAGAGTTCGTCGTCAGAAACGTCCGTGGAATGTTTGTTATTCTCATTTGTATTCCTAAAGGATGTGATAAACGGTACTAACTTCATTGGACCACATGATTTCAGCCCCTAAGCACTGCGCTCTGTGTTTATTGTATACATGTATATACCGTAAGCTAGCAAAAAGTCCAATTATTGTCAAAAACTATGGCCTGTAATTTACTTAAATGGAACAGTAATAGTACGCTCATAATTTCCTCCAGTAATGGAGAGTTAAATTACCACGATCATCATTGTAACTAATTCTGACGCAGCAGAGAACATTCGCGTTCTCTCCAAACCGTTCCAAACCATAAAGGATTTACGCAGGGATCACGGTGGGGAAGAGTTCAGAACCTTCCTGCATGTGTCAGTATTTCTTTTCTTTACTGGAAGCCTCGAGAATTTGACTGATGCCGAAAGTTGATATCTAACGCAGAGTTTATCCAAACTGCGCTACTGTGCAGAGTCAATCTCCAACCCCCGCTGGGAATACAGAAACAGGATTAGAGCAAAAAAAAAACTCGACATTCTGCCGCTAAAGGCTCCTTTCACGCGCTTCTACACAGCTTCCAGCTTCTCTCAACTTCTCACGTAGTCTTTTGATTGCCGAATATAAAGATGATGGCTTTAAAAAAAAACAAGACTTCTCAAAAATCCCTTTCTCAATATATTACCAATAAAGTTTTACGTTTAGTAAAGAAAGGTTGTTAAGTAAACGCAATGTATACAATTTGTTGAACTGAATGCTGCTTGTACTATATGTGGTATATATTTTAGAAATACCAAACTTAAATCAATTTTGCTTGGTTGTTTTGAGCTCAACAAGTAGCAAACCCAAAGATCGGGCCTCTTTATTAATTGATAACTTTGCTTCTTCGCTTTTTAAATATGAATTAAGATCCGTGTTGATCTGAAGCAACACACGTTAATAGGTCCGGAACAGGTCAAAAGTTGATTTTTTTTATTGCCAGTGTTGTGGGGGAGGGGTATAGACTCGCTCACTTTACAACACAAAGTGAAAGTATTAAGGGTTGAACTAACTTCAGTTACAAAGAAGCAACACGCTAGAATTTAGTTGTTGTGAACAGATATAAAGTCGTGACTTTTCTTTATAACTCATTAAAATTCAGGTACCTTTGTTTTGGTTTCTCTACTAGCCAAACTGCGCATACATAATGAAGGTTTTCGAAAGCAGAGAGCAATAAAATAACTACACAACTCAAACGGAACTCAAGTGTCTAAATTTGCAAAATTTATTCATCTCAAACTCTGCATAATGGAAAAAACGTAAGGTCGAAATGTTCTGTTATAAGGCTGTATTAGTTAATTATATACATGGACTGGTCGGCAGACTGATTCAAGTAATACAGAGCCGAGTTGCACAATACACTACGGAAAATGAGAAAACTTAAAATATCGTCACAATAAATTTACAGAAATATTACAAACCATAAGAAAATAATTCAAACACAGTAACTTCATGTTTTCAGTTTCGGAACAAGATGAAAATATGAAAAACAAAATGACTATAAATTA
The DNA here is from genome assembly GCF_052327205.1 of Somniosus microcephalus. Classification (NCBI taxonomy): domain Eukaryota; kingdom Metazoa; phylum Chordata; class Chondrichthyes; order Squaliformes; family Somniosidae; genus Somniosus; species Somniosus microcephalus. The sequence goes on along the minus strand of NC_140992.1, from coordinate 46,391,144 downwards.
ATTAACAAGGGTTTCGACCTGCAGGCCTTTTTTGCTGCTTTTAACAATGAGTAAAAAAAACCAAAAATTTTTAGTACAATCTACAATTTCGCCCGTTTTCGTGAAAACTCCACACAACAGTTCGTAAAATCGGTGACTCAATCGCTTCACTTTCGTATAATACCCAAACAATTAAAATGTCCAATTTCCAGCCACTCTTTTCCCCCTCCTTCTCTGCATTATGTTAACAAGAGCAAATGTACAGAAGCTTACACTTGCGAACTGTTATAAAAATTGGCAATTTCTCAGTTTACAAACTGTGGACATTTTGATTGCCGTTTCTCTTGATAAATACTGTACAAAAAAGTTGCATGTATAATAAAACTTTTTTTTCCTTAACCGAGACTAGCTCTAAAATATTACCGGTAAAGACTTTTGCAAACTTTTTGCAAAGTTTCTACCAAGGAATCATAGGACTATAATTGTTTTAAGTATTAAGTTTCCCCCCCATGGTTCTATACAAGTTCTTTCTGCATGTATTATTCTGTACAAAAATAGTCCAAAGAAGTCCGATTTTTGAGTTTTGTTTGTTTACAGTTTTACATATGTGTTAGAGGAAGTGTGCCGTTTATGCCCGTCCCTGGGACAGGTGCGCTCTGGTAATGTTGGGGCATGTGCAGTCTACTCTGAGCGGTGGGTTCGGGCACCTCGGCTCCGGGCAGGTACATGCTAATCATGTCCCGTAGGTCCCCCTGACACGGTGGACCCCGAGAGTGAGTAGTGACTGGGGGGCTTGTGCTCGACTCTGATTTAACCACCGACCCCATTGATCCCAGAGCCATACCTGTGCTTTGCTGCGTGTAGGCTGGGGACATGCTGTAGGTGGGCGAGCCGTTCATGTAGGTCTGAGCGCTGGTCATTGAGTTGTATTGCAGCGCGCTCATATCGTAGCGGTGCATCTGCTGCATCTGGGCCACGTTGTGAGCGTTCAGGCCCTGGTGCTGCGAGTAGCCGAGTTGATCCTGCATCATGCTGTAGCCCCCGTTCGTCCAGCCGTTCATGTGCGCGTAACCGTCCATCCTCTGATTGACTCCAGCGCCGACGCCGACCCCGACCCCAGCGTTCATGGCATTGGCGCCGGGCGCCAGCAGGCCGCCTGGCAGGGTGTACTTGTCCTTTTTCATCAGGGTCTTGGTTTTTCTCCGGGGTCGATATTTATAATCCGGGTGCTCCTTCATGTGCAAGGCACGCAGCCGCTTCGCTTCGTCGATGAACGGCCTCTTCTCGGCCTCGGATAAAAGTTTCCACTCCGCCCCGAGCCTCTTGCTGATCTCCGAGTTGTGCATTTTGGGGTTCTCTTGGGCCATTTTCCGCCGCTGTCCTCTGGACCACACCATAAAAGCGTTCATGGGTCTCTTGACCCTGTCGGGACTGTTTTTCGCGTTGTTTCCCGCCGAGTTGGAGTTGCCCGTTCCCCCCGAAGTTTGTTGTGGGGCGGGCGGTTTGAGATCGGTTTCCATCATGTTGTACATTCAACCTGATGTCTGAGAGCTTTTTTGGGGGGGGGATTTTTAATTGTTTTTAAAAAAAAAACTTTTTCTTGTTCAGTCCGAAACAAAAAAAGTAAGGAACAAATGTGGAACTTGTTATATTTTCGTTACTCTTGCAACTTAATAGAACCAAGAACTGGCACTTTCCAGCGTGAAGTGAAAGAGAGGAGAGAGAGACCCTGACAACTCCTGATACTTTTTTGAACAAGTTAATAGACAACCATCCATGTGATGGGGGCTGTCAGACAATAAATGGCTTTGCTGCAGCCAATCAGGAGGGCTCGCGGCCCCTGAGTGACAGCGCGCCCGCTGCGATTTGCATAGAAGGGGGCGGGGCCCGGAGGCTCGGCGCGGCTCTCAGCGGCAGCGCGGGCAAAGGGGCGGGGCCCAAGCCCCCCTCTCCCCCCCCCCCGAGAAAAGGGCTCGCCCGGCCAATCAGCGACCCGCGCATGTCATTAAGCCCTTCCGTCACCTGCGCTCTTTGGAGGAAGAGCCCGGAAAATGGCGCCGCCGCTGCAGGTGTCTGTCCCCGCCGGCCTTTGAGTGACAGCTCCACTCGGTGCCAATCAAACTCCGCTTGCTTTCCCCCCCACCACCCCCACCCCCTCCCTCCACAACAAACTGGCGCGTCCTATATTCAAGCCTGAAAAGTTCCCTTAGCAACGGCATCGGTCCGTATTCACAGAGCGAGGGGGAGGGAGGGGGAAAAAATCACCGCAGAATAAGCTCCTCTCATTTATATATTAGTGGTATAAAGCAAAATCAACGGCGATTAAAATAAATGACTAACACAGCTAGTGTATTTCTGCCTATTAAAATTTTGAACCAAGACCATTTTGCGGACAAATTTAGGTGGAAGGATAAGATGCATATTTTAGTTTCTTGAAACAACTAAATAAATCCTTTATATATGCGATCCGAGTAACTGCGATTCAATGGCTAGATATTCTAATTCTAAATAAAGCGTATCGATGTGGATAGTCGCTTAAACGGTCACCTATAATCCTGCTGTTGAAGTTTTCCTTTACCCCGTTTTGAAGTTTCCCATTTCTTGAGTCAGAACAAGATACATAAGTCACATTTTTGAAAGTGCAAACGTACTTCGAACGAATCCACATGTTTTAGAACGCGCAATCGTACATTTTTTGTTTTAATTTTCTGCTTTGTTTTCTTGATTTTTGTTAACACATGGATTGTAATTTAATCGAGCCTTCTTTGTCCGAATGTAGGAATTTGAATAGAGAAAACATCAATGCCAATATAAAGACTAGCACGTCCATTACAAATAGGTAGTTTTGTTCCTCTTGTTGTCAGTACACTGTAGCTAACAAAGACTGGTATAAGTTTACTTCCACACCGTTGTTTGGATCTTTTCACTAAAATGCACTTGAACACAAATAAAAAGAAAGACTAATGGTATTTCAGTGTTTATGGTACTTGAAAGATCACTATTTTTCCGATCAGCCGCGAAAGAAGTTGTTCTTAAAAAAAACCCGACAGGCTATTTAAAACGGTCAGATACATGTTGAGCATATCTTTTTTCGTTGGTTAGTTTGTTGGTTCAATTTGACAGCTTACAGCAGAGATCTGATCTTTTGGTTGAGCAGAATAATGTATGTAATTTGATCAGAATACATTCGATAGCTACAAAGTCTAGATTTGTTTTTTTATATATATACGGGTAAACAGCTGTGCCTTATGGCAATAGTACCACATGCAAACGTATTTGTAAATTTTGTTATCTCTATCCGTAACACATTTGTAACCTATAAGAATAAGTAATAAATTATTCGTTTATATTGTAAATTACTTCCCTTTGTAATCGACCTCAGAGTTCCACGCAGTGGTTGGCGTGTGTTAATATCGCCGTCTGCTGGCAGCATCTCTTCAATGGTGCCACATTTACTCGCTGCCATTTAGAAAAACGTTATTAAGCAATAAAAAAATACTCATTTATCATACAAAGCTGCGGAGTTGTGATCAATCCTTATTGTGAATTAGCTAACAGCTAAAAAGCAAGTATCTCCTTTTAAACGAATTGTATTTTTGATTCAATTTCAGCTTTATTTCAAAGCGACTATTTAAATTAGACCTCTGTTCAGCTACAAGGAATAAAAGTAAGTGCATATTATTTAATTTATGGTGCAAGAGAATTATGATTAATCAAACAATAGAAAGGGCGCTCAAATCAATTTCTTGCTGCTATTGTTTATGCTTTGCTCGTTGATAACATTATTTTACGACCTTACGTATAATTAACGTTCAAAAAAGAAGGAGGGTGTGGGTGTGAAGTGTTTGATTGATAATGGTAATAAATAGATAACTGATGCATGGTGATATACAAACAGTCTAATTGAAATAAAAATATTCCCAGTGGATCTGAGTGAATACAGATGCATGTAATAATAAAACTGATACATGCGAAGTAATTTTGCAATTAGAAAAACAGTTAATATATATAATATATATATATGAATTGCTTATGGCCACTTTTTATTCAGAAAATCATTTCTTTTAACTACAATGCAATTAAAGATAAAAATTGGGAGAATTCAACAGAACTATTTCTTATTTTGTCTTTCGATGCAAATGGAGATTTAACTTTGCGGTAATTGGGTGAGAACTAGCCAAGCATCTGACTATTATGATGCTTGTTAAAAACGCTTCGCATCTGCATTTGAGTGTGTCCCCTCCACTATAATCTTCTTATGGAAATGAAGGCGAACAGCGGGGATCCAGTAGAGTGTAGGAGAATGTCCTTGTTAACTGGAATTTCTCATCATTGCTAATTAGCACAGAGTTTGACGACCACCGGTATTGGGAAGCACTGTTTAACCACTCACAACCCATCCGAGGGAGCAGACTAATTTTATTTTGTAATTAAAATTTGAAAAGGCCTGTTTGACAGTTAAAGCTCTGAGCGTTTTATCTCCCCGTGAAATAATTGGCGCCTTGATAACTCAATTTCTGCAAAATGTCAACTGAGAACGCCAAAAATTTAAATTTTGTTAAGTAAAAATTATCTAAAGCCAATGGTCTTTAACCAGCTGTTTCCGAAGCAGTAAACTTTTCATTGGAATAGGGAAAATACGTTGTACCCGTTTGTGAAATAATACAGGCATCATTCTACAGACGGGGGATAGACTAATACTTTATTGATTCGGCACAACGATCTTTTCTTTCACAAGTAATTTGAAGAGTTTCTGTCAAATGTTCCAGGTAGGTAGTGCAACATTTAACAAAAAATCAGAGTAACAACAGAGGCTAAATGAAAACAAAATACGGATGAGTTGTTGCTCTGCCCGAAAGCTAAGACTGATGACACTAAACGCGTTTCAGTGTTAATTGGTAAACAGAAGTTGGAAATTACATTAATTGCGCAATAAATTATCCAAAATACTAACAATAAATTGTGGCTTAGAAATTTTAAATAATAAAATTACCACCTGGTAAAAGTTCAAAAGTGAACTGCACTTGTTTGTGTAGGACTCTATTATACACCCAATAATTCCATACAAAAACACTTCATATTGCCAGGTCGTAGCAAATATAAGGAATGAGAGTTTTTCACACCAATTATACATCCAATGATCACAGTGCAAAACAATTTTGACGGCACACTTGTGAACTCTTTTATAACTTAGCAATATATTTATCCACTGGGCCCAGCCATTTCGCGGGAACGTGGGGTCTTTCGGTCATTATCTGACAAATATCTGCACTAACGATTCCGGTTCGTACAAGTGGCATTGACAGTCTAAAGGAACAGGGAGGCAACAGACTCTTTTAGACCCAACTCTGGTAAATAATTTCATTCAAGGAGTACAAGGGCACTTGAAACCTTGAGGAAATTACTGCAACTCCGCTCTCTGCTGTTTTCCGTTCTTCAGAATAACTCCCAATAACCGTCACAAAAAAACTACACGTGCTTAGAAAAGGGACACAAATCATCCATTCAAGTATGCTACTTTAGTTTGAATTTAATTATGGCAAAGGTACTAAAAATCTCAAATTGACAATGATATAATCTGTCACCGTGTTTTAATGGAATGCATTGCAGTTACAAATGGCATAATCTGGTCGATTCATTTTACTTCAGTTGTATTGAAGTTTGTGAAACTGAAAACTCTCAGTATGGCTAATCCAAGAGTTGTAGTTGGGCTGTTCAGGAGATGCACCATTTTATTTTTACCATAAATGTTATTTAAAAGTTAGTTATTTTGTGGCGCATCTTTGCATGACAATCATTCGCTAAAGTGGCGCTTCTTGATGTAGCGATTCCCCATGCCCCCGGCCAACCATTAATTAAAATTTCACCCCCCACCACCTATGATATTATTGTAGCAATTTCAGTGATGGTCCCCTCATGGTGCCAAAACTTTTGAATCTGCGAAGAATTTTATAAGCTACTCAATGAACTTGGCTACAATATGCGAACAGGTTCTAGCCCATCTAATCGCTCGCATGTATAATTAACAAAGCGGTTGAGTTTTACTTTCAACAAACTGATTTCGCTGAGTTTACTATATTAAAAAAATGCAACCGGTCCACCTAGACTCTGTCCCTGCATCACACAACCAATCAATGTGAAATAAATATAACCTCGCGAAACAAAACACGTAGTGGTACCAACATCTCAATAAATGGTACAAATATCTTCAGCGCCTCCATGGGTAAAGGTGTATCGGTGTCATTCCGAAGTGTCTTATTTATAATTAAACTGGAAACATGGATAGTTTAACACGTCGTTCGATACCGGAGCTGCTAATATATTGCTCCTTCTAGAAATCAAACCCGCATCGGGAGACAAGGGGTCAAACAGGAATCATTCTGTTTTGATAAACTGCATTACAATAGGCGACAGCCCAATTTATTTAGCCGCTAATAATTTTCTTGGCTTTTGTATTCGGTAATATTCTAAACCTGAATTCTAGCTTGAAAACCACGTGGAAAGCACCCATCTATCTGCATGTCAATACAGCCTCTGAAATTGACAATTCTTACTTCTTACACTAAGCACTTTTAGAAAGTTTCATAAGTGTTCCTGCCTGTTTTCGTTTTCTTCGACACAAAGAACCTCAAATATTAAAACTGTGTTCAACGTGGTTTAGTCACGCTGTGCAACAAACATATAACTTTACAGCCATTTACTACTTTATGACAATTCTCCAGAATTACCTTTCATAAAAACAAAGGGGAGATTATGCACACGGACCTCGTTACTTTCTGTCATTAAAAGTGTGAAGACTTCGTGATTTTATGTAACAAACCCGCGGTGTGTCTTCTGAATGACAAGTT